>NC_133127.1:49936478-50239509 GCF_048418815.1 Hemitrygon akajei | reverse complement strand
GCTCCGGCTGCAATTGCACAGGTCCCGGAGGTGGTGTTTGCACCGGAGGCGGAGAGTGGGTTGGTTCTGTCCCAACTGGAGGTGTCAGGGATCCCTTGCGTGTGTGCGAGATCCCCGGAATAGATGCGTACGAGATGCCCGGTACATGAGCATCGTGAGGAGTCTGGGTGTGGCACGGTGTGTGCGGTGTCACCTCAGGTACAGGGTTCATAGTTACCGTGGAATGTTCGGGGTAGTGGTCTGCTGCTCCGGCGGGCACCAGGTCGCGGACAGAGACCGTGTCCTCCCGCCCATCAGGCAAGACCACGTAGACATACTGGGGATTAGCATGCAGGAGGTGAACCCTCTTGACCAGCGGGGAGTACTTATTACTCCTCGCATGTTTACGTAGCAGCACTGGCCCCGGAGACGTCAGCCAAACTGGTAGGGTGGTCCCAGTGACAGACTTCCTGGGAAAAGAGAATAGGCGTTCGTGAGGGGTGGCATTAGTGGACATACACAACAGGGAGCGGATAGAGTGGAGTGCCTCAGGGAGGACCTCCTGCCATCGGGAGACCGGCAACCCTTTTGACTTAAGGGCTAAAAGTGTGGCCTTCCACACTGTGGCATTCTCCCTCTCCACCTGGCCATTCCCCCGGGGATTATAACTCGTGGTTCGACTAGTAGCAATGCCCCTAGCTAGCAGGAACTGGCGCAACTCGTCACTCATAAAGGAGGACCCTCTATCACTGTGGACATAGCAGGGATATCCGAACAGAGTGAAGAGCTGGCGCAGGGCTTTTATGACCGACGTGGTAGTAGTGTCAGGGCAGGGAACGGCAAAGGGGAATCGTGAGTACTCGTCAATAATACTGAGAAAATAGACATTGCGGTCGGTGGAGGGAAGGGGGCCCTTAAAGTCAACACTCAGTCGCTCAAAAGGGCGGGTGGCCTTGACAAGTTGCGCAGTGTCAGGACGGTAGAAGTGCGGTTTGCACTCAGCGCAGATCTGGCAGTCCCTGGTCATCGTCCTGATGTCCTCCAGGGAGTACGGCAGGTTCCGGGCTTTAATGAAATGGTAAAATCGGGTGGCCCCCGGATGGCAAAGATGGGCATGAAGGGCATACAGCTGGTCGAGCTGTGCACTAGCACACGTTCCCCGGGATAGGGCATCAGAGGCGGGGGCGGGGCCTGGTGACGCCGGCAAAGATGGCCGCTCACATCCGGGCATGCAAGATGGCGGCTCCCAGGTCGCACACGGGCAGGAAGGGGCGGGGCATGGTGATGCCAGCAAAGATGGTTGTCCACATCCGGGCATGCAAAATGGCGGCCCCCAGGTCTCAGACGCAGCGCTGCTCGACCCCGGGCGCGGTTTAGATTTACAGACCTTGGCGAAATGGCCCTTCTTCCCGCAGCTGGAACGAGTCACTTCGCGAGCCGGGCAGCTGTTTCTGGAATGTTTCTGAAGCCCACAAAAGTAACAGAGTTTTACGCCTGGTGAATTCGAGGAGTTCGTGATACCGCGACTGGCAGCGGCGTTGGCGAATTCGCTCGGAACCGGGGAATCACGCGGCTGGACCGCCTCGGCGTACAGCTGTGCAGCCTCCAACGTATCAGCCGTCTCTATCGCTGAGCGTAATGTAAGATCAGCTTTTTCCAGCAGCCGCTGGCGCAAATACACTGACCTGACTCCAGTCACAAAAGCGTCTCGGACCAAGAGTTCCGCATGCTGTTCCGCTGTGAGCGTTTGGCAGTCACAAGTCCGCACGAGTGCCTGTAGAGCTCGGAGAAATTCAGCAGTCGACTCCGTAGGCCGCTGTTTTCGTGTTGCCAAGCGATGCCGGGCATAAACTGCGTTCACCGGCCGCAGGTACTGTCTTTTGAGGGCGTCAAGCGCCCCCTCGTAGGTCGAGAGGTCCCTGATGAATGAATAAACTTTTGGGGCGACCCTCGAGAGGAGAAGTTTGAGCCTAACAGCTGAGTCGGTGGCACGAACCTCCTCCAAGTATGATTGGAAGCATACAAGCCAGTGTTCAAAGGCAAGAGCTGCTTCAGGGTCTTGGGGGTCCAAATCTAAGCGTTCTGGGTGTAAAACGGTTTCCATGTTTTAACTTCCAGTCAATAAAATTGATGCACCATCAATAACTCACGCTGAGACTTAGGAAGCGAGATATTGGCTTTTATTGACTGGAAGAATAAACAACACTACATCCTGGGGAAAATGAGGGAGAGCAGCAGCCCACAGTCGCCTTTATACAGGGGTCTGTGGGAGGAGCCACAGGAGCAGTCAGCAGGGTCTGTGGGAGGAGCCACAGGAGCAGTCAGACAGGTATATCTAGTTCACCACAAAATCCCACTGATAATCCATTAAATTCATGTTTCCTTACCATCCAGTTTACTAATTTAAACGCATGGAATAATGTTCTTGTTTTATTAATCTTTTTCATTAATGCAATGCCATAGTAAAGCAATCCTGCACAGTTGTATCACTGTGTATGTGCAACATGGGATTGATATGATGACACTTGATCTAAGCGCAGCTGAGATTGAGAGTATAGTTTTGGTTATGGTTAGTTAATTGGCACTAGAGCAGATACTACTACTACTACTACTACTACTACTACGAAGCACCAAGCGGCACTTTTTTTTGCTTGTGCTTAACTTTTATAAATAGGCAGGTGGCCAATATTGCAATTATTGTTGACTCCAATATGCTCCTAACAAAATTTGTTTATCAATCCATTTGAAGTAAATAATACCAATGATAAGCTATGGAAAACACTGACCACTACTCTTAGACTTAGAGATAAAGTGTCAGAACATACAACAGTACAACATGGAACAGGCCTTCTGGCCCATCATGTCTTTGCTGACCACGGTGCCAATCTAAACTGTCCTAGCTGCCTCCACATGATCACTAGTTAACAAATGTCACGTCACATGTTGGTGATAATAACCCTGATTCTGACTCTGATATCCCTGTAATCCACGCCTGATCATGTTCCTGTTTGTACAATATTACTCTTAAATGTTGGTGTTATATTCTACAACCACCTTGCCCAGTGTTCCAGGCATTTACCATAAAAAAAACTTTCCTCACAAAGGTCTTTAAACATTCCAGGATCGGAATCATAAATTAGATTTATCATCACCAACATATGACGTGAAATTAGTTGTTTTGCAGAAGTAGTATAGTGCACAGGCAAAAATGTATATATTTCAGAAATAAATCGAGAGTGCCAAGTAAAGGAATAATGAAACAGGTTGACCAGTTGGAGATCTGATGACAGAAGGGAAGAAGTTGTTCCTAAATCATTGACTGTGGGTCTTCAAGCTGCTGTGCTTCCTCTCTGATGCTAGTGCTGAAAAGAGGGCATGTTCCAGATGGTAAGGGTCCTTAATGATGCCCTCTTGAGGCGTGGCCTCTTGAAGATGTCCTCATTGGTGGGAAGGGTTGTGCCCATGATGGAGCTGGCTGAGTCTATAATCCTTTTCACTTTAAAGTTATCCCTGCAAGTATTTGACAGTTCCACACTGAACTAAAGACTCCAACTACCCTATCTGTACAGTATCTCGTAATTTTATTTACTTCTGTCACATTGCCCCTCAACCTCTGACACCCCAGAGAAAACAATCCAAGTTTGTCCAACCTCTCCTTATAGTTAATACACTCCAATCTTCTGATCGGAGCATTAATTATTTAACACAATTCAATGTATTGGATGGCATGTTTATCCAACTCATCCATTGATACCTGAGCTGAGTAGTCAGCTTTACTTTAGACTTGTTTATCATCATAAACTTCCATACTTCAATCATAGTGTATTTTAGAGTGTAATTGTGAGCAGAGTATTTTCAGAGAGGTCTGTAACATATCCTGGAAGATGGTCTGCGCTGCTCAGCATACTGATGATGGGTCAAATTAATTAATGTTCCATTCAGAGAATTTGATTACAGCAGGGATCCATGGACTGCTCAGTTAATGGTAAGTCTCTGAGGCATAAAAAAAGATTGGGAACCCCTGGATTACAGGAATTGTCAACATACTCAACACTTAGAAAAGAACAAACCTGCAAAGAAAGGCAGATTTTCATTTGTTACGAACCCCGTAACTGGGTTACTTATCAGCAAAGATAGAGGTGTCCGTTGAAGTCTGATGGTACTATTTTTAACAGTATTTATTAGTAAAAATATACAAAAATAATATCAATGCAAATATACAGATAATATACGTCGTCAATACTAAACCTAAAAGTGCGGGTGTAATAATAATCAATAAGAAATAAGCTCTATCGTTGTCTAGGGGATAATGTATTGTCCGATGGAAATATAAAGTTCGCTGCAGTTCACACAAGCTGCCATCTTTTGGTTGTCGCTGTGTTGCAATTGTTGGAGAGAGAGAGAGAGATAGGATGGGAACATTTACCGCTACGGGTTTTGCCAACCTTCCTTTATGATTTCGATCCGTCAGGTGTCTCGTTGTCGTGGCCGTTCAAGTGTGACCTCTCCTTTAGCTAAACCTTTCTTCCGTGATGAGCCCGCCACCCAGGCAAGGGAGGACGCACATGAGCTCCCACCGGCTTTCGCTATAAAACGCTATCACTGGATTTCTAGCGTTTCTCCTGGTGCGTCTAAAGGGGTGTTCCCCAGACCCCTCTTTTATCCTTACTCACGGGGTCTCAGATGTCAATCAGGTTGGGATGATGCAATCCCTCAACCAGCCCACTCTAGTTGTCCCCTGAGGGGTTTCAATGAATAGTACAGTACTCAATACACAATTCCTTCTCCAAGAGACAACAGCAGTAATCAGTGGTTCCGTTCCGCTTATGTCAGGAGACATTCCAAACCTTGTGTATTCTGCTTCTCTCTCTCTCATGATGTGTATCTCTCTTATTTCCTGGGTTTCAGACCCGAAATAATAGCGATCTTGCGATTCTCAAAAAGGAGGGGGGGCGAGCATTGGCGATTCGGGACCCTTCTGCCCATCCGATTTGCTCCACCTTCGTAACACATTTATGTGGCATTCCCAATAGCTACAAAATGCGAGAAAACTTTTTATAGTTAATTAAGTGGAGAGAATACAGTATCAAATATGTACACAGCAAGCTCACCATGTCTCTCCTTTCTCAGGAGGCTAAAGACATTTGGCATGCCCTCATTGATCATTACCACTTTTTAAATCAAAGTTCCATAGAAAGCATGGTTCCATCAATGGCTAAGCATGGCGACAGCTCTGCCCGTGACCACAGGAAAACTGCTACATTGTGGACACAGCTCAGCGCCTCAGGGAAACCAGCTTATCCTTCATGGAATCAGTCTATACTTCTCACTTCCTGAGTAAAGCAGCCAACATAATCAAAGACCCCACCCACCCTGAAAATTCTCTCTTCTCCTCTTCCCCCATTCAGAGGTTACAAAAAAGCCTGAACGCACAAATCTCCAGGATCTAGGACAGCTTATAAGTCGATTGAATAGTTCCCTAGTACAATAAAATGGACATTTGAGCTCACAATCTACTTTGTTCTGACCTTGCACAATTGCTCTGTAGCTGGTACACTTTATTCTGCATTCTGCTATTATTTTACCATGTTCTACTCAATGGACTGTTTAATGAATTGATCTGTATGAACAGGATGCAAGATGAGCTTTACACTATCTCAGTACGTGTGAGCAATTCCATAGTCAGTGGAGGGGAGTCTTGATTCTGCAGTGTGATGAACTATGTTCACAACTCTCTGCATTATTCCACTGCATTGTCCCTACAACATAGAGAAAGTATCTTGTTGGATGACATGCTTGAGATGAGCAGTGGCTGGGTCATTAAGGGTTAATGCATGCAGTACTCCACTGAGAGCTCTGTCAGGAGCTCTTTGATCAGCTGGTCAAGCCTGACTGTCTCAGGCGGACTGGAACCAAACTGTCTGCCGGTCAGCAGCGATGGGAAGCCAGCAACCTCAGACAAACGTGGCAGCTGCTCAGGGCAAGAGAGCCGCCGTCTGTCACTTAGAACAGCTCCGACATGTGGCCAGCCCTGACCCTGACGAAAAAGAGGGTATGACACTGTTGTGGGGGTCGCCCGGGTAGGGTGCCTCCCAATGCTGATGTCACCACTGGCATCAAGGAGCCTTTCACCGTCATCAAGAGTAATATGAGTTGGAGGCTGAATGGTGGGAGGGGAGGGTCTCAGATGTTCTTTAGTCCCAGGTCACGGGAGGCCCTAGGCAACGCTGGATTGTGGGAACAACCTCTCCCTATCTGATATACCGCAGCTGGATTGCAAGTTTGAAGAAGCTGCAGTTTTTAAAGAAATTAAGGGCATACTTCAGTGATCGTTATGCACTGTGACTCCTTCCTTACACGCGGTAACATTTCTATTCTGTAATGCAAGGGGGAATATTGCCAACCTCGTCAAAGTTACGGATCTGAATTCGGGCCGTACCTTTAAAGCATAACTTTTTTTTAAAAAACTGCAGCCAACTCTCTCCTTACATTTGAAAGTCCAGAAAACGAGAGTTCACGTCCGTGCTGCGGGAAGTTTGAAGGAATGTATCTGTGGGGAGCCGGACTGGACTGTTACTCCACTGATCTCTTGCTGAATTCCGGCACGGGTGTTACCAGCAGAGGTGGGGTTTTATGTGGTGCTGTTAAGGTTCACGCCGGTGCCGAAACTCCATAGAAACAAAAAGTGACTGATCACTGAGAGCGGGCGCAAGTTTGGACACTTCGGGAGTCTGAGCCCGGACGAGTTCTTGCTGGGAATGTAATGTATGTGCACTGGAGTACTGGAGAGTATTACACCGTAATTCGACGCGGTCTTCATTCTTTAATCGTGGCCCTTCCATGAGGTGCATCTAACGTGCTGTAATGTGTGTGTGCACACTGTAAGGTTGGCAGTGGCTCTCGCCGCCTATAGCTCTCTCGACCGGAGTTACACGTTAAGGTTTCTTTTTAATTAAGTGGAACAAAACAACATTCGTTTTTACTCGTTCTTCTACAGAACGAGCGCGGAGCTGCTACTAACTCTTTCTTTTTAACACTCCGGTTCTCTCCATTCTGGAGACGACATAGAACAATACAACGTTGGCCCTTTGGCCCACAATTTCTGTGCCGGCTATGATGCTACATTAAACTGATGCACTCTCCATATACATGATCTATCTCCCTCTATTCCCTGTCTGTTCAGGTTCCTGCCTGTCTGAATCCCTCCAACATTGCACAAGCACTCTAAATGTACCCGATCACATTTAAAGCTATACTCTGTGATTTGGCATTTTCACGGGGGGGAGGGGGGTGGAAGGTTCTGTGGGGAGCTATTAAATTTGCTGCGACTCCCATTATGTTATAAACGACCCCCTGCTCTCAGTCTCTGATGCTCAGAGAAAATAACCCAAGTGTGTCCATCTTCTTGATAAAGCTAATTTTCTCTAACCCAAACAGTATCCCGGTAAACCTCTCCTGCAGCCGGCTTAAAGCTTTACACAGTTAACTTCACCTTTTGAGACTCACTTCAGCCAGGCGGCGGTTCTCCTTGGCCAAGGCCTGACAGGTGAACATGCTGCAGGAATGCGTTCAAGGGGAAGGGAACAAGCAGGAGCACAGATTCCCTTGTCAGTAATATGCAGAAATGTTTAATTCTGTTGGGGACACACATTGTCTCAGTATACTTAGATTGGGTGTGTTACATTTCCAAGTACCAGCACATTTTAAATTCCTGCATATGCTCCTGGCTTGATTTTAAAATTCTCAGTCTTGTTCTCAAATGTCTCCATGGGGCCCCACTCCCCGTTTTTCTCTTATCACCATCATTTTGATATCCCTGTGAGATATTATACTTCTTGGTTTCTCATCAAACCCCATTTGTAATCACGCCACTATCGGTGGCTGTGCCTTGTGCTGCCAAGACCTTCCTAAAACTTCTGCTTCTTTCAAATTGCTTGAAACCTCGATCTTGACCAAAGTGTGTGGGCCACCATCAGTCTTTTTGTTCCACATTCCTGTAAAGTGCCATGGGAGAGGTTATTGCTGTGTTAAATCTACAATAATAAATTAAAGTTGTTACCTGATGTGGTTCTGCATTCCCAGCAGGGGTTTCAGCTGAAGAAGTTGCTCTGTGTTTCCCCCTGTGCAGTGGTGGGGTTTGGTTTGGCAGCATGAAGCTGAATGTGTGGTGCCTGGACAGAGCCCAGCTCATCTTGTGACGTTGCCTGATAGATTGGACACTTCAGACTCTGAACCCCTTGAGGGTGTTTGTCTGAAGTTTGTCAAAATCATCGGGAACAAATGAGAGTACCTTGTGTAACTTGTGTAGAACCCTTTGTTCGGTCTGATCACTACTGCTGATTTTAATACTTGTTCTGTGGTTTGAAATATCCAAAAAATAGCTTTCCCTCCATACAACTTGTAAATCTCCCACCTGAGGTGCAGATTATGAATGATTGCGGTATTACATAATGCAGGAGGACAGCTCTTTACAGGAGCAATCGACTCCCCTGCTCTTTTTCCTGTAGTCAGCAAATTTATTTTCATGTATATAATTAAAGTTCGAAAGTCACTATTGGACCTACCTGCCCTATCCTTTCAGTTATTACATTCCAGATCATTACAATTTGCTGCTTCAACATAAATAGTCTTCTCTCCTTTTGCCAATGACCTTAAAGATATAATCAATGGGACTCCTAATGGAAATGGCTTTTCACTTACTCTATAAAAATGCTTCAAAATTTTGATTAACCTTAATCTCTCCTTACCCTCTCTGCCTGGTTGTGCACAGCCCTGCCTTCCAATCCCTAAATCCATTTTAGTAAGTCAACTGCAGCATGTCTAAGGCTTAGTCATTCATCCTGAACTGTGGTGTCAATAGTTGAGCAACTAAGGTCGGTGACTTAAGAAGTTTCAGTTTGAATTCTTTGCTTTCTCTTTTTTTTTGTTTCATTAGTAAATCTAAAGGTCTGCTCCTTTTAGATTACTGCATCCTAGGATCTCTCTATTCCTCATCCCTTTACAAATTGTGTCATTTACTTCCTGCTGCCTCTTAAACAACATTTGCCTTCCAAATGCCCACTTTTCCAATCTCTCCATCCTCTTGACTTGCTCTGCTATTTTCCTTGTTTATTGCACTTTGGAGATTTGCATTGAAGAATACTTAAATCAAATCTAAGAAATTGCTATGTATCATTTGTAAGGCATCTATGATATTACAGTCGGCTCTCCTTATCCCCGAGTTCCGCACGCGCGAATTCAACCAACCGTGAATCGCGAAAACCTGGAAGTGCTGTTCCAGCACTTGTTGTTCGAGCATGTACAGACTTTTTTATCTTGTCATTGGTCCCTAAACAATGCAGTATAACAACTATTTTACATAGTGTTTACATTGTATTAGGTATTATAAGTAATCTAGAGATGATTTAAAGTATATGGGAGGATGTGTGTTGGTTATCGTGGATCGGGATCGAAAAAAATCGGAAGTTCTCTTACTAAGTAAGTCGGACCAGGTACATCCAGTATTAATTAGCGTCAGTTAGTCAAATGTTTGTCTTAGTATATAGTATATATTTTACATTTCTATGCATATAAAACACTTAAGAACGTATGTTTCAACGCTCCAGTGACAGACCGCTATCGAGTGCGCTCTCCACCGTGCCGGGTTGATGTGAGAATCAAAAACCCAAAACCCAATAATTAAACCACTGTATTGCTTAGTAATAATTGTAGCTTTCATCGGGGCAGAGTCTTTCTCACTTTATCTTTTAAAATTGTTCCGATCGTTGACCGACGTAGCCTAACGCTTTTCCAATGACCGATGGCATTTCACCTTTCCGATTGCTTTATTATTTCCACTTTATTTTCAATCGTGATCGTGATTATTTTTGTGAACAGAAACACTGTGGATTCAGAGCTCTGATGCCGGGTCCTAATGTCCACCACACTGAGACAGGTTAAATAAGGTCTGGGGTTCTGCTGGGTCCTAAGGTCCATTGCACTGAGACAGGTTGAATAAGGGACTTGAGCATCCGCGAATTTTGATATCTGCGATGGGTCCCAGAACCAATCCCTCATGGATAAGGAGGACTGTATATGGCTTTTTGTTGGTAAGCCCAGAATTTAATAATTTTGTTAAACAGAAACAGAACTTATTTCTTCACCCTTCCCACCAATGCCCACAGATGTATGACTGCCTAAGCCTTCCACGGCACTTCTCTTTCTTGAGAGAAAAAAACCTTTGTATTTAAATAGAGTCATTCAAAATGGGTTTATGCAAAAAGTGCAACAAAATCTATTTATATACAGAAAATAGAACTAAGCTGTTCACAAAAATGTTTTATGGGTTTCAATGTATTGATCAGTTAGTGAGACATGGGCTGCAGATGCTGGAATCTGAGACAAAAATGAGAGAGGAAGTCAGTGAGTTAGGTTTCATCTGTGGAGAGAAATGGATGGTGGATGTTTTGGGTAAGGCCTTTCATGTAGGCTATTGATGAAGTACATTGTCTATTGTAACAAATTGCACAAAGCTTATTCCAACAGAAAAAAAATGAAATGATACTTAGAACTTTGACATCTACTCGAGGCTGAATGCAGAATCTGCCTCCACCTCCACACTTTAATATTTCATCTGAAAATTTGCATTTCTCTCGATACTACTAGTGGGAGAGCAGTTTTCCCTAAATACTCCACTGAAGCACTAGCTTGGAGTTTGTATATAGTCTCATAGAGCGATATGAATTAAACTTTCAGATTATGGCTTGTGTTTATTTCATCTTGATGAACATACAAGTAATGCTACCAGACTTACGTTAACTAATCATTCCAATATTCAGGCTTAGAATTATGCAGCCAGGAAACAGGCCCTTCAGCTGAAAACATCCATGCCTACATGTCTAAGTTACTTCTATTTGTTCCATCTTGCTTTAACCCTTTCCTATCCATGTACCTATCCATGTGTTTTTTTTAAATGTTGCTGTTGTACCTGAATCAGCCATTTTACTCTGGCAGCCATTCCACGTACACACACCACCCTCTGCATGAAGAAGTTGCTCCTTGGGCGCCTTTTAAATCTTCTCCCTCTGACCTTAAGCCTATGCCCTCTAATTTTTTGATTAACTTTTGGTTGATTGACTGTGCATTCACCCTTTCTAAGCCCTTCAAGATTTATACACCTCTATAAGGCCATACCTCAATCTCCTACGTTATTCCAACCACTCCCTATAACTCGGATCTTTCAGTCCTGGTGACATTCTGCAAAACCTGCTTCACACTCTTTCCATCTGAATGATGTCTTTCCTATAATAGGTAACTCAACCTGTACACAGTACTCTTGGTGCGGGCGCATCAATATCTTGTATAGGTGCAACATAACAACCCAGAGGGACTGTAGACATTATTGATTTATCAGAGTCATAGAACAATACAGCACAAGAAAAGGCCCATTGGCTTACCTAGTCCGTGCTGAACTGTTATTCTGCCTAGTCCCATCAACAATTACCCAGACCATAGCCCAACAAACTCCTCCCATCCATGTATTTATCCAAGTTTCTCTTAAATGTTGCAAATGAACCTGCATCTACCATTTCTGCTGGGAGCTCGTTCCACACTCACACCAACTGAGTAAATAAGTTCCGCCTCAGGTTCCCCTTAATTTTTTCACCTTTTACCTTTAACCTATCATCTCTAGTTCTAGTCTCACCTAACCTCAGAGGAAAAAAGCCTGCTTTCATTAACCCTATCTATACCCCTCGTAATTTTGTATACCTCTATCAAATCTACCCTCATTCTCCTAAACCCTTGGGAGTAAGGTCCTTGTTCATTATTTTATTTTTAACGAAGAGAACAGATAAAATAAATCACAGAAGAGCCAACATATCATGTCTTATTGCTTTCTTATAAATCTACGCAATGCTTTTTAAAGTATATGGTCGGCCCTCCTTATCCACGGGGGATTGGTTCCGGGACCCCTCGCGGATACCAAAATTCGCAGATGCTCAAGTCCCTTATTCAACCTGTCTCAATGCAATGGACCTTAGGACCCAGCGGAACCCCAGACCTTATTTAACCTGTCTCAGTGCGGCAGACATTAGGACCCCGGTGGCAGAGAGCTGAATCCACGGTGTTCCTGTTCGCAAAAATAATCACGAACACGATTGAAAATAAAGTGGAAATAATAAAGTGATCGGAAAGAGGTGAAATGCCATCAGTCATTGGAAAAGCGTTAGGCTACGTTGGCCAACGATCCGAACAATCTTAAAGAAAGTGAGAAAGGCTCTGCCCGATGAAAGCTACAATTATTACTAAGCAACGCAGTGGTTCAATTATTGGGTTTTGGGTTTTTGATCCTCCACATCAACCCAGCACGGTGGAGAGCGCACACGGGAGCGGTCTGTCCCGAGTCCCGAGAACTTAAGTTCCCGAGCCCGGCACTGAAACATACGTTCTTAAGGTAAAATATATATTATATACTAAGACAAACATTTGACTAACTGACGCTAAATAATACCGGATGTACCTGTTCCAACTTACTTAGTAAGAGAACTTCCGATTTTTTTCGATCCCGATTCACGATAGATAGATAGATAGATACTTTATTCATCCCCATGGGGAAATTCAACATTTTTTCCAATGTCCCATACATTTGTTGTAGCAAAACTAATTACATACAATACTTAACTCAGTAAAAATATGATATGCATCTAAATCACTCTCTCAAAAAGCATTAATAATAGCTTTTAAAAAGTTCGTAAGTAGTTTACTTAAATACATTAAATACAATCAACCCCGGCACTTTAACATATCTTACTCCTGGTGGTTGAATTGTAAAGCCTAATGGCATTGGGGAGTATTGACCTCTTCATCCTGTCTGAGGAGCATTGCATCGATAGCAACCTGTCGCTGAAACTGCTTCTCTGTCTCTGGATGGTGCTATGTAGAGGATGTTCAGGGTTTTCCATAATTGACCGTAGCCTACTCAGCGCCCTTCACTCAGCTACCGATGTTATACTCTCCAGTACTTTGCCCACGACAGAGCCCGCCTTCCTTACCAGCTTATTAAGACGTGAGGCGTCCCTCTTCTTAATGCTGCCTCCCCAACACGCCACCACAAAGAAGAGGGCGCTCTCCACAACTGACCTATAGAACATCTTCAGCATCTCACTACAGACATTGAATGACGCCAACCTTCTAAGGAAGTACAGTCGACTCTGTGCCTTCCTGCACAAGGCATCTGTGTTGGCAGTCCAGTCTAGCTTCTCGTCTAACTGTACTCCCAGATACTTGTAGGTCTTAACCTGCTCCACACATTCTCCATTAATGATCACTGGCTCCATATGAGGCCTAGATCTCCTAAAGTCCACCACCATCTCCTTGGTCTTGGTGATATTGAGACGCAGGTAGTTTGAGTTGCACCATATCACAAATATCCATAACCCACGCAATCCTCCTGTATACTTTAAATCATCTCTAGATTACTTATAATACCAAATACAATGTAAAAGCTATGTAAAAATGGTTGTTATACTGCATTATTTAGGGAATAATGACAAGAAAAAGAAGTCTGCACATTCTTCAACAACAAGTGCTGGAAGAGCACTTCTGGGTTTTCGCAATTTGCGGTTTGTTGAATTCACACATGCGGAATTTGCGGATAAGGAGGGGTGACTGTATATATTTTGAAGAATCTGTGTGTCACAGATAAGACCAGCAAGTTATTGTCCGGCACTTGAGGACCCGAGTTACAGGGAGAAGTTGAATAAGTAGGACCTTATTCCCAAGAGTGTGAATGAGGAGAATGAGGGGAGATTTGATAGAGATATACAAATTTATGAGGGGGGTATAGATAGGGTCAATGCAAGCAGGTTGGGTGAGAGTTGAACTAGAGGTCATGGGTTAAGTGTGAAAGGTGAAATGTTTAACTGGACAAGGGAACTTCTTGACTCAGAGGGTGGTGAGGGCATGGAACGAGTGGAAATAGTGGATGCAGGTTCGATTTCAATATTTAAGAGAAATTTGGATAGGTATGTGGATGCCAGGGCTATGGTGGACTATAGTCCAGGTGGTCATCGATGGGACTAGTCAGATTAATAGTTTGGCATCGTCTAGAGGGGCCATAGGACCTTTTTCTGTGCTGCAGTTTTCCATCACTCTAGAGTGGTGGTGAGATGCCTCCTTAAACTGTTGCAGTGTTTGTAGTGAAGGAGTTTTGATTCTTGGATAGTGAGTTCGAGGACTTTATTCCAGTGGTGTTGAAGGACCGTGAATATGTTTCCAAGTTAGGTTGTGTACCCCTTGGAGGGGAACATGCCTGCTGTCCTCATCCATTTTCGTGGTAGAAGTCACAGGTTTGGGAGATGCTGTCACAGCATTCTAGGCAAGAAATTGTTGTGCATTTTGTAAATGGTACTTGCTGTATGCTGCTGTTGGAGAGAGTGATTTTTAGGCTGTTGGATGGCATGTCAGTCAGTGAGGTGACTTGTCTTGGATGGTGTTTCACCTTTCCAAGTTGCTGGAATCGTACTCAACACTTGGAAATTATTCCATCACTTTCCAGGCCTTGTAGATTGTATAAATGCTTTGGGTTGTCAAGAATTGAACTGCTAGCTTGTGTACCACTGGTTCAGTTGAGTTTCTGGTCAACTGTGAACCCCACACCCCACAACCCCAACTGTGAAGTACACTGACATTGAATGCCAAAGATAGGGAGTTAGGCTCTTTTTTGTTAGAGAGATCATCAGCTAGCAATATTCTGAATGTTGCTTGTCACTCATCAAACATTGTCTTGATGTTTTCTTGGTCTTGCTGCATGATAGGTATGGGTTGTCTCGTTTTCCATGGAGTTGTAAACTGAATTGAATGCTACAACACAATCCATTGATGAAGATGTGATAATGCTATGAAGAACTTATGCGTTGTGTCCTGGGACTGGGGTAATTGAATCAGAATCAGTTTTAATATCACAGACACATACTGTGAAGTTTGCTGTTTTATATGTCACCATATTCACCTGAGATTCATTTTCTGTGGGCATTCATAGTAAATGGATGGGAACACAACAGGATAAATGAAAACCACACATGACAAACAACCAAAGTGCTGAAGATAACAAGCTGCAAATACAAAATATATTAAAAAAAAAACAAATAAGCAATGAATATTCAGAATACAAGTTGTAAAGTCCTCACAATTGAGTCCATAGGTTGTAGAATCAATTCAGTGCTGGGGTGAGTGAAGTTTTCTCCTTTAATTCAAGAGCCTGATAGTTGAGGAGTAATAACTGTTCCTTTACCTGACAAAGTCAAAGTAAACTTATTTTCAAAGCACACATATGTCATCATATACAAACCTGAGATTCATATTTTTTGTGGGTATACTCAATAAATCTAGAGAATAATAACCATAATAGAATCGATGAAAGACAGACCAACTTGGGTGTTCAACCAGTGTGTCAAAGACAACAAATTGGACAAATAAAATAAGGAAGAAATAGTAATAAATAAATAAGCAATAAATTTCAAGGATATGAGATGCAGAATCCTTGAGAGTGAGGCCATTAGTTGGGGGAACAACCAGTTGGGGCTCCTGTACTGCCTTCCTGATGGAGCTTGGCTTGGATGGTGCTGATCTTTGATGATGGATGCTGCTTTCCAGTGACAGTGCTCTTTGTATATGTGCTCAATGGTGAGGAGAGATTTACCCATGAAGGATTGGGCTGTATTCACTACTTTTTGTAGTTCTTTTTTCCTTTTAAAGACATTGGTGTTTCCATGCCAGGTTGTGATGCAACCAGTCAGTATTCTCTTCCCCCATACATCTATAGAAGTTTGCCAAAGTTTTAGATGACAAGATGACATGAATCTGCGTAAACGTAGGCTCACAGTCTTAAGTATAAAGCAAGTAAAAAAGGGTGCTACGCATGTAGACTTGTGCTGATGGTGATTGTGGAGGGGTTGTTGTTGCCTGTCTGAACTGACTGGGGTCTGAAAGTGAGGAAATGAAGGATCTATTTCCACAAGGAGTCTTGGAGCTTATTGACTAGTTTTGAGAAGATGATAGTACGGAATACAGAGCAACGAAGAGCATTCTGATATAAATACCTTCACTGACCAGAGCCAATGAAATGGCATCCGCAGTGGACCTGTTGTGCCAGTAGGCAAATTAGAGCAAATCCAAGTTGCTCTTCAGGCAGGATGGGTGACATCCATTAGTCTCGCGAGACCATCGATCTGCACCTGGAAAGTCTTGCTTCAGCCTCTCCAGGGCGCAGGCCTGGGCAAGGTTGTATGGAAGACTGGCAGTTGCCCAAGCAGCAAGTCTCCCTTCTCCACACCACCGATGTTGTCCACGGAAAGGGCAAGGGCCGATACAGCTTGGCACCAGTGTCACTGCAGGAGTTGCCAGAATGAGGTTGAAGACAACGTCGGACTACCTTAGGGACTCCTGCTCCGGATTTGTCCTCAGGGTTTACTCCCGAAGCCTTTCCCATGAGTGGGTATAGCCACAAGGCAGCAGAGGTTTGAAATCAGAGTTTTCCCTCTCTTAGATGGACTGCCTTCCCAGGTTGACGACCTCCATCTATAGGCAGGAGATGATATATTTCATCAGCAACGTTTTAAAGCACTTCATCACTGTGGATGTAAGTGGTACTGGACGATAGTATTAAAGCAGGTTACCATGTTCCTCTTGGACACGGGTTTAATTGAAGTCCACTTGAAGCAGTTGAGTACAGGCAGCCCCGGGTTCCGTTCCTGAATCCGTATTTAAGTCGGATTTGTACGTACATCGGAACAAGTATATCCGGTATTATTTAGCGTCAGTCAAACGTTTGTCTTAACATATAGTATATATTTTACTTTTCTATGCATATAAAACACTTAAGAAATGTATGTATTCCAATAATTAAACCACTGCATTGCTTAGTAATAATTGTAGTTTTCATCGGGGCAGGGTCATTCAAATGCTCCATTATTCTCACTTTATCTGTTATCTTTAAAATTGTTCTGATCATTGACCGACTGTAGCCTAATGCTTTTCTAATGATCGATGGCGTTTCACCTCTTTCCAAACGCTTTATTATTTCCACTTTATTTTCAATCACGATCACTTCCCGTCAACGGAACAGAAACACTGCGGGCAGCGGGTCCCGACCTCCGCTGGCTCCCGAGGTCCGCTGGGTCTTAAGGACCACCACACACTGTCAACAGAACAGAAACACTGCGGGCAGCAGGTCCCGAGCTCCGCCAGCTCTCGAGGTCCGCTGGGTCTTAAGGACCACCGCACACCGTCAACAGAACAGAAACACTGCGGGCAGCAGGTCCCGAGCTCCGCCAGCTCTCGAGGTCCGCTGGGTCTTAAGGACCACCGCACACCGTCAACAGAACAGAAACACTGCGGGTGGCGGGTCCCGAGCTCCGCCGGCTCCCGAGGTCTGCTGGGTCCTAACGACCATCGCACTGAGACAGGCTGAATGGGACAAGTGGGGGCTGTGCTGGGTTTGCGTATTTGATCATCCACAATATTCCGCGTGGGAATTTAAACTGGAGGTTGCAGTGTTTTTTTTTTACGAGGTCGAGTTGCAAGCTCGATATCAACCCAACATGGATGGTACAGGAGTCACTGGATCGACATCAACCCGGCACAGAAACCTCCATTCTCCAGCCTGGCGAACGGGGGGGGGGGGGGGGGGGGTCAGGGTCAGGGTGATTCTTACTAAGAAAATTTTAAGCCAAATACAAAGTTAAACACTCAACACAGTGTCAACGGCAATGACTTAAAATGGCGGACGGCATTCTCCTTCCTCGGTTCGTAAGTACGAGTTGTCCGTAAGTCGGATGTTCGTAACTCGGGGACTACCTTTTACTTCATTCATACTGCTGAAATGAGAGATTTAAGATATCAGTGAACACACCAGCCAGTTGAATAGCACAGGTCTTCGGTACTCAGCCATGTACCCTGTCTGGGTTGGATACTTTCTGTAGTTTTAACCTCCTGAAGGATGCTTTCATGTCAGCCTCGCAGACTGAAGTCACAGGGTTGTAGGGGGCTGTTGGAGCCTGTGAAGTTGCCTCCATGTTTTGATGGTCAAAGCGAGCAGAAAAGGCATTGAGCTCATCTGGGAGTGAAACCTTGTTGTCACATATTGTATGTTGCTTGTGTTACGAACCCCGTAACTGGGTTACTTATCAGCAAAGATAGAGACATCCGTTGGAGTCTGATGATACTATTTTTAACAGTATTTATTAGCAAAAATACACAAAAATAATATCAATGCAAATATACAGATAATATACGTCGTCAATACTAAACCTAAAAGTGTGGGTATAATAATAATCAATAAGAAATAAGCTCTATCGTCGTCTAGGGGATAACGAATTGTCCGATGGAAATATAAAGTTCGTTTCAGTTCACACAGGCTGCAGACGTTGTTTGTTTGTCGCTGTGTTGCAATTGTTGGAGAGAGAGAGAGAAATAGAAGAATAACTTGCCGACTTTCCTTGGTACGATCTTGATCCGTATCCGTCCTTTAGCTAGACCATTCCGTAGAGGACTCGCCACCCAGGCAAGGATGGACACACACACAAGCCCCCCACCGGTCTCATACGTTTCTCCTGGTGTGTCTGAGGGGTGTTCCCCAGACCCCTCTTTTATCCTCACTCACGGGGTCTCAGATGTCAATCAGGTTGGGATGATGCAATTCCTCAACCAGACCACTCTGGTTGTCCCCAGAGGGGTTTCAATGAATAGAACAGTACTCAATACACAATTCCTTCTCCAAGAGACAATAGCAGTAATCAGTGGTTCCGTTCCGCTTTTGTTAGGAGACATTCCACCTTGTTGTGTATTCTGCGTTGTCTATAACAACTGCCTTTGCTGAGATCCTGCGTCTCCCTCTCTCATTTCCTGACTTGCTGTGTATCTCTCTCACTTCCTGGGTCTCAGACCTGAAATAATAGCGATCTTGCGATTCTCAAAAAGGAGGGGGCGAGCATTGGCGATTCTGGACCCTTCTGTCCATCAGATTTGCTCCTCATTTGTAACACTTGGTTTCACTTTCTAGGAGGTAAAAGCATTTAAACCTTGTCACAGCTGTGGAACATCCTTCAGTGGTTCAAGATTGTGCAGAATTGCCACTTTTCACATGAGATAGATTTTTTTAGAGCTCATAACTGAATGTCTTGATCTGGCCCTTAGCAGATTGCAGATATCTTGGTTCATCCAGGGCTTTTGATTGGGGAAGATTCTGTATGATTTTGTGGGGAAGTTTATCTACAGCTGTCTTTATGAAGTCTGTGACAAGCGTAGTTTATTCATTCAGATCCTCTGAATCCTTGAACGCGGCCCAGGGCATGTCTGGGTGATGGGGGTGGGGGCGGGGGCGGGTTCCTTAATGATGGATTCACCTTTTTGGGCATCATATTTTGAAGATGTTCTGAATGCTGGGGAGGCTAGTGGCATGATGGAACTAAGTTTGTTTTCTGCAACTTTTTCCAATCCTGTGCAGTGGCCCTTCCATATCAGGTGATGATGCAACCAGTTGTATGCTGTCCACTGTACATCTGTGGAAACAATTGACAGTTGTTAGTGAAGTACCATATCTCCTCAAGCCCTTAATTTCATATAACTGCTGTCGTGTCTTCTTTGTAATTGTACCTATGTTGGGTAGAGATAGATATTCAGAGATGTTGACACCCAGGATCATGAACCTGCTCTCTCATTCCACTGCTGATCCCTCAATGAGGACTGGTGTGTGTTCCCTCAACTTCCCCTTCCTGAAGTCCACAATCAATTCCTTACTGAAATTGAGTAGAAGGTTGTTGTTTTAACACCATTCATCCAGCTGATCTATCTCACTCCTGTCCACCTGCTTGTCAGCACCTGAAATTCTGCCAACAATAGTTGTGTCATTGGCATATGTATGTACGGTGTGTGAGCTGTGCCTAGCCACACAGTCATGGGTGTAGAGAGGATAGAGTAGCGGGCTAATTACACATCCTTGAGGTGTGCCATTGTTGATTATCAGTGAGGAGATGTTATTTCCGATCTGCACTGACTGTGGTCTCCCAATGAGGAATTCAAGTATCCGGTTGCAGAGGAAGGAACAAAGGCCCAGGTTTTAGAGTTTGTTGATTAGTACTGCGGGTATAATGGCTTTGTATGCTGAGCTTTAATCAGTAAACGAGAGCCTGAAGTAGGTATTACTGTTGTCCAGGAGGTCCAATGGAGAGCCAGTGAACTGGCAACCACTGTAGTCCTTTTGTGGTGATAGGCAAATTGCAGTGAGTCCAGGTCCTTGCTTAAGCAGAAGACTCTGGCCATGACCAACCTCTCAAAGCACTTTATCACAGTGGCTATGAGAGCATCTGGTGATAGTTCCTCATCACGTTCTTCTTGGGAACTGGAATGCTTGTTGCCCCTTTGAAGCAGGCGGGAACGTCTGACTGCAGCAGTGAGCGATTGAAGATGTCCTGCCAGTTGGTTGGCACAGGTTTTCAGTGCCCTACCAGGTACAACATTGATGCCTGACGTCTTGCAAGGGTTCATCCTCTTGAAAGTTGTTCTGACGTCAGCCTCTGAGATAGAGGTCACTGGATCACCAGATGCTGCAGGGATTAGCACATGTATGATTCTATACTCCATTTTAAAAAACACATAAACTGTGTTGAGCTTCTCTGGGAGAGAAACATCACAGCCAATCATAATTTTAGGTTTCACTTTGTAGAAAGTAAAGGTCTGCAAACAGCCAGAGCTGACATGCTTCTGACTCTGTCTCTAACTTTAACTGGAATTGCTTTTTCTCTCTTAAAATTGCCTTCCAATTGGTTGTACCTCGACTTTTTGTATAGTTCTGGTCACCTGTCTCAAATACCACAATATCTTAAAATTCTCAACAGACTGGGAATCTCCTGGTTCATCCACGGCTTTTGGTTTGGGTGTGTTCCGTCCGGTAAGATGGTTGCAGCAGCTTCTCTGGGTCCAAACAAAGGTGTAATTGTTTGTCCTCTACTCTTTGTTATGATCACATGACACTGCTGGATATTAGGAAAATAAGTACTTTAGGTATTCGTACAGTAGAAGACAAGCTGGTTTGTGTTTATCTGCAGCTGCACTAGCGCGTGATGAACTGCTACGTGTTCTTGCAGAAACGTGGTTCCATGTCAGTATCCCATGCATCATCAGTCTATAGGCCATGACACTCAGGGATGTGGACTGTGTATGTTTTCTAAGTGTATGCTTTTCTGCTATTGTAACTATATGTGTGGCTGTGGGTAATGTGTTTTGCAGCTTGGCTCTGGAAGAATGTTGTTTCATTTGGCTGTAGTCATGCTAATGGTTGGATGACAATTGAACTTGATGCTCTCAAAGGCACACACTCATCCACACAGATCTTGATGAAGTTAGTGACAACCTTGGTATATTCATTCAGATTCAATGAATCCCTGAATGTTGTTCAATTCGATTCATAGCAGTCCTTCGCCTGCCTTGATCTTCCAATAACCACACCTTTGTGTAAGGCATCAAACCAACCATTTGAGTGTTTTTCCCTTCAGTCTCTTTGGTGCCACAGTCAATTAAATTCTTCTTTGATACCAAATGGATTTACCCTCACTTAACGTCTAGACTAAAGATCCTAGGTGCATGTTTGGACATAGTTTAAAATAAGCTCTGTAGCCAGGTGATCCTAGCAGAATCCAAACTAGGCATCAGTGAACACATGATTAGTGAGTAAGTGTTAGTGCTGTTGATGGTGCCTTCTTGACAACTTGACAACTGTTAATGTTGGTTTAAAAAAACACACATTGTTGACATTTTTAATTAATAGGAACAGCTGTGTTTGTGGGTGTGACAGATTCTTGTCCAATTTTCACTCTTTGTACCTGTTGTATAAGGTTTCTGCGTCTGCAAAACTGTCTTTATAAAATAGTAACTACAAACACTGAGCAGGCAAAGCAGTATGTGTGAAGAGAGAAATAGTTATTGGTTCAGAGTGATAACTCATCATCAGAGGTGGATGAAACTTGAAAAGGAAAGAGGTTTTCAAATGCTAAATCTCTAGCAGATTTGATCAGAATTTGCATTTTTGTTTTAAATAATACTTGTAATATTCCATGTGCAAAAGAACTGGTAAGAAAGACTTTATTTTATGTCTCTTTAGAATGAATTCTTATATAGAGTTGAACATAATAGATCCTGTTTTGAAGCAAGGTCGAGGAATTCACACTGGTCTTCTGGTCAATATTTTTCCCTGAAGCAACTCTTTGGTCATTTTTTGTTTTGCTATTTGTAGGAGTTTGCTCCGTGTAAATTGTGTTTATTGGTTAATTGATGTACTTCTAAAGTACGAATGCAAAAGTATGACCAGGGACTTTTAAAAAACGCTATTCAGATACACACTTTCCTTGTGTGAATCACCAGGGAAGTAGCTATATTTTTGTTACTTGAGATGTGGTCATTGTCAACCTTGCTGGCATTTAAAACATAGCACTGTACAGGGACAGAGCCTTTGGCCCGCAGGATCTATGCTGAACATGATGCCAGACTAAACTAATTCTACTTGCCTGCACATGATCCATATCCCATCATTCTGTGTATATTCATGTACCCAGCGAAAAGCCTCTTAGACACCACGTCCCCGGCAGCCTGTTACAGGCACCTGCCACTCTCTGTGCTTTTGAGAAAAGACTTGCCTCTTTAAACCTTCCCCTCTCATTTTAAAGGTATTACCTGTGGTATTGAACCTTTCTACCCTGGGAGATAAAGAAAGATTCTCCCTTTCTACTCTACCTATACCTCGCAAAGCTTTATAAACTTCTGTCTGGTTTCTCCTCACTCCAGAGGAATCATTCCAAGTTTGTCAGACTACCCCTTACAGTGGATGCCCTCTAATCCAGGCAGCATCTTGGTAAACCTCTCCCCAAAACCTCTGCCTTGTTCCTGTAATGGGGCGACCAGATTAACATATAATATTCCCAAAGTGTATCCAGTTGCCATGTGTAGATGGTGGATTTTGTGGTCTTGAACCATTGCTCACAATTGGTTTGAAACAGCTAAGTGAACTTCAGAGACTATGGGGAATCAACCGCTCTGGTTTGGAATTACATACATTCTTTAGCAATTAAGAATACAGTCTTCCCTCCCTTAAGATAACTAGGGCTTAAATGTCAACTATTAGGAATGAAAAACACCATGCATTTGTAAACTCTGGATTTTGTTTTTGCATTGAACCTGTGTTGACAATATGTTTTGTCTTCTGTGCAGTTTTCTGTATGTATACAACTTTCGTAATGTAAATGTGGTGCATAAATAATGAACCACCCATTTTCATTGGATATATTATAGAATAACTAGTCACTGGGTGCCAAAGATTGTTTAACAGGATTCTGTAATAGTAAAAAGGTGAATGCTAGTGGGCGGTCTTGAATATATTGATATTGTTAATTTTTAAATTTATCATGGAAAGATGATGCATTCACTGAAGTATTTTAACATGTATGAGTTACCAAAGAGGGGGTAAGATGGAAGGGTGGCTAATGTTTATAGTTATTTAAGAAGGCTGGCAAAGGCAAGCCAGACTGGCGAACCTGACATCAGTTGTCGCTAAGTTACAGGGATTTTGAGGGATCTACCAGCATTTGGATAAGCAAGGATGATTGTGGATGGTTAGCATGGGGAATGTTATAGAACAGAGGACCCAAGGAGTAGAGGTACATCGATTCCTGAAACTCACTTCCACGTAGACAGGATGGTGAAGAAGACTTTTGGCCTACTATGCTTCATCAGTCAGGAGTTGGGATGCTATGTTGCAATTGCACAAGGCGTTGGTGAGGTTTCACCTCAAGTATTAATAAACTAGAGGACATAAGTTTAAGGTGATGGGGAAAGAGACTTGAGGGGCATCTTCTTTATGCTGAGGTTGGTGTGTATATGGAATAAGCTGCCAGGCATGTACAGTAGTGACATTTGCCGAGTACCTGGGTAGGAAAGGTTTAGTGGGATATAAGCTGAACACAAAAAAGTGTGACTAGCTTTGGTCAGCATGAATGAGTTGGGTGAAAGGGTCTGTTTCCATGCTGTATTAATCTATGATTTTAACACGGAGTCACAGCTCTCTGGTAGCTTTCATTGATGTGAGATCTAAGTTTATTGAAAGTTAACTAAAATCATTGAACTACCAGGGTAGGTTTGAGCACTCGTGTCCTGGAGTATTGCTTCATTGCTATGGACTGTATATCTCGTAATTGGACCAGCACCCCATTTGTGATTCGTACACTGGCAGAGGATTAGGCAGCACAGTGGTGATTCATGACTGTTTACTCATTTCCATAGATGCTGCCTGGCCTGTTGAGTTCCTCCAGTATTTTGTGTGTGTTGCTTGGATTTCCAGCATCTGGAGATTTTCTCTTGTTTGTGATCAGAATAACTTGACATATATTAAACGCAGTTGTCCAACTTAAGGTTAAAAAGAAATCACTTAGTAAAATGCAATTTGGTACACAAACTCCAGAGATCATGCAGAATAGCTGAGAGAAATTGAAAGAAAACTGGGCTGGAAGTCCACTATAATAGTTTCATAGAAAAACTGCCCTTCTTCAAATCTGCTATAAACTCTGCAAGACGAGCCCATGTTTCCGAGATTATTACAGAGAGTAGCAGCGATTCAAGAATATTGTTCTCAATTATAAACTGACTATTGAAACCTGCCCCAACTTATAATGTCTTCAGTCAAGCATCTGCCACAAAATATGAAGAATTTACAAAATTTTTGGCAATAAATTCCTGTCATTTGGGGGAGTATATATGCAGATACTGAAAACCTTCATAGCCAACTTCATAAAAAGACGGCAACCACGTCAAAGTTTGCAAGTATTTTTGATTCTGTAAGATAGTAACAAAGACTAAACTATCTACTTGCTGTCTTGACCCTGCCCCTGCCATACTTTTAAAGGACTTTTAAATGTTTTCAATTCCATTAGGGAAATTGTCCTAGGCTGTGTGCTTAGTCCCCTGCTCTACTCACTTTACACCTACTGTATGACTGTGTGGTTAAGCACAGCTACAATGCATTTTCAAATTTGCTGATGACACCAGCGTTATAGGCAGATTCAAAGGATGTGATGAATCCGCATATAGGCGGAAGATTGAAAATATGCTGAAAGGTGCCATGACAACAACCTCTTACTCATGTCAGCAAGACCAAGGAGCAGATTATTGAGTTCAAGAGATCCATGAGCCAGTCCGCATCAGAGGATCAGAGGTGGAGAGGTCAGCAACTTTAAATTCCTAAGTGTTATTATTTCAGAGGACCTGTCCTGGACCCAGCATGTAGGTGCAATTATGAAGAAAGTATAGCAGTGCCTCTACTTCCTAGGAGTTTGTGAAGATTCGTCATGACATCTAAAACTTTGACAAACTTCGATAGATGTGTGGTGGAGAGTATATTGAGTGACTGCATCACAGTCTGGTATGGAAACACCAATGCCCTTAGAGAATCCTACAAAAAGTATTGGATATGACCTAGTCCATCAAGGGTAAAGCCCAGCCCTCCCCTCCGTTGAGGTTGTTGCAGGGAAGTATTTTCCAGCATCAGGGACCCCCACCATCCAGGACATGTTCTCTCCCTGCTGCTGTCATCAGGAAGAAAGTACAGGAGCCTCAGGACTCTTACCACCAAGTTCAGGAACAGTTACCCCTCAACCATCAGGCTCTTCAATCAAAGGGGATAACTTCACTTGCCCCATCATCAAAATGTTCCCACAATCTATGGACTCACTTTCAGGGTCTCTTCATCTCATGTTCTCATTTATTGTTTATGTATTTATTATTATTATTATTATTATTTCCTTTTTAAAAATTTGCACATTTTATGTCTTTTGCACACATGTTGAATGCCCAAGTTAGTGAGGTCTTTCATTGATTCTATTATAGTAGTTATTCTGTTATGGATTTGCTGAGTATGACTGCAAGAAAATGAATCTCAGGGTAGTATATGGTGACATATATGTACTTTGATAATAAATTTACTTTGACCTTTGAACTTTGAAACTGTAGTTTTTTTTCAGATGCCTTAAAAATTGGAGCACTTAAAAAGCCACATTTTAATAAGTACTAGCTAACCAAAGGTCTATATCAAATCTTTTCTTCCTGGGCAAGATTCTTGAGAAAGTAATTTTCAAGCAATTCAACACCTTTCCGAATAAGACCAATTTTCTAGAAATGTTTCAGTCATGTTGTAGAGCAAACCACAGCATGGAGAGGATCAAAGTTGTCAGCAACCTTAAGCTCATCATTGATGCCAGCAGTCTGTTATAATTCTTCTGGATCTGAGTGGTGCCCCCAACTCAATTGACCACAGCTTTCTCCAAGGTCACCTTGAGAATAGGGTTGGCCTCTCTGGTAGTCCCCTTAATTAGTTCCATTCATACGAGGGGCGATTGATAAGATCATGACCTAAGGTCATGACCTAAATGACCTAGGCATTCACTTTTAGAAAGCCTAGCAGATTTATTTTTCAACCTAGTCCTCTCCTATATTTACACACTTAGTCCAGCGGTCATGGAGCATATGCATCTTGGACCTCCAGAAAGTGTCCACAGCATGGGTGATTGATAAGTTAGTGACCTAAGGAAGAAGGAGATGAGTTATACAGCTCTCGTTACATGCACATGCAGGTCAACTCTTTGAGTGATTATGCAGAAAGTTTGAAGTTAATAACTCATCTTCTAACTTGGGCCATGAACTTACCAATTGCCCCGATGAGTTATTAACTGATGAGTTATTGACTTCAAACTTTCTGCATAATCACTCAAAGAGTTGAACTGCATGTGCATGTAATGAGAGCTGTATAACTCAACTCCTTCTACCTTAGGCCACAAACTTATCAATCACCCCTGCTGTTGACACTTTCTGGAGGTCCAAGATGTGTATGCTCCACAACAGCTGGACTAAGTGTGTAAATGTAGGAGGGGACTATGTTGAAAAATAAATGTGTTAAGGCTTTCTAAAATTGAATGCATCTACCTTGGGCCACAAACTTATCAATCACCCCTCGTATATCTTAGAGATAAGCTTTTTTTGCTTGTCTTGGGTACCAGTTTTCTAAGAGATACAATGTACTTTTTGGTGTTGATTGGGGAAGCTGTCTCAGTCCTCTGCTTTTCTCCTTTTACATGCTCCCTTTAGGGAGACATCATTGGAGATGATTTCCAGTTATGCGGATGACACAGAATTGTATATCTTGGCTGAGCCTGATGATGATAACACGCTATCTTCTCTGACTTCTGGTATCACTGCAAAAAGCTAATGGATGAACAATAAATTTCCTGAAGCTAAATGGAGATAAAAGTGAAATACTTTTAGTTGGTCCAAAAGTCAAAAGAAATAATCTTCTTTGTAAACATAGAAACTTGGCTCCTCTTGTAAAATCAGAAGTAACAAGCCTGGGTGTTATCTTGATTCAGATTTGAATTATAAATTGCACATAAATAAAGTGACCAGGGCAGCATTTCTACATTATTTCTGTCACATAATGATGCTGAAAAACTAATTCATATTTTTATATCTGATAGACTAGATTGTTACAGTGCACTTTCTGCTAGCCTTCCAAAGCAATCTATTCAGAACACTACTGCTAGTTTTTTAAAAACTAAAACCACAGAACCGAAAACTATAAGGGATGCAGTCAGTTGAGACTTTTACATGCCAACTCCAAATCTATTTCTTTAACCTTGCTTTTAACTAATATCTTTTTTTATTTTCACGTTTATTTTTATTTGTATTTTTTACTTTATTTTCATGGTTGTATGTTATCTCATTTTCATGGTTCACCGACATCATCTATACGAGAAGTGCTCTGTAAGTTATTACTGTGTTAATTTCTCACAGGCATTTGCAGTAGAATCAAGAAATACAATAGAATCAATGAAAAGCTACATCCAAGTACTGACAACCAATCTGCAAAAGACAAACTATGCAATAGAAAATTAATTGATTGACTAATTAATACAGGGAACGAGTTGGAGTGTCCTTGAAAGTGAGTATATAAGTTGTGGAATCAGTTCAGAGTTGAGGTGGTTCAGGAGCCCGTTTGTTGAAGGCTAAGGGTAATAAGATGTGTGGATTGGTAGTCTGGTTGGCTATTGTAAATTGCCCTAGTGTGTAGCTGAGCGGTAGAATCTGGGGAAAGCCTTTGAGAGTGTAGCAAGCATAAAGTGGCTGTAGTCTAAATGAGTGCTTGATGATTAGTGTGGTCTTGGTGGGCCAAAAAAACCTGTTCTTGTGCTGTTTGATTGAGTGTAAGAATGCTCTGAAAGCAGTTTTTAAGGGTTGGGTCAGTGGATTCATGAGGTCAATAGAGACACTGTCGACTGGAACATTACTACAAATCGTAAAGGGCAGTTTGAGTACAGTTCAGGGAGGGGCTGAGCATACAACATCTGGATTAACTGCAGTAAGATTCCTGGTGGAGAACAAAATAACAAGTCTTTTGCCAAGGGAAATAGGACACTCCCCAGAAATACAGCGTTGAATCTTTTCAAATTTAGGGGAGCTGGCAGGCCCTTCAGAGCACAGGCCACGTGAGCAGCATCAGGCCCTGTCACACGGAGTTGCTGAGTTTGTTTGTTGTGTCTGATTTACGATCCAGTTCCCAACACTTATCACTGAGGGAGAGGAAGGGAGGAGATTGTAAACAGAAGGGGCAGAGGAACCGAGGCTCCGTGTATAAACCTCTGTCCGAAGTAACTCTTTAAAGAGGCAATTTATATCTGGATATGGGACCCTTGCCCTTTCAAACACATTCCACAATTGTAGATGATGTTTTGAGCGTACTCATTATTCTTATAGTAATTTCTGTCTTCTGCAGCTCCTGCACTGTTAATATAGAGCACAATACTCCTCCTTTCTGACTCCCACTCTGTGGCACCAGAAGGGTGTAGCACGGTACTATAGATTTCTTTCTGCGTCTCTCTCTTGCTTTCATCATTTCACATACACGCAGTTTGTGGGTCCAGCAGATAATACCAATAAACAGGGGTTGGGGACGGGCAAGGAGAGGAAAGAATAGAGCTGAGTGTTTGACTGCTTTTACCCGACTAACTGCAAAACAGTTGCAAGTGCTTTTCCTGTGTGGAGGGTGAATCTCTATTGCCTTGTTTTCAGAGAAACCAATGAGTGCAGGGCGTGAAGCTAGTTCATTGTTGGCCAGAAATAACAGTAAAGTCTGAGCATGCAGGCAAAGGAGAAATCCAACTTTCTATTTTGCTTTCAAAATGGACCAAAGATCTTGTGTTCTTTGGTGAAATGGAGAAGTGCTGTTCCTAATCGGGTCCAGAGATTTATTATGAGAAATTCTGCCAAGAATTCTGTGTAAAGTTGGGAAATGCAGCTCGCAAGCCAGGCATAAATGTTTGTTCCTCTGGTCTGTCTCAGCATTGTTGTTACAGCTGTTTCATTCCTCAAATAACTTGGCCTTCAGCATGGATGGCCAGCTCTACCTTGTCTGAATGAACTCCCCTATTCACCCTCCCTACCCCATGCTCCATTCTTTGTCCTCCTATGTCCTTTCCCCTGCTCTCCCAATCCTGTGCAGAAGACCTGATATGTTGCAGGTGCATTATTCTTAATCAACATTCAGTAATTATCAAAGAACTGGAATGATTGATAAACCAATACCATTAGCATTGGTTGTAAAAATTTCCCAGGCTGTATTAAAAATAATTCCACAGAATTTAAGATGGAGCTTTGTATGATTTAACAGTGTTAAGGTTTTAGCAACATCTTAAAGAGGAGGGAGAAAGGTTCATGAATAGGCAGTCCAGATAGTTGAACCACAAGTTTTTTTTTAACCTTATTGAATCACCAGTTTATTTAAATTGGGGAACAATCACTTCTTTTTTTAAAGCCTTGGTTTGAATCAGCCCAATCTACCTTCCCCTCTGTCTCAAACTAAGTTCAACAAGGGAAGTGATGCTTCTCATAATGAGCAGTTTCACGCAGAACAGGGAAAAGAACAACCTGTATGGGAAATGCAACATGTTAATTTGTTGAAATGGGCCGCCGTGTTTGCAGGTTAGGGCTGGGATACATTGTCTGGATGGCTTGACTCTGCCTAGTCTGATGCACACATGAAGTTTGCACTGCAGCTGAAGATGTTTTAATGCTTCATGGTTACTTCGCTGGATTAACTGGAGAAATGGAATCAAATCCCACTGTTACTACTTTAGCTGCATTTAGTTTAAAGAAAAATGTAAATAATAGGTTTATAACATAAAAATAGCCAGGAAACTGAAACACGGGGAAGGAAACCTCCCAACCTGGTTTGGTCTGTACAGCATGCAAACGAGTTCTGCATGACTCTCGTTAACTCTCGACTATCCTCTGGAGTGCCCCAGTATCAAAGTGAATGACGTCAGACACCATATTGTGTGAAATAATAGAAATGTGATTACTTCAGTTATTATACTGTTAGTACAGAATCCTCTGCCAGGTGAGCTAATATTGCTGTAATTAAAATGTGTTTTGCGTAGTTTTTGTTATTAAAGTTAGAGATCTAATTACAAAGGATACTAAAACCATGTACAGTAATCAGGGTGTCATCTCGCCAATGCTCTGTATAATTGTAGCAAGATCGCCTGCTTATTGAACTCCAGCCCCTTTGCAGTGAAGCCAACATTCCAGTTACCAAGCTGATAGTGGCTGTCTGTTTGTCCTAACTTCATTTCATCCCCGCTACAGAACAGAATGGTGTTCCTAGTTGTTGTTGCCTTCATGTACGTATAACTTCTTGTTACTTAATCAATATCCTTCTGCTCAAAATGTAATACCAATAACGGGTTTTTCTAAGTGCTTTATGCTCATTTGTAATGCAAAGTCAGACCATTTACTGAATGATCTAATTCTGTCGTATTCTAACAGTCAAGGGCAGTAATGAAATATGAGGTGGTCTCTACTTTTGGTAGGAAAATGAGCTTTCAAATTTGCACTGTTTTTTTGTGAGGTTAGGATTTGGGTTTCTCCTCAAACTTGCATAACCACAAATGTAAAAGCTTTTCTGTCATCTGCAGGATTGGATGTGTTTGCGGAAACTAGTTCCATTTAATTTTAGTATAGAATTTTCCCTGCTATGCGATTTTATACACAAGTTTTGAGGCATGCAACACAGTGCCAACATCGGCAGCTACCCTTCCATTCCAGGTGAGCAGCTACTTACTGTCTGTAACAGTGTGAGAACAACCGTATTTGAGCCTGGTGGTCCTGACATGGTTGCTACGTTGCCTCCTCCCTGACCGGAGATGGACGAGCAGTCGATGAGTAGGGTGGGTGGGATCCTTCATGATGTTACTGGTCTTTCTCCAACACCTCTGTGTATACATGGTGGGTAGGCTGGTGCTGGTGATAGGCTGGGCAGTTTTGATTACCGTTGGTAGAGCCTTCCTGTCCACCCAGGTGTATGGATGTGAATGGTACAGCTCTCTTCATGCTCCTCAGAAAGTAGAAGCGTTGGTGAGCTCTCTTGATTGTGTAGAATCTGTTCTACCATGAGATGCTGTACGAAATGTATACTCCCAGGAGTGTTCTGGTGTGCCACTGATGTAAAGAGTGGTGCGAGTTCTCCTGAAGTCAATAAAATTCTCTTTTGTCTTGTTGGCATTGAGGAAGGACATAACAGTAGATACAGAAAAATGCTGGAAAAAAGTCCAGCAATATCATGAAAGATCCTACCCAACCATCTCATGGACTGCCATCAAGGAGGAGACTACGTAATATCCATGCCAGGATCACAGACTCAAAAACAGTAACTATCCACTAACTCACCCCACCACTACTTCTTTGTTTTCTGTCAGAGTCACTTTTTGAACAGACATACTATACCTAGCATCACTTTATGTACATACAATCTTTATATATCTATATCATCCTATTTTAGAATATTTAGTTAACATTCACCAGCAGAACTTCGTCTTTTCATTCTAGATGTATGTCTAGTTTTATGGATAGAAGTAGATATAAACATTGTAAAAATTTTTAAAAAAGTCTGATTAGTGCTCTGTTGTTGTACCAACTTTTTTGAACTAATAATTTAAATTATATTTTTGGCCCTTAACATATTATACAGCATCAAACTAAAGAAAGGATAGTATCATGAATTTAAACAGTTTAGCAATTTATATACTTTATCTGGTTTTATAAATTTATGAAGGACAGACTTTGAATTAATATGTAGCAGTAATGCTGTATGGACATGTTATATTTGCTTATAACATCACACACGCTTACACACCTGTGATTCAGTGGGAGATGGGTTTTGAATTCTCTGGATTAGATAGTTACAGGTTCAAATCCTACTCCCACTGTTGGCTGACACTCCACTGTACGACTGTGCTGTGGAAGTGGTGTTTCGGATTACATTAAACCGTGACTCTTTCTCTCTCCAAGTTCAATACAAAGGATTCATTGGCACTATATCCGAGGTGTGCAGAAATTATCTATGTTCGTCTCTCAAGGAGCATCGTTAAAAATAGTTTTATCTGAACTTGTATCTGGTCATGCTGTGCATAAATTGGCTGTAATTTAGGAGAAAACTAATAGTATTTATCTCAAACTATTCTCTATTTTTTCATGCTTTCTTCTGTTGCTTAATTCACCTGAGAAGTATTGTCATCGTATAGTACTAAAGAAGCCCATTTTGTCCATCTTCTTAGTGCATTTGTATGAATGTTCTTCACACTTTCTCTACCATCATTACAGAATCCTGTAGTTTATTCATTAACATCTATCTCAAAGTGTATTTAACATCCTTTGTGTAAAGGAAAAACTCACGCCACTAGTCTGTTCTTAATTTGTCTCGGAAGTAGGTTGTATGTTGGTTTCTTGAATAGTTGCTTGCTTCAGATAGAGCTTAAAGTACCTCATTGAAATCAAACAATTCCTTATTTACACTTCTCCCTATGAAATCTTTGGGGAGGGAAGTGGTAATGTACGTTATGGAGGAGGGTTCATTAAACTCGGTTGCTACAGTTAATTGACATCAATCATCCATCTTCAAGAGTCGGAGTTTCAATGCCACATCATAAAGTCCCTTCTGTTTATTTGTGAAACTAAAGGTGTGAGCAGAATCTGGCTGTGTTAAACTTGGTTGGAATAGAAAGCCTGTGAGGGTCTGAAAGAAGGAATTCGAGTGGGTAGTGTCTATGTCCAAAGCAGTCGGCACCGTTATTGGTACAACAAGTGGACACTGAGTAGGCCACCAATGGAATGAGGCCCCCAAGGTCTGTGGAAGTCCCAGTGGTAGGAATGTATGAGACCCTGAAGGGCTTTGAAGAAAAGAATGAAAACTTTAAATTAAGGAGTTAGGACAGGTCAGCAAGAGCATGTGTGATGGATGTGTTGGTTAGGATACATACAACTGAGTTTGGTTTAGCTGAAACATATAGATGGTAGAAGTGGAATATTAGAATTGTTAATTTTGTGGTGATGCCACGAGTTGGACTTGGGCATGAAGGGGGGTGGGAGAGTTTATGGTTCTGATGGGAGCAAGTGGTCTTTATGATGAAGAGAAAATAGAATCAAGGAACAATTTGCTTAGCAACAAAGACTAAAGAGTTGCATTATTTGCACAGCAGTAAGAATGACCTGCTGTGATATCACCAGCTTTAACAATGGAAGCAAGTATTGTCCAATCATGGGAGAAGGAAAAGAGTTTCTCAATTGTGTGTGTGTGTAAGATTCTAGAATTTGCCTGCAACGTGCAAGGTTTAGACTCTCCTGCCTGTGTGTGGCCAACTTTCAACAGCACAAGTACTGAAGTGGGAAGCGTGAGGTTGTAATCTGTTGGGAAGAAGGATGTTGCTGAGATGAAGTGTTGCGAGTGAGTGGGGATTTACATGGGTTATTGCAGATATGATTGATGTACATTGTCGTTTCCTTGGCTCGCTTGTTTTCTTCAGCTTTTTCTAGAGCAATTGCTCAATTCTTTAGGTCTCTTCTGTGGTCAAACACTTGCTTCAGGAAAATTGATCCAGGGTGGTGACAGTGGAGCAGTGTGTGGAGAGAGCTATCGACTCAATGTGTTAATTATTCATTTCTACACAATAATTACTTGATGAATTCAGACCAAGTTCTAGCTCGTTTACCTTTAACTTTCCTTGTAGATGTTTGATCGAACATGATTAGAACAATGATTAACCAGGTCAGCTCTTCTCTAGTAATAGTATACAACCGGCTTGGACTCGTGAGGATGTCTTCCCAGTGCTAGAAAGTCTGGGGACCCATGGTCCAAAGTTACCCGCTCTCATTAGCATAGCGCCCTTTCCAGATTCCGACTTAGAAATTGTTTTGTACAATACCACATTTACGTGGAGCTAGCTGTAGAGTTTTACCGAAATCCAGTAGTTTAAGATCTGCTGTGAATTACTAAAGATTACCTGGATTACTGCCATGGAGGCCAATAATGAAGATTTTGTGAGGATTTTTTCTTAAGTTTTCTGCTTTTTCTTCATGTCTGGAGTAATTTTCTTGTCTCCCCCCCCTCCACCCCAGTTTCTCCTCCTGAACCCCCACACCTTCCCACCCACAAGCCAGATTTCAGATTCATTTATTTATCACATGCTCATCAAGACATACAGTGAAATATGTCATTTGCATTAAGATCCAACACAATGTAAGGATGTGCTGGGGGTAGCCAACAGGTGTAACCACATATTCTGGTGCTAACATAGCTTGCCCACGGTGTCTAACAGAACAACAGCAGGAAAACAAAACAACACTGTGACATTTCTCCACTCCTGTCTGATATACTCCTCACTTTCCACTGCCCAGTTCCATTGTGAATTCCCCCCCCCCCCACCACCATTCCATTCTAGTTGCCTCACTCTCCTGTATCTCCAATTTGCCATTATCCTTTTAGTAGTCTGCATCACCATTAGTCCGTGTCTTGTCCCAATTTGAACTCTTCACCGTGGTGGGAGATATCGGGGTGGGGGGAGGAAGCCTGTGCACATGATTACATGTACAAGCCCACCATCTCCACGTGTGATGCTCTTGGAGCTGCATCTTGGTGAATCTGGTGTAACCCTCAAGCAGAGCATCTTTGCCTTGGACCCACAGGACCTTTTCTTCTGGTTATACTGTTGCATGAAAATGTCATTAAGCTAGAAAGAGTGCAAAGCATCTTTACGAGAATGTTGCCAAGTCTGAACGATCTTGAGTTATAGGGAGGCTGGGCAGACTAGGATTTACATGAAGTACGGTAGACTGAGTGGTGACCTTATAGAGGTAGTAAAATCATGGGAGGCCTATGTAGATAGGGTAAATGCATAGTCTGTTTCCCAGGAAAAGGGAGCCAGAAACTAAAGGGCATAGGTTTCTGATGAAAAAGGGGGGAACCTGAGGAGCAATTTCTTCACACACAGTGTCATTAGTACATGAAAGAAGTTGCCAGAGGAAGCGATTGAGGAGTATGGGCCAAATGAGATGTGCTTAGATGGGAATCTTGGTCAGTGTTCATGAGTTGGGCTAAAGGGTCTATTTCTAAGCTGTATTACTCTATGACTCTGACTCCAACCCCTGAAAGAGAGTGTTAAAGAATATTCAGCCCCTGCCCCCTGCATCAGAACAAACACATGCACGAGCACACACACACACACTCTCTCTCTCTCCCTCTCCCCCTCTCTCACTGGATACCCATGGTATATGTGCCATGAAAATTATGTTTTTGCAGGAACAGCACAGTACGTTACAAGATGACAACAAACATAATTTACCAAACTTAAATTACCAAATTATACATTACACAGATATGCACAAATTATACAGAAAAGTAACAGTATTGGTTTATTATTGCCTCACGTACCAGGATACAATGAAGAGTTCATCTTTCATACTGTCCATACAGATCAGATCATTACACAGTGCATCGAGGTAGAACACGGTAAAACAATAACAGTGCAGAATATCAATAACAATAAAGGGCTTTGCGGTAGGGACATTTTAGCAGTTTTTAGAGTAGGTTACATGGTCGGCACAACGTTGTGGGCCGAAGGGCCTGTAATGTGCTGTAGATTTCTGTGTTTCTATGAAAAAAGTATGGCACGTACAGAGATAGACTGCGTGGCCTCCTATGTGGAAGGAGATGCAATTTAGAGGAACACACATGATATCGGAGGAACTCAACATGTCAGGCAGCATTAATGGAGGCGAATAAACAGTTGTTTTGGGCCAAGAGCCTTCATTAGGACCTGCTGAGTTCTGCCAGCATTTTGCATGCATTGCTCAAGAATTCTAGCATCTGCAGAAACTCTTGTGTTTGGGAGATCTGATCTAAAGGTATTCCACATTAGGAGTTGCAGTATTTAGTGTGTTTGGCAATTCTGGGCACAGTGCTAAGTAAATCTTTGCTACTGAAGTGCCAAGTTCAATGGGAGACTCATCTAAACGAATCCTTCGAATGTCTGGTTTCTACTTGATGAGATTCTGAGCCTATTTTTTTTACCCCAGAGCATCGATTACTATTCTATGGTTTTTGATCTGAATTTATCCAATAACCTAAAGCACGGAATGGGGTGGTGCAGGAGAACCTTAATCATTGACCTAATCATTAATCATTGACTTAATCATTGCTTATCACTTAATGTTGAGCTTGAGGTCTGCATTCAACATTTAAATAAACCAACTATCTGGCATTCAGCATTTCACAGCCTTGCAAAGAGGTTGTTTGCATCTGCTATTCAATTGAAACCAGCTCAGTTCCATGGGCTGATGTCTAAAATTATAGACAATAAATATCAAGGGTCATTTTAATCACATCAAATTGGATCAAGTGCTAGTTTTCATGGACAGGGTGTAAAACAACTGGACTATCTAAACTAATGGCATACAAGTTGTGATTTAATTTGATGTAACGGTTGCATGGGTAAATTGTCTTGTTTTTCTTCATATGTTAGGGGATACAAATGTGAAACTGACATTAGATTACGGCCAAAATTTTCAAGGCTGTTTTGTCTTTCAGAGATGATGAAAGTGTAGCTCTTTCTTCTGAAAAGCTGCATCAGCAATTCAAATGTGCATTTTAGTGTGGATTGTTATCAAGGACCTAATTAAACTTTGTTCTCTCCCCACTTTCACTCACCCTCTCTCAAGTACACTTTTATCCCCTTTCCACCCCCAGTACTTCCCTTTCCACCCCCAGTACTTCCCTTTCCACCCCTCCCTCCCTCTTTCCCACCCTCTCTTTATCTCCCTGCTCCCTTTCTCTAGAATGCTGATGTTTTAATTTCTTTTCCATGTTTTCTACTTCTTCTGTCCCCATTCAGCAAGTTGATCTTTCTTGTAATGTTGGGTGTTTGCCCACTTTTGTGGTATTAAGATGTTGGTGATATTGGAAGTTCATGTATTTTTTTCCCTCTGTCTCCCTTCACCTTACCCCGCCACCACCCCACCCCCCTCTCTTTTATCACAGTGAGTGTGGTGTGAAAGAAATGCGCCCAGATGGGGACCTTGAAATGAGCAGTACGGAGCAGTCATCACTCCTCAGTGGTGCTGACGTGGTGACCAATGGCAATAAGAGCGATCTGGAGGCAGCCAGGAGGCTGGCCAAGAGATTGTACAATTTGGAAGGATTTAAGCGATCTGATGTGGCGCGACACTTGGGTAAAAAGTAAGTCTGTGCTCCCCTTTATTGTTTAACATTTGCAGGAGGCTTTGCTGACCTGAGTTTAACCGATTCATTGCACATTATTGCACAGCCAGCTTGTTACATTGACCGGACTCTTGTTCTCAATTGTAGCATGTTAAAGGGTGTTCAAATTGTGCTTTCAAAATTATTTAAAAGCTGAATTTTTCCTCTGGTGTTCAAGGTGCAATCAAATCAGAGATCAGACTATTTGGGAGTGATCCCTCTGTCAAAGGATGGCGGAAGTCTAGGACTTTACAGTGAATAGCTGATCTGTAATAGAGTTGCACATTTTATGGCAGGGAGTTTTATTTGGCTTGGTTATTAAGAAATGTGGGATTAAGATGGATAGATATAGTTAAGACTCCACTTGATTGAATGATAGAACCTTCTTGAAGGGCTGAATGTCCCACTCCCTGATGTTATGTTTCAAGGGGTTGGGCTGCCCTTGTACTCCACCCCTCCCCCTGTGCTGCTGATACCTTTCATTTTTTTCAGAAGTGACGAGCACCGTTCTGAGGGTAGATCTTTCAACTGGTTTGGCCACAATCTTATCTTGAGTAACTGATGTTTAAGCAACGACTGGGTGGGACATCTAGTGCTGCACTGTACTGATCAGTCTGTCCCTGACTCCTGACATGAAGATTAGTGCAATTCTTGACTATATCGAGGATTATCTTGGGCTACAGGATAGTATCAGTGTGTCAGTGAAATGGGCTGAGAAACCGCAGAATTAATTTAATTCAGATTAATATGAAGTAGTTCATTCGTGAGTTCTGATGAGTCATGAGCATACACAATGAACGGTAGGTTCTTACAGAGTACTACAGAGTAGAGGGACCTTGGCATACAAGTCTAACGATCCTTGAAGGTGGTAGGGCAGGAAGATAATGTGGCTAAAACGGCAAGTGGGATACTGGTCTTCATTCGGGTACTGAATAGAAGAGCAGGGTGGCTATGCTCCAACTTTATAGACATTGCTTAGGCTTCAGTTGGAGTGCCAATCTGTGCAGAGGAGTTTCGCCAGGGTGTTGCTGGGATGGATCACTTTTGTTATGAGGAGGGACTATAATGGGGTAGATCTGTTTTCTCTGGAAGAGAGGAGGTTAAGAGGGGGCATGATTGAGATACTTAATAATTGAGGGATATAGATAGGTAGAATGCAGCAAACTTTTCCCTATATCAGAGGTGAATAAAGCTAGAGAACATAGGTTTAGGGTGAGGGCTAAGGGATTTGGAGGAAATCTGAAAAGGACCTTCTTCACCAAGAGAGTGATGAGAACCTGGAATGTACTGCCAGTGAGATCGTGGAGGTGTCTAGTCAAGCATTTAAATCCTCTAGACATTGAAGGCTATGGGCCAAGTGCTGGAAGAAGCGGGAATGTGGTAACCTGTGACCATGCTATGACATCTGTGTTTGCATGTTGTGGTGTGGTGGTCTGAAATGAGCTGTAGGTCAAAACAAATCCGATGGTACAATGCACACAATTATGATGCAGCAGCATAGAACATAGTTTGGAGCGTATTACCAGTGAAGGTGAGGGCTGTTGAATTAGTGTTTGCTGAATATTAATCTGTATAATATGGATCACTTTGCGGTATCTTTGGTTTTGCCACAACATTCTAAATAAATGTCCATATCACCTGAACTGTGCTCAGAAATCTCACTCTGTGCAGGATTAATACAGAGCCTTTTTAGTTAAGTTTTTGCAGACTGACGGAATTCATATCCGTGTAAGATACACTCTGGACTCTCGAGCACATAATCCAGACTGACTCAGCAGAGCAGTGAAAAGATATTACTTTGCCCGAGAAGCCACCTTCAGGGTGAAATACAATCTGTCCTCTTCTGGATGTACAGGAAGATCAGAAGACTTCTTGTGGTGGCCTATTCAATATTTATCAACCAACCAACATCACAAACTGTTACCCTTTGTCTGATTACCTCATTTTCTGCACTCTCATCGATTACTGAATGCATTTGATTGATATAAAATCGTTCAAGCTGGTCTTTGACCTTACATTTGCATATCACTGCATTTTACTTTCTTATGTCTCCATTGTGTGCCCTCCTACTCTAATTTTATTTCCCCCCTGTAGTGATGGTCACTACACTGGGAGCAAAATTCAACATGCGTTATTTTTGCATTCTTCCTTAGTTCTTAATTAAAATGAGATTAGAGTTAAACCTTGGCATAACAGGAGTAGGGAAGTGGTGACTGTGATGGTGGTTCCTTTTAGTAAAAACCTGCATAACTCCCTTCTGTTACATTATAAGGTGTGGAATAAATGGGCTGGCTGAGTGGGGCAGCTAGTAGGCTTATTGGCACACGGTTTCAGTGACTTGGGTTTTATTCCGACCTCTGATGCAGTTTGTGTTGAGTTTGCACATCATCTCTATGGCCATGTGTGTCTCCCCAGGATGCTGCAGTGTCTTCCCACATCTACAGATGTGCTAATTCCTAGCTGAACGGGCGCTTAGTGTGTAGATGGGTGATAGAACCTGCTGGGGCTTGACAGAACGCAGAGTGAATAGGTTACAGGGAAAGTGGCTGTGCAGTGGGAGTGGAATAGTCCTTGAGCTGGGAAACACTTAGTGGCTTCCATTTGTGATAAGGAAATATGGAAACAGTAGAGACTGCTTTTTGTTCTGACAGTGTTCCCTTGTATATTGCAGTGATTATGAGTTCTAGATCTGCGTTTGAGTGAAACACTATTGTCGTTCTGTGCTATTCCTGCATCGTTCTGCTTGCAACTTCAAGCAGACCAGCTGAAACTCACTCCCACTTGTGGAGCTGAAGTTGGTCAAATTGTGCAAAGACTTTCTCCTTATCCAATCATCACATGTATCTCCCATTGTATACTCTACCTTTCTTTTTATAATGGTAACCGCTTCAGTGTGATCCAGACACTTTTAATTGAAACCTACATGGACTTGGTGATGAGTTGGTTTGAAGAGCAGAACTGCAAAATGCAATGCTTCTTGATTTATTTTTAATCAATTTCTTGTGATGTTCAATTGATCACTCATGCTAGTTTTATTAGGTCAACAAGGTAGTTTGCATAATGATTTTGTATTAAACTAGATGAGAAATGCAGTTGCATATGTTAATTACTGCCATATCTTTATAACTTATTGAGTTAGAAACAGCAAGGCTTTCCATTATAGGAGAATTGGCACTGTTGCATTAAAAAAAGTGAATGGGGATAAAGAGGCTTGAAGCAGCAAGTCATGTACAAACTTTGTATTTTCCTGACTCCATATATACCAAAAGCAGAATTAATCAATATCAAAGCAAAGTATAGTGCTTCACAGCACCGGTCACTTGAGTTCATCCTGCTCTTCTAAAATGCTGGCTAAAGATTAAAGATTAGCTTTATTTCTCAGATGTATATCAAAAGATGCAGTGAGATGTGTCATTGCATCACCAAGCTTCACGATCTGAGGCTCTGCTGCTGAAAGCCATGCTTCCAGCACCAACATGGCACGCCCACGTTTACCATCCTAACCCGAGAGTATCTGCAGGCGCTGGAAATCCGAGCAACACACACAAAATGCTGGAGGAACTCAGCATCTGTGGAAAAGAGTAGACAGTCGGTGTGTCAGGCCGAGATCCTTCATCAGGACTGGGGAAAAAAAGATGAGAAGTTAGAGCAAGAAGGTTGGAGGGTGGAGGGGAGGGGAGGGGAGGAGGGAGTACAAGGTAATAGGTGATAAGTGAAATCAGGAAAGGGAAGGGGTGAAGTAAAGAACTGGGAAGTTCACTGGTGAAAGAAATAAAGGGCTGGAGGAGGGGGAATCTGAGAAGAGAGGGTAGAAGACCATGGAAGGGGGAGGGACACAAGAAGGAGGTGGAGGGGGAAACAGGAATGGGAATGGTGAAGGGGGGGAAAACTACTGACTTATTTACAATTACTTACTGACCCTAACCTGCACATCTTTGGAATGTGGAAGGAAGCCAGAGCACCTGGAGGAAACCCATTATAGGTAGCGGCAGGGATTGAACTCCAATCACTGGAATTGTAAGGTGTTGTGTTACTGTTCTGCTCATGCCGTGTTTGCACGTTCTCCCTATAACTGAAGTGTGCTCTGGAAGCTGCAGTTTTCTCCCACATACCAAAAATATGTTGGTTGATAGGTTATAAATTATAAATTAACCCTTCTGTGTAATTTGGGAGGTAAGTTGGGGGAGAGTGTAGTTGTGGGGGAAGTTGAAAGGAAGTTGGGGAGAATAAAACAAGTTAGTGTATAATTGGGTACTTGATAGACACTGTGAATGCAGTAGGCTGAAGGTGTTTTTCTGTACCGTATCCCTTTATGGCAAAGCAATGTTAGCTCTTTCACGGCCCGAATAAAAGCTGCTGAGGTTGTACTGTCGAATGTTGAATACAAAATGTGATAAATTGTTTGAAAGCTAAGTGATCTGGAAACCAGTGGGGAAATGGCAATCAGGCATGATGCAGTTGAATGGCAGAGGAGAGTCAAAGGGCTCAGCGCCCTTTTCTTGTGTTTTGCATCATTGGATGAAGTGCATAGTAGAGCTATGGAGACCGGAATAGCTTGAGCTTCAAATCTGTGCTGAATTGTCACATCCCAGCTGGGCTAACAAGTGCCAACAGGCTAATGCACAAGGGAGTGGATATATATTGATTAAATTACTAAATATAACAACAGCAGAATAGCTGAGAGAGGAAGGGTGAAGAGTACAAAACACGGCAGTGCCATTGTGAGAGGGATGTGAAAGAGGTGAATTGGTTCAGGAGTCTGTTAGAAGTGGGAAAGAAGCTTTTCCTAATCTGGATATCCAAGCTTTCAAGCTCCTATATCTTATCCCATAAAGTAGAGCGAAAAGGGAACGGCCAGGGTGACAGGCAGCTGTGTCTGTACCATGTGACCTTCCAGTGGCAATGCACCATGAATTTGGACTGGATGGAATGAAGTGAGGAAGGAATTGTTTTAATAGCCATTGAACTGTACTCTGAGTGGGTTATTGTCTTTGTGTGGGAAGAAAAGGAAGAATGTTGTTTTCCATGTTAACTGAAGGAATGTTGATAATTTCAAGTCTTGTTCCATCAGGAACACACTTTTATAAAAAATGTTCTCATCATTACAAGTCGTGTGTGTTTTTATCTCCCTATTTGCAGTAATGAGTTCAGCAAGTTAGTAGCAGAAGAATACCTCAGATTTTTTGACTTCACTGGGTTGACCTTGGACCAGTCCCTAAGGTAAGCTGTGAGTTATTCTAGGGGAGATACAAGCTGCTACCACTGATACCACCAGCCACTCCCCATCTCTCCTCATGAATCCCCCTCCATCTCCCATTATATTTGTAAATTAAACCAAAATAATTACACGTTTCCTCCTGTGATTTGATCGAGGACTTGGGAGGCATTCACTCTGCCATCTCTTAATTTAAGTAGAAGGTTAGTTTGCCAGGGAAAGCTACAAATATTTCAGTATAACTTCTTGCACTACTTTTGTCACTGTGTTGTTGCTGTGTATACTGTTTATTCTGTGAGCTTCACATGAGCAAAGTTTCATTGAACTAGGGAGTAGGTGACTATAACCTAACTGGAAGCTGAATCTAGCCTGCGAGTATGAGGTGGGATTTAAGCGACACAACAGCGCCAGCTACTGGTAAACCATCAATACTGCACCCAGCCTTGCTTTGAAATTTGACAGGCTAATTTATTTAGAGGTATGGAACAGTAACGAGCCCTTCTAGCCCAGCGAGCCTGAGACACTCAGTTACACTTATGTGATCAATTAACCTACGAACCTGTACATGTTTGGAATATGGGAGGAAACTGAAGCACCTGCAGTCACGGGGCATGTGCAAACTCCTTACGAGTTTGGCGAGAAATGAACCCGGGTCACTGGGGCTGTAATAGAACATGGAACGTAGAACACAGAAATCTACAGCACATTACAGGCCCTTCAATGTTGTACCAGCCATGTAATCTACACTAAACTCCTGAGAATTACCATAACACATAGCGCTCTGCACCCTTTCTGTGGTTTCCACATCCTAACTGTAGTGAGGTGATCAGAACTAATAGTGTTATGCTAACAGCTTACACCACTGTGTCTAACGTTCGTTTGTGGGGTATCATTAAGTGTCTTTCAGGTTCTTTTTGTTCTTTCTTCACTCAGCCTGGGATCCTTCCCCTTGCTCTCTCCTTTCAGTAGCTTCATCATTTCTTTACCTTCTGTTAGCTGGGGTGGATCAGATTGACCTCTGCTGTCAAGAAGTAACATGACATTTATTCAAAATAGACATGTCAGAAAGGCCTTTCAGAATCCCCTCTGAGACTGTCTCAATCTGACTGTAATACCACTGCAAAGCTCTTCCTAGCTGCACAGCTGGAGGGGTGTCGCAGTCATCCAACACTCTGTCAGGATTTTATTGCCTAATTCAGTAATCTCTCATTTTATTAGTGAGGGGTCTTCAAGCGGGCTCGATGCACAGTATGCTATCTGGCAAAGTGACCCTCTTGTGTAAGCGGTGGGAATTTAAAGGGAGCACTCTAACTCGAGTAGCTTTAATTGACACATGTGGCAAAAAATTCTCAAGTTTATGAATTGTACCTGACTAAGCTCAGTATCACCTGGCAAAGTGCAGGAGGTCATATTGTGGTGAGACACCAGTACCTGGGTACAAATGGGCTCTAGATCAGCAAGGCTTAGGGAAAATGCTGCTGAGATTTGACCTTGTAACCCTTCCCTAACATAATGACAAAAGTTGCATGTGTTTGGTCTCAGGAGTCCTTGTTCAGACAATCTATTGTGGAGTTGTCACCCTCTTCTTCTGCTTAATGTCTTCTCATTCTTTTGCAGAATTTTCGTGAAAGCATTTGCACTGATGGGAGAGACTCAGGAGCGGGAGCGGGTTTTAATTCACTTCTCCAACAGATACTATCAGTGTAACCAGGGCTCTATTCCTTCGCAAGGTAGGTTCAATCCCCACTGCAGGCATTGTTCTGTGTTCTTTTATATTTTTGTGACCTGGCTTTTGGAAGGCATTTATTACCCATATCTAATTACCTTTGATAGTGTTGACCTCACACCTTGAACTTCCACAGCTGGAGGGTGAAGCTACTTGAACAGTGCTATGGTAGGGTGGGAGCTCTGGGCTTTAGACCCAGTAATGGTGAGGGAACAGTAATATATTTGTAAGGCCTTAGGAGTGTGACCAGGTCAGTCTGACCAGTTTAGTGTTATTCTCTTTGAACATTAGGGCTGTAGTAGAATTGAACAGCTTGCTAGAGCATTTCCATAAGAACATAAAATATAGGAGCAGAATTAGGCCATTCAACCCATTGAGTCCATTCACCATTCCATCATAGCTGATCCACCTCCTTCTCAGTCCCAATCCTCCGCCTTCTCCCTGTATTCCTTTATGCCCTGACTAATTAAGAATCTGTGCCTTAAATATACCCAATGACTTTATGTCTTGGCTTCCACAGCCACCTGTGGTAAGGAATTCCACAGATTGATCACACTCTGACTAAAGAAATTTCTCCTCATCTCCATTCTAAGTGGATGTCCCTCTATTCTGAGGCTGTGTCCTTTGGTCAGACTCCCCCACAATAGGAAATATTCTATCAAAATCCACTCTATTGAGACCTTTCAACATTAAATAGGTTTCAATGAGATTCCACCCCACCCCCCCATTCTTCTGAATTCCAATAAGTACCAGCCCAGAACCTTCAAATGCTCCTCATACAATAAGCCTTTCAATTTTGGAACCATTTTTGTAAACCTCCTTTGAACCTTCTCCAGAGTCAGCACAGTCTTTCTTAGATAACGGGCCCAGAACTGCTCACTATACTCCAAATGAGGCCTCACCAGTGCCTTATAAAGCCTTATCATTACATCATTACACCCTAATGTTAAAATTGCACTTTCCTTCCTCACCACCAACTTTCAGCCTGCAAATTAACCTTTAGGGAATCATGAACAAGGATTCCCAAGTCCCTTTGTGCTTCAGATTTTTGAATTTTCTGTCCATTTAGAAAATAATCTATACTTTTATTTCTTCTACCAAAGTGCATGACCATACACTTCCTGAAACTGTATTTCATCTGCCACTTCTTCACCCATTCTCATAATCCGCTTAAATCCTTTATAGCCTCTCTGCTTTGTCGACACAACGTGCCCCTCCACCTGTCTTTGTCGTGGTTTCTCGTGCCCCACAAATGACCAAGAGACGCAGAAGATTCTTCAAGAAGGGTTAAACTTTAATTTGCAAATCAAAGCTGAGACTGTCATTGAGCTAGTCACTGATTGCACCCCCCCCCCCCTCCGGACACAGCAATTTTTATAGCAATCTCCTGGTCCAGTTGCATTAGCATATGTAATCGCTACACCACATACTGCACGTACATCATGTCCCTATTGTTCCTATCAATTGGCTTAATCATGTTCTAATCTACATCTCTTAGCTACCTCTCATTAACACATCATTGTCTTCTACATTTTTAGGATACATGCATAGCAAATAGCAAGCTCAGAACTGCAAATAGCAAGCTCAGAACTGACTTCATAGTTTTGGTAAATTTATACTTTTATACTCCAATATATCCCCCCTTTGAGGGTCTCACACAGAGAAAGAAGACTAAGAGTCTGCGCACAAAAGCCCCAATAAACTCAAGCACTTATTCCCAAATCTCGGGTTAAGCTATAATTTTCTGCGCCAGGACCTCAAAGTATTCTCTCCGTTACCCTGGGCCGCTGAGCCAAAAATCTGTCCCTATTGTATCTGAGACAGGGAAAAAGACTCAGCAGCCCTTACAATCTACTCCCACACTGTCGTTTTGCTCCTGTTCATCCTGCAGGTGTTGTAAGCTGTAACGATACATTATCGGTGTTTCTTTCTCCACTAAGCTTGCTTCAGTAATTGCCACGAGCATTGGAAATTGTTTGGTTGCAGCACGCACTATAAGAGATTTGAGACAAGGAAGAAAACAGCACAAACGCACAGCTCAACAATACTGACAGTTATTGCTATTTTAGTCAGCCATGCTCCCCACCCTCCGAGTCTACTTTCTAACCAAACAAAGAACTGATGTCCGAACCCTGCATTCTGTTTGACCTCCATCCGCAGATTCTTTAACTTATTCATTGCTCTGGTGAAAGACCCTTCTGAGCTAGTATTGTTCGTATGAAAGTGCAGCATTGTTCTCCAAACATTACACACACACCCCCTTTCTCTGCCAAAAGCCAATCCAGTACCTGTCTGTTTTGCCACGCCACCCTGCTAGTTGCATCTAGCTGTTGCCCTAAGGCCTCCAGTGCATCATCGGTGTAGTTGATGAACCTCTGTTGATTGTAGTATATATAGTTTATCCATTCAACATTTTTGCTTACCCCTATCACAGGTATGATAGCTTCCCAGCCTGCAGCAATCTCATTTCGTGCCTTGAATTCATTAGGTATACCTCTCAGCTGCCCTATACTGTCAATCCGGATTGTCGGGTCCGGGTCATATTTTCTCTTCTGCCGTAGCAGAGTCCGCTGCTCAGGGAAGTTAGCATTGGACTGTACTTCAGGGGACATTATAACTTCCTGAAGCAGCATGACACACGTACATGTTCCTGCCCACCTGAGGGGGAGCGTAGAACTCAGACCTCCTTCCTGTCCACACAGCCACCAAGTGTCTGCTAATGGGATAGTCTGAGAGTCCATTGCACCCTCAGGAGGAGGGGAACCCGTCAAGTATCTTTTACCTGGGGTTACATCCCACGTCTGAGTGCAGTTGCCTCGGAAGTGGCCAACCGGGTGAGTGCCCACCCGCATGAAACATTCATAATTCAGATGGTCCTGCATTATAAGCTGTTGCAGTGTAGGTGTCTGGCTTCTTTTATTTATAGCCCATGGTCTGCTGTAATTGCATTCAGAGGCAAGCTTGCTTTGATCAAACTGCGAGGAAGCTTGATATAGCATACGCCAATAGGGACACATTGGTGCATTGTTCATACAGTTTTGATAGCAGGGATCTGCTTTGCAAGTGGAGGAGTTATAAGGCATGGGAACTACATGCTGAGTGGGGCTTTCCCTTGAGCACAGGTAACAATTCTGTCTCTTCATCATTCCTGCCGTGTAAGTTGCCCATTGATACCACTGATTAGTACGTGTCTTTAACCATGGCGAGGAGGTAAGTGTTGTGCTCCTCTTACTTCTTTTCTGCAGGTTACCAGTCCCATTTCATATCTGCCCCACTAATGGTTCCCAAGTCTGCACTAGAGTATGTGGGTGCTTTGTCCCCGGGGGCGCAACTGGTCGTTCCCAGCTCATCGTCATTATCTGAAGAAGCCCTATTATCCACCACCACATCCTGAGGGTCTTGAGGCCTGTCCTCAGAATCAAAAATTTCCCTTACTAATTGATCAAACTCCTGCGGTGCAGTGTCAGCTTCTTGTTCCCCCTGTCTGTCTCCTGCTAACTGCTCTTCCGCATCACTTACCTCGGACACTTCACCTGATTGCCCTTGCAGGACTGCCCTCATGCAGTGGTTCAGATGGTACCAGGTGGAGCGTCCTTCTACCTGAACTGCGGTGGGTGATGTCTTAGTCACCGTAAAGGGTCCCTCCCTTCTTGGCTCGTTCCACTTTCTCCGAAAAACTCGCAGGTAAACCTGGTCTCCTGGTTTAATCGGTCCTTCCCCTTGTACGGTCTCCGGCTCTTTCTGTTTTTCCTGGGCATAAATGGACCTATGTATCATGGTTAGCTGCTGCATGTATTGTTTCAATTCTATTTCCAATTGTTCCAAGCTAAGTCCCTTATACGGCCCTCTCCACTGAGGCACTGGCATGGTCCTCCCAGTGAGCATCTCATGCGGTGTCAGGCATGTCATTCGATTAGTTTGCATGCGGTAACTCATCAATGCTAACGGTAAAGCATCGACCCAATTAAGTTTAGTGTCTGCACAAATTTTGTTTAATTTGGTTTTCAGGGTTCCATTAATTCTCTCTACCATGCCCTGCAACTGAGGGTGGTATACACATCCAAATCTTTGCCTTATCCTCAGCGCCTGTAGTACCAGTTTGACCACTTTCTGGATAAAAGCTGAACCATTGTCTGAGCTAACTTCTGTAGGTATTCCAAACCTTGGGATCACTTCATTTGTCAGGAATTTCACCACTGTCTTTGCCCCTTGATCTCTTGAAGGTACCACTTCCACCCATCTGCTAAATCGATCAATTACTACCAGCATGTATCTTTTCCCTCTCACTGTCTTTATCATGTCTACTTAGTCGATCACTAAATGTTTAAATGGTCCTTCAGGTACAGGAATATGACCTATTGGGGTTGTAATTCCCTTCCGAACATTATTTTGTGCGCATACCTCGCACTGTGACAAAACAAAGTCCACTGAAGCCTGTAAATAAGGTGACCAAAAACCATCCTTCTTTATTTTCCTTATCACTTACCCCCTTGCACAATGGTCCATCCCATGCGCTTCTGAAATCAGAATCGTCAGTAGAGGGGTGGGTGCTACCAACAAACCGTCTTCCGTGCTCCACAAGCCTTCCGGGTTCTGCTTGGCCCCCCTTTTTCTCCACATTCTCTGTTCTGCCAAAGTTGCCTTACCTTGTATTTCATTAGGTCCTCTACGTCAGGTTCTGGAGTTAGGCTTACCTTGGGGGCAATGACAGCTGACGTACACCCAGACGCTTTTCTGGCTGCCTCGTCCGCAGCTTGATTTCCCTTTGTTATTACATCGTTTCCCTTTTTGTGTGCCTGGCATTTTACTATAGCCAATGCTTTAGGTTTCATTATGGCTTTTATTAAGTCTAGAATTTGCTGACAATGTTGTATGGGATCTCCACTACCTTTTTTAAAACCTCTCTGCTTCCACACTGCCCCGAACAAATGGCATACTCCATGAGCATATGCCGAATCAGTATAGATGTCTACTTTCTCACCTTCCATCATTTCACACGCAGCTGTCAGGGCTTTGATTTCTGCTAATTGGGCGGAACACGGTTGGGGACAGGACTCCATCCTAATAATCTTATAGATCCTGCTGCACCACTGAGAATCCTGCGTGATTTCCATCATAATCCCTATAACAAGAGCCATCTACGAACAGAACCTTTTTATCTATATCCTCTAGTGGTTCTGACCGTAAATCTGCTCTCAATTTGGCAATGCCATCATCTTCCCTACACAATCATGGGGTTCTCCTTCATAGTCTAAAGGGACAAAATCGGCTATATTACTGGTAGTGCATCTCTGTATAGTTATGTCAGGAAATGTCAATAGCATCTGATACGCTGCTATCCTGGCTGGCGTCAGCACAAATTTCCCTCTTTCCAGCAATTCTGCTACTTTGTGGTGTGTGTACAGAATCACAGGATAGCCCAGGGTTACCGATGATGCCTTTTCATATGCATAGTACAGCACTGCCAATCCCTGATAACAGGGTGGGTACCCCTGAGCCACCTCATCTAGTCTCGTACTGTAGTATGCTATCGGCTGCTTTGCTTTTCCTGTGCCTGTCTCTTGTGTTAGAACCGCTGTGACATACCCCTCCTGTCGATTGGATACATACAAATAAAAAACCTTCTCGTAGTCAGGAAAAACCTTCTCGTAGTCAGGAAAAACCTTCTCGTAGTTAGGCAAAGCTAATGCTGGTGCTGACTGCAATTCCTGCTTAATAGTATTGAAAGCTATCTCCGCCTCTCCATTCCACTGTAAGCCGTTCTTCAAATTTGTATGTCCTGCTTCTTTCATTATCTTTCTCAAAGGTGCCACAATCTCAGCATATTCTCCTATCCAATCTGAGCTGTACCCTGCCATTCCCAAAAACGTCATCATTTGCCCTACAGTCTGGGGTTTGGGAGCCTTAGTTATTGCCTCAATCTGATCTGGTGCTATCACCTTCACTCCCTTGGATATTACCCTGCCTAAGTATTCCACTTGCTGCGTGCAAAATTGCAGTTTCTTTTTGGATACTTTATGTCCTCCGCGCGCTAGCTTCTCTAACAGAGTTATAGTGTCCTGCTTACACTGTTCCTCGCTGTGGGAGCAAATCAACAGGTCATCCAAATACTGTAACAATGTACTTTCCAACGGCATGCCCTCTAGGTCTGCCTTCAATACCTGATTAAAAATGTGTGGTGAATGTTTAAATCCTTGCGGCATTCTGGTATAGGTATACTGAGCACCTCTGTAAGTAAATGCAAAAAAAAAGACACTGATCGGCTAGAGGAATGCTGAAGAAAGCCGAACACAAATCAATCACTGAAAAGTAACTTGCTTCTGGTGGAATATTAGTCAAAAGCGTGTGTGGGTTGGGGACTACCGCTGGCCAGTCCTCTACCACATCATTTACCGCTCGCAAATCATACACCAATCTCCACTTAGATTTATCTGCTTTTAAGACCGGCCGCAACGGGGTATTGCATGGACTGTTTGTTCTTTCAAGCACTCCTATTTCAAGCAACCCCTGCACTGTCGACACTATTCCCTCTTCTGCTTCTGGTCTTAGTGGGTATTGTGGTCTCCTGGGTGGAATTGCTCCTTTTTTCAGCCTTATTTCCACCGGACTAGCTGTTTTTATTTTCCCAACGTCCGTGTCATGCTGTGACCACAGAATAGATGGCAACTCATCTAACCTTCTATCTTTCTGCTGGCTTCTTTCCTTTCCTATCAAGGCCATGTGTGGTTGGGGAGTTATTTCGACCTCTCTCACTGTCCCTACCATATCTACACTTACCATTATTTTAATACAATTGTTGTCTTCTGATATCCACACCTCTGGCGTGATTTTCCTCCGGGCTGTTACGGTTTCAGCACTCTTAACTAAAGGTCCTAAGTCTTTAGACTGATATCCCTTGTTTACCAACAACGTTACGTAGGGCGCAGCCTCTGGTATCCTGTACCATTTTTCTAAAAAGGTGTTCCACTTAACTTGTAAAGCTGCCCCTTGCTTTCCAATTATCACAGCCTCCCCTTCCAGGTGCTGCTGGGTACATGCCTCCAGGTGCCATTTCTCCTCTAACTCCCTGTTCTGAGTCTCGTCAAAAATCACTGTACAATGTAGCTCAGATTTGGGCATTACAGCCCTGGGTAATATAGCCTGCACGCCCTTTTTCCATTTTTCCCAGGTTTCCTGAATCTGATCTGCGATGTCTCCTATCCAAAAGACATTAGCCTTCTTGTCTTCTTGCACTATCAATTGAGCCCCTGCTCTTTTCACACTCAGCCCATTTCTGGTGCATCCTAATTTTAATTCCAGTTTCAACAAGGCATCTCTGCCTAACAAATTAATCGGAGTTCCTTTAAATACTAGCACCGGCAAAACAATTTCTTTATTTCCCATTCTCAACCACACTGGAGCCGTGCACTGTGTCAACTGTGTTTTCCCCGAGAACCCTACCGTCTTAATAAACTTTCCTGACATGGGAAGGTGAAGGGCATACTGTGGCTGTACGCAAGTGTACATGGCTCCAGTATCTATCATCATTGGTGTCAGTTGCTCTTCTAACATAACCTGAACAATGGGTTCCTCGTCTGCCTCCCTTGTTATCATTGGGTAATGTCCCTTCCCACTCAAGTTCTCGGGGCACCCCTAATACCTCGCATAGGGGTTCACAGGTCTGCTTGGGCCTGTGGGGGCTGGTCCTTGGCTAAACTTTAGTTCCCTTCTTATCGGTTCCTGCTGGTGTGTGACAGGCCATAGTATAAACGGACAATCTCTTTTCATGTGACCTGGCTGATTACATTCCCAGCACAATCTCTCTACCTCTCTTTCCCACTGTCTTCTCACTGGTCTCCTTTGCCCATAGCTCCTCTGTCCCCCTCCTTGGGACTTCCAGTCCTGTCTGGGCTGTTTGAATTTAGTCTGTTCCTGATAAGGCATTTGTGGGAATGCTCCCTCAAAGACAATTATTGGCATAGGGTTTTCCAGCCCTTGTCTTACAATATGATCGGTCCCTCCATATAGCAATGCTTTGTCCAGTTCGATGGCTGTACTCGAACTGGTGGTTGCTGGCAGCATCTTTTTGCTTTTCTCTTTTTCCTTCTTTTTAAGTTCTTCGAGCTGCATTTGTATTAACTTTCTTTGCACCTCTTCCTGCTGCTCAGCCAACCTTCGTTTGTCTTTCTGGTATTTTTCAACCGCATGGACTACATGGTCGCTAAATTCTTGTGGGGTCATTGACGTCAGCCCAACCACTTCCTCCAGTTTGGATTTTACTTGTGGAGGCATTGCATCCAAAATGCTATGTCGGAACAGTGAGGTCATAAATAAGCTATTCTCCACCTCTTGCTCAATCTCCAGTCTCCACCTTTTCAACTGGTTTTCTACGTAGGCTGCTGGGTTTTCAGTGTCTCCCAGTGGATCCCCCTTTAAGGCTTTGGGGTCCACTTTGGGTGGATAAAGCTTTCTGAGGGCCTGCCATACCCTCTGCCTCACTCTGTCAAACCCATCTCCATCAGTTCTTGGGTCGTTCAAGTTTACTATGCCAGCCATTTCCATTAGTTCGTTAAATTTGGAGGTTCCCATCAACCTTATCAACAGTGCCTTCAAATCTTCCATAGCCATTAATCGTCCCGCTGTTTCTTCTTCAAAGGCTCTAATCCATTTCCCTGCTCCTTCATGTAAATTGGGCGGAGTGTTTTTCAGCCCTTCTAGGTCCTGGGATCCCCAAGGGATATACTGCACTTGTCCTGATCCTTTAACTAACAACGGCATCATTCTTCCTCCTTCTTCCCACCTGCCCTGGCTCTTCTCCTCACCTGACTCCCCATCTGTCTCAGGGTATGTCTTTACTGCCTCCCACACAAATGTCTCCGGGGTCCTCTTCTTCCCTCGGTCTCCCTGTGGAGTCCTTTCTTTTTGTCTTGATTCAATACTTGGTTGGCCCCTAGAGTATTTTTCGCATCTCTCCTGGCAATCCCCTCTCAGTAACTTATCTAGCTCTCTCTCTACTTCCGCAAGTCGCTCCCCTACTGCCTCCTTCTGTCCTTCTAGGCTTCTGCCTCCTACCTCTTCCCCACAAATTCTCGCATCCTCTCTCTCTCCACTTAACCCTTGCTCCTCCAATGAGTCACCTTCTTTTCTAGTCTGTTTATTTCTATGGTATAACCGATACTCCTCATACTCCTTTACCTCTCTCAAGTATTTCATCCGTTCAATCCCTTCTTCCATTTCTCTCTGTACCTGTTCTATCTTTATCCTTTCTGCCTGTATCTCCTTCCATATCACCGCTCTTTCCTTCTCATATTGTTTTTTCTCCTCATTATCCCAAAACCTGTACTACTCCCTGCATGTTTACTGTCCCCGTCAGCAGGGGGCACTGCTTAGGGGTTCCTTCCTCATTATAGGGAGGGGGTTTTTCTGTTTCTTTTGCATCCGGGTATGGAGCCGAAGCCAGCTTCTCACCGTACCCTTCTCTCTCTCTAACAGGCTGTTTCTCCAGCACCTTAGTGTTTTCCTCATTTGTAATCAATATTCTACATGTCCTCCTCAGCCTTTCTCCCTCCGTTCTGAAGAGTTTTAGCACTTCCACTTCTCGTTCTCTTTTTTGCCCTCTTTTAGATTTATCTTTTGGTTTGTAATTTTTAATTAGTCCCTCCATTTCTTCGCACAAACTTACATCAAACGTTCCTTCTCTTGGCCACTTTGTGACCAGGTTTTTGGTTCTTTTTTCCCATTTTTCTGAAGTTTTTGTGATCTCATTTTGAATTAATGGGAATTTTTTGCTCAGAATCTCTACTGCTGTTCCTTTACCTACAATGTTATTCTCTCTTTTAAGGTATTTCAGAGATTCACAGTTTGTTTACTGGATATTATTTACTCTAATTCTACACCTAGTCCTAGTCTAACACCACATGGACTTTTTCTTCCTAGTCTAACACCACGTGGACTTTTTCTTAACTAAACTTACTCTAATTCTATGCCTATTCTATTTTCCTTTCCCTGCCCGTTCAGCCCTTCGTCTCATACGAAGCGGTACCCACAGGGATTTCCCAACACCATGTGGACTTTTTCTTAACGTCTTATTAACTTATTTGTACTTACCCTCACTGCAGTGTTCTTGAGCAATCCTCTGAGCCTCCTCTGTTAACCCCCAATTCTGCCAGATTCTTTGGACCGGAGAGACCCTTCGGCAGCGGTTCCACACTTCTGAGACTCCAAGACCTCCCCAAAGCCAACAGAATTCTTAGTCCAAATTGTCGCAAAAAGCGCTTTCCTTTTGTTTGGGTGCACCCTTAATTCTGTTAGCCTTGTGGGGGTCCCTAGAGGACTGGGAAGCGTCCCCAATCTGCTGTTTCCCTTCCGCGGGTCTCTATCCGGTCCTGCCGCGGTCGCCAATTTTGTCGTGGTTTCTCGTGTCCCACAAATGACCAAGAGACGCAGAAGATTCTTCAAGAAGGGTTAAACTTTAATTTGCAAATCAAAGCTGAGACAGTCATTGAGCTAGTTCCCCCCCCCCCCCCCGCGCGACCTCTGGACACAGCAATTTTTATAGCAATCTCCTGGTCCAGTTGCATTAGCATATGTAATCGATCTATAGTTGCATATTACACGTACTGCACGTACATCATGTCCCTATTGTTCCTATCAATTGGCTTAATCATGTTCTAATCTACATCTCTTAGCTACCTCTCATTAACACATCATTGTCTTCTACATTTTTAGGATACATGCATAGCAAATAGCAAGCTCTTTCTGTACCTACCTTTCATTAACACACCATTGTCTTTTACATTCTTAAGACTTCAGTCTCCTACCAAATTGGGTACATGCATAGCAAATAGCAAACTCAGAACTGCAAATAGCAAGCTCAGAACTGACTTCATAGTTCTGGTAAATTTATACTTTTATACTCCAATATCTTCATATTGTCTGCACACTTGGCCACAAAGCCGTCAATTCCTTCATCCAAATCACTGACATATATTCTAAAAAGAAGCGGTCCCAGCACAGACCACTAGTCACCAGCAGTCAACCAGAAAAGCCTCCCTTTATTCCCACTCTTTGTCACCTGATCTATCCATGCTAGTGTCTTACCCAGCCTTTCTCAACTTTTTTGCCTTGGAGAAACTTGAAATAATTTTCGGGTCTCAGGGAACCCCTGCGTAAAAATTATTGTATCTACAGCTCTCAATACATTAGTGAGATCAGTAAGTTGTAGATATAATAATCCAAAGATAATTTGTCAATGCTGTTTTGAGTAGAGAGTGAACTTTTAGCCAAACATTCTTGGGGGGGAAAAAACAGGTAGTTAAGCTTAGCTTACCTTTCTTGAAATTAATCCCTTTCTTTCCCTTTCATAAATTTGAAAACCTCATAAGGCTGTTAATAAACTTTGTTTCCTTGAATTTGTCTTGAAGCCATTATTCGGGAGTGTGGCTCGTTTCTGACAGCACATATAATAAATAAACTTCTGTTAAATAACTGGCTTAAGCCAAAAGGGGATTTAATTTTTCTAAAGGTAGGCTCAGTAGATTTAATTTAATAAAGGTTGCAAATTAATTAATGCTATTTACAATATGAAAATTCAATGACAGTGTTGAATAGTAAAGTTACTAAAAACCATAAGCCAAAACAATATGAATATATATATGTATATCCTCAGACACAATTCTATACAAGACTTTGTAAAAACATTTTCTTGCTAAGTGAGATGATCAGGCTCAACTATAGACCTAGCATGTGAAACCTATGCTTGAATTTGCTGCACAACTACTCAATTCTGGGTTGAACTTGAGCTAAGTAGACACGGATTTCACCTCAACTTTTAACTAAAGCAAAATGATTTCTATCCTTGCTCTTGATGCTTGTTAAACAAGGAAAATCTTGTTCACATATGTAAAATGTTGTAAACTGCAGCAAAGTGTTCATTGCTTTCCTATGAATGGCACAATACTCTTCTTTCAGAGAAATCCAGAACTTGTCCAGGGGCAGGTCAGTAAATTGCATCTTGAATGCACGATCAGAGTGCAGCTCAGAAAGGTTTTCATCTTCTCTCAAAGTCAAGTTCTCAGGCTGAGCAGATGATTCAGAGAAAGGGTCCCTCACCCAGTCTACATTTGTGTTGAAAGGGAGGTGATTGATAAAAAATGATGAAAAATGTCTGCTAAGTAGGTTAGATTATGTAGCCATTCTTCATCTACAAAGCACTCAGCAAAATCTGGCCTTCTACTTTCTTGAAAGGACTCCTGCAATTCACCTTTCAGAATCAGACACCCTGCTGAGAACTCTTCCTCTGTTAAGCCACTGGATTTCTGTATGTAGCAGGAGATTGAGGTGCTTGTCCTGAATTGTCACACAGTTTTTCAAACATTCTCGAGTGAACTGGTATTTGTTTAAAGTTAACCATTTTTGTAGCATCTTCCAGAATTGTTTTCATCTCATCTCCAAGAGTTTTTGACATTGAAACCCCAGTTGAGAAACCCTGAATTCTTACCTGTAATGCCATGGACTCTTAACTTGTTAAGAAGCATCATGTGCGGCACCTTGTCAACGGCCTTCTGAAAATCCAAGTACATAACATCCACTGATGATCCTTTGTCTATCCCGCTTATTATTTCTTCAAAGACTTTCAACAGATTTGTCAGACAAGACTCCCTTAAAGAAACCATGCTGAATTTGGCTAACTTTATCATGAGTCTCCAAGTACCCCAAAATTGCATCCTTAACAGTCAACTCCAATATCAACCCAGCCCCTGAGGCCAGATTAAATGGCCTGTAATTTCCCTTTTTCCGCCTTTCTCCCTTCCTGAAGAGTGGAGTGACATTTGCAATTTTTTGGTCCTCTGAAACCATGCCAGAATCCATTGAATTTTGAACTATTACTAATGACTCCATAATCACTCATTTTTGCTGTATAATATGCCCTCTTATTGGCTTTAATGTTGGCTTTGACTTCTCTTGTCAGCCGTGGTTACATCATCCTACCTTTAAAATACTTCTTTGGGATGTATCTATCCTGCACTTTCCAAATTGCTCCCAGAAACTCTAGCCATTGGTACTCTGCCATCATCCCTGCCAGTGTTCTTTTCCAATCAATTTTGGCCAGCTTCTCCCTCATCTCTCTGTACAGTAATTCCCTTTACTCCACTGTAATACCGATACATTTGACTTTAGCTTCTCCTCCTCAAATTGCAAGGTGAATTCTATCATATTATGATCACTCTTTCCTAAGGGTTCCTTTATCTTAAGGTCCTTAATCAAATCTGGTTAATTGCATAACACCCAATCCTGAATAGCTGATCCCTTAGTGGGTTCTACCATGAGCTGCTGTAAAAAAGCTATTTTGTAGGCATTCCAGAAATTCCCCATCTTTGAATCCAGCACCAACCAATTTTCTCAATCTACCTGCACGTTGAAATCTCCTATGACTATTGTAACATTACCCCTTCAACATGCATTTTTGATCTCCTGTTGTAATTTGTAAACCAAATCTTTGCTACTGTTTCCCATCAGGGTCTCTTTACCTTTGCAGTTGTTTAGCTCGACACACTGTGAATCTATATCTTCCAGTCCTATGTCACTTATGTCTAATGACTTGATTTAATTTTTTACCAATAGAACCACCCTGCCCTTCTGCCTATCTCCCTGTCTTTTCGATACAATGTGTTTCCTTGAACATTAAGCTTACAGCTATAATATTTTTTCAGCCACGATTCAGTGACGTCCATCACGTCATACATGCCAATCTGTAAATGTGCTACAGGTCCATGTACATGATTTCATAGATCGCGTGTATTTAAAAATATAACAACTGAAGTCCTGCATTCAGTACCCTTTTGATTTTTTCCCCTTTTTATGTTGCAACTCATCCCATTCACTGAAATTTTGTCCTATCATCAGTCTGTCCTTGCTAACAGTCTCACTACACACTGTTTGTAAACCAACTGGCCCATCCTCAGCCCTATCACTCTGATTCTCATCTCACTGCCAAGTTAGTTTAAACCCTCCTGAACAGCTCTAGCAAATCTGCCCACAAGGATACTGGTTCCCCTTGGTTTCAGCTGCAACCTGTCCCTTTTGTACAGGTCGTACCTCCCCCAGAAGAGATCCCAATGATCCAGAAATCCAAACACCAGCCCCTTGTTCCAGTTCCTCAGCCACACATTCATCTGTTAGTTTATTCTATTCTTACCCTCACTGTTAAGTGGCACAGGCAACAATCCAGAGATTACCACTCTGGAGGTCCTGCTTCTCAGCTTTCTACCTAGCTCTTTATCTTCTCTCTTCAGGACTGCCTCACCTTTCCTAGCTATGCCATTGTTGCCAATTTGCACCAAGACTTCTGCCTGCTCACTTTCCCCCTTTAGAATGCCGTGGACCTGATCCAAGAGATCCCCAATCCTGGCACCAGGGAGGCAACGTACTGTCCAAGTGTCTCTATCAGGCCCACAGAATCTTGTCTCAGTTCCTCCGACTCTGGAATCCCCTGTCACCACTGCTGTCCTCTTCACCTCTCTTCTCTTCTGAGCCAGAGACCCGGTCACTACGACTCTCCCCAGTAGATTGTCCCCCTCAACAGTATCTTAACGTGTTATATTTATCAAAGAGAACAGCTACAGGGGTACTCTGCACTGGCTGTCCATTTCCCTTACTTCTCCTGACAGTCACCCATTGCCTCCTGCAGCCTAGGGGTGACTACCTCCCTGAAGCTCCTGTCTGTCTTTTCCTCAGGCTCCCATATGAGTCGAAGCTCATCGAGCTGCAGCTCTAGTTTCTTAACATGTTCTCTGAGGATCTGTGGCTCAATGTACCAGGTACAGATGTGGTTATCTGTTAGGCTGGAGGTCTCCCTGAATTCCCACATCCCACACACACAGCAAAACACGGCCCCTGGAGCCATTCTCACTGCACTACCTGTGCCCTGACAGACGAGGAATGAAAAATAAAGAAGAAAAAAGAAACCTACCTGATACTTGTCAAAGCCTGGATAAGCCAAAACCGCTCCAACTCTTGCCCACTCACACTAGTTCAGAGATTAGTTAAGAATCAGCAAAATTGCAGTGAGTCTGAGATCTAATTGTTGGCCAGACTGGGTAAGAATGGAGCATTTCCACGCCTTGCAAGATGGTACTGAACCCAAATGGATGGTTTGATGGTTGGCTCAGCTTTATTTAATCATCCTGCTGTCTTAGTGAAATTTGAGCTTGAGTTTCTGGATTGTTATCGCAGACAAAGTGGATGTCTATAATAAAGCTTCAATGATCCACCATCTGAATTTTCCTGATAGTTTAGCAACCACTATGTGATGCTTCACCCGCACACCCTCTCAACCAGCCGGAGCCCTAGTTCCCCCTTTCTCCACATACTCACCTGCTTCACTGAGGCAAGTGTTAACCCATTGTGTAACATTTCAAAAAATGAATTCAAATGTGTTGATGCATTGATTGAGGGCAGGAGACATCCAATAATCTAGGAAATATGCCAGTCTAGCACCATCCAAAATCCTGATGCTATTAGATTATCAGAGCTTTACAGGGAAAAAATATTAGCCACTGGGATTACATAACACGTGTTTTTAGCACTCCTAGCACAATGCCTTTGAGATCCGATTCTGTCAAAGCTTTGTCAAATTTTACTTGTTAAATTTTGGTACTACATCTATGTTTTTAACTTATTATAATATTAATATTTCAGAACTTCTGCTAAGTAACTATTTAAAAAAATCTCACTATAGTGTTGGTCTTAATCTGGGTCTGCAATGCAGAACCTTAGAAAATATATGCATTCCTTAATGGCTACATGCCTCTGACCTGGCGGTCACTACCATACACTTTCCAACCCCTGCTATTCCACTTATCGTAAATCTGATTGAAGATCTCTCGATCCTTGAGTAACCCTGAGAGATACTTCTACTCTGTATAGTTATCTCTGAGCATCATCATCTTGTGGTGATTTCCTGAGATTCCAAGAGTGATACTGTCTGGAGCTTAGCTCCTGGTCGAGTCACCTATGGTGGTAAAGTTAAGGGTGACATTCCAGACGAAGAGTGATCCAACCAAGACCTCAGCAGTGGAGCTGGTGGACGATAATGACACCTCACAACAGCAGTGAAGATGGAGAAAAGCTGCAGCAATGAAGGATCCCAGTCATATTGGATGTTATGCCACTGGATACTGACCCTGATTTGTCAAGGACCGTGTGATGGCTACTCCCACATTAAACTTAGTCACACACAGGCATTCTTCATTACGAGAGTAACCCCTTCAGAGAACAGCATATTCAACTTGATTGATCGCCCTTCTAGTTATTTTCCTTTGGAACAATGAAAATAGTTTTGCTTTAGTTTTATTTTTTTCTTGGATTGTAACTACTATAGCTACTGTTTTATTTTAAGGCAATAAACATTATATGGCCCACCTACTTGCAAGGAAATTGAATAAAATATTTCATCTACCTGCCGAATTTCCATTATTCAAACCAGCCAGCAACTCTGCTTCTCTAACCTGTTGCATTCTGTTCTCAGTGACCTTGCCTATCAAAAGCAGGTTGAATCCACTAATGTTCTGTTCCCTGTAGCTCAGCTGAACATAAAGAACTTCCCTTCCACTTGATTGTATGTTTAACAGATTTACATCTTGGTATTTTAATTCTGAGAATCAATGAATAATAGGATGCTGACAAGACAAAAAAAACAGTACTGAGGCATGAAAGAAAGGAATTTGACATTATTTGATATTAAAATGGAGTTTTAAATTCCATGACTGTTGTAAGACTGGGATATTTTCACAAAATGGACAGCATGATTCCATGGAATATTGTAATGATTGATCACTTAACTGGAAGCTAATGTGTTAGGAAGCAGTACATGAATCATTGGACTGAGATGCATAATTAGTGTGGCATGCTTTTGGATGCCTGATTCCAAGTCTTCACACTACTGGATATATTCCTTTCCTTGTGTGCTTTGAGTATATTGTAATTAATCAAGCATGTCTCCACCCATAAGATATAGGAGCAGAATTAGGCCATTTAACCTATCAAGTCTGTTCCACCATTTCATCATGGCTGATTCAATTTTCCTCTCAGCCCCAATCTCGGGCCTTCTGCCCGTATCCTTTCATGCCCTGACCAATCAAGAATCTGTCAACTTCTGCCTTAAATATTCATAAAGACTTGGCCTCCACTGCAGCCTGTGGCAAAGAATTCTGCACATTTACCACTCTCTGGCTAAAGAAATTCCTACTCATCTCTGTTCTAAAAGGATGGCCCTCTATTCTGAGGCTGTGTCCTCTGGTCTCAGACTCTTCCACCATAGGAAACATCCTCTCCGAATCCACTCTATCAAGGCACTTCACCATTCAATAGGTTTCAATGAGGTCATCCTTCATTCTTCTGAACTCTAGTGAATACAGACCCAGAGCCATCAAACACTCTTCGTATGACAAGTCTTTCAATCCTGGAATCAGTTTTTTATGAACCTTTTCTGAACCCTCTCCAGTTTTAACATATCCTTTCTAAGCTAGGGGCCCAAAACTGCTCACAGTACTTCAAGTGAGGCCACACCAGTGTTATATAAAGCTTCAATGTTACATCCTTGCTTTTATATTCTAGTCCTCATGAAATGAATGCTAACATTGCATTTGCCTTCTTCACCACAGACTCAACCTTCAAATTAACCTTTAGGGAATCCTGCACTAGGTCTTTCAAATCCCTTTGCACCTCAATTTTTTGTATTTTCTCTCCATTTAGAAAATAGTCAACCCTTTCATTTCTTCCACCGAAGTACATGACCATACACTTCCTGGTACTATTCCACCTGCCATTTCTTTGCCCATTCTCCTCATCTGCCTAAGTCCTTCTGTAGCCTCTCTACTTCCTCAAAACTACCTGCTCCTCAACCTATCTTCATATCATCTACAAACTTTGCAACAAAGCAGCATGCCACCATCTGATGGTAGGTAGACTCTGAACACGTCAAATCTCTCAGTTTTGAAGAGGTTGGTTGTTTCCAGAAGGGAAATCCAGAATATTAGCTTTTCTTCCTTGGTCTGATTTTAATGGCAGTGATTAACATTTGGTTATAAGAATCCTGTCACTTGGTGGCATAATTAGGAGACACGAGTCTGCAGATGTTGGAATTTGGAGCAAAAAACATTCTGGTGGAAGAATTCAATGGGTCAAGCAGCACCTGAGGGAAGAAATGAATTTAGCTTCATTTGTCACATGCACCCGGAAACATCAAAACATAGAGTGACTCGTGGTTTTGTGTCAACGGCCAACGCTGTGCGCTGGGGGCAGCCTACAAGTGCCGTCATGCTTTTGGAGCCAGCATAGCATGCCACAACTTATTAACCCTTCCTAAACCATATTGCTTTTGAATGTGGGAGGGAACAAGAGCACCCAGAGGAGAAACACTTGTTCTCTTTGTGACCCACACTGTCATGTGGAGAACATACAACTCCTTGCAGGCAGTGGCAGGAATTGATCCTTGATCTACCCCAAACAGCCGCTGGCACTATAAAGCATTACACCATCTGCTAGATGTTGATATTTTGGATCAAAGCTCTGCAGGAGTTTGACACAAATTGTCAGCAGTTCCTTTTCTCCCACAGATGCTGCTTGGCATGCTGAGATCTTCAAGTAGATTGTATGCTGCTCTTACTTAAGTGAAAAATATCTGCAAAATCCAGATATTTCTGACCTCATTACTTCCTATTGCTGCACAATATTTAACTCTTACGTAAAGTGGATTAGTGACTTAAATTTACTTGGTACTGCTGACTGAATTCATTTGATTGCATTAATTAAGGCTTCTTGTCTTGTTGCAAAAACATTGTAGTTCAGTTACTAATCTTCTAGCATTGAAAAAGTTCAGAAGTATGTTTTAAATTATTTTTCAAATGACTGTTTCTACCTAATTGGGAATCTCTCAATAAACAAATTGAATTTGGGCTTGTGTAAGTGGTTTGATTGGTATTCATGAGCCATGCAGTTGAGGTTTGCTCTCCCTGGAAAACTTCCAAAATTGTGTCAGTGGCTTTCTCGTGAGGTATTGGTTGATCTCAACCCCAAAATACTCCACTTTCTACTTTCTCTGATCTGACCCAGAGAACAAAGGATAAAGGGAGAGGTGAGTGGCAAAGTAGTTAAAATTCATGGGCCAACAGCAGCTGTAAGCCAATTGATGTTGTAAATGGCAGAATTTCTGCACTGATTCATTTTAGACAATTTAGTTGGTAATGCTGGGGTAATTAAGTGTTCCTTAAACATTGTCTCAACTCTGTAGTTGGAACTGGCATGTTGACATGTTCACACAAACATGATTTGTCAGCATGTTTTGCCATAGAGTGAGCACTTACACAAGCCTTTCTGCCCTTTTACAGATGGGGTCCATTGCCTTACTTGTGCACTGATGCTGTTGAATACTGATCTCCATGGCCATGTAAGTATTAAGATCCAAGCATTTATATACAATATAAATTGATATGCTTAAATGGAAAATGAAATTAGATTCTATTATGGAATGACTTTGTATACTGTTCACTGCCTTAAATTCAGTTCCATGATTTGCGAATGGAAGTGAAAGATATTTGATGATATTAAGTCCACAAGCTGTTACCTATTAGGACTAATGATTTCCTAATTTGATTCAAGTATGTAGTCTATATTTGGTATGCAGTCTTCATGGTTATCTCTGCTAAATTGATTCAAATTGTTTTGCCATCGTCGGTCATCATAATATTTCCTCAGCTTCGCCAGTTTAATTTACAGTTTATGGCAGCAGCGCACTTGTTTATTCATTCTGGCTCAAACACATCAGCACAGTTATCTGAGAATATTGTTAATAGAATGAATTTCTGTTCCAGTTAACTGATTCAGATTGAAAGCCATTGCTGTCTATCCAGTTTTGTCTTTGCTTGACTTAATAACATCAGTATGTTTTGCACTTTTTTCATTACATAAACCACTCACTCCTATGATTGGAGAATGAATTTTTCCTGCTCTTCTGAAGTCATAGAGACTCTGCTCACCTATATGAATCACTCTTGTTACCAGAACTTCTAATTTTTTGTGTATTGCTTGCATCGTGAACAGATGCTGTTGATAGAGAATATGGCTGCTTTCTCTGCATAGAATACATGATATAAAGTTTATGTTATTCCTTTTTTATAAAAAGCTATTAACTCTTTTGAACTTGTGCAGTCTTTATGTTCTCTGCATAATTAGCTCCTGTAGAATACATAACACCACAGTGTTACAGGGTGACCAATGGCAATACATTTGCCATTGCTTGCTGTAAATAGCACAAGATAGGCTGTATTACTACAGAGAGAAATGAAGCAAGTGTGCAGAAGGTTTAGACCACCCATATTATTAATGGCTGATCTGTGCTCTTGCTGAATTGCTTTGGAGTTGTGACCTTGGATCAAATAGGAAAATGATTTTCAGTAAATTGATAGAAATCGCAGTTCCTTGTCAACAATTTTGTAAATTCAATTTACTCCAAATGTTTTAAGTTCTGTTGCCCATTTGGAAACATGTCAGTCAAGCATTGTATCAGACAACAGTGAGGAGCCTTCTTCATCCTATAGGCATTGCACAGTTTGAGCTTCGATGCCCCTTAATGCAGGTACAGCTACAGATACGTTACAAGAAAGACTAGTGAGATAGATATAATTGGTGGATTTAGACCCTTTCTTATTCGGAAGGCTTTCACCTCTGATGCTAGTCAACGGCTTCTATTTATGGTTAAATGGAAGTTAAGCATCATATTTAGCTAATATGCTTAGGATGATGAAGAAAGCCATTTGGTTTATTGGGACCATGCTGCCTCACAGTGCATTCTAAATTCCCCCCACTAATTCATCCTGTAGTCTATTCTGGCAAAGCGTTTCCATTAACTCCCTGCCATTTCACGAGGAGAAAATCCTGTCCTTTTAACTGGCTTTGCCTCCAATGGAGAAGTATTCTTACAATTCCATTGAACTCAATGGAAAAATAACAAGAAATGAGTGTTAATCTGAAGTTGCTAGGTCATATAAGGTGCACAGTGGAGCACTGACACCTTCCCAAGGTATTTATTTCTTTTTTAATTGCTCATGTTTGAATCCCAGGCTGGCAGTGTGAGTTACACCCAAACTGTTTGGCTTCAAGAGGCAGTCACCACTTAACAGCTGGGGTGCTAACTAAACGTAGTGATGGGTTGCTGATGTAAAGGGCTGATTATCCTACTTCTGTTTTGTGTGGAGTTGAGACGGTTAGTGTGATATCACTGTAGAAAGTCAAGCCTGACAAACTCTGCATCATTGTTTGCAAGTAGGATGAAACACCATACCAGTGAGTAAGGCGGCTTTGCAGGTTGTGCAGTTTGCATGCTTTATCAGCTTTTTGCTTTTTGACATTAGCTCGCAGCCCCAGAGGACTGAATTAGTCAGATTTTTGTTGTGACCGAACTAGGTTGTTGGGGTTGCAGTCCTTCACAATCCTTACCTAAATGTAATAACTATTGGCAGTAGTGAGTTATGTGACAGATCTTCATTTCCCAGATTAGGTTCATGTCATAAAGTAACGGCAGCTTCTGCTGGTGCAGCTAATGTGTGATACCTGCAGGCGGCATCATGATTCCACTGCTCTCGTTAGGAGAATCTCTTTCCGTAGTGAATTATATTGGGAGCTTTGTACCCGTGGGAAGGATAGATAGATACTTTATTGATTCCAAAGGAAATTACAGTGTCACAGCAGCATTACAAGTGCACAGATATACATATATTAGAAATAAGAAAGAAGAAAAAATAAAATACCTCAAACAGTCTAACAGGAGGAAGTCATCGCTTCCCGGCTATAGGTTGACTCATTATAGAGCCTACAGACCGAGGGTAAGAATGACCTTATATAGCACTTTTTGGAGCAGCACAATTGTCTTAGCTTATTACTAAAATTGCTTCTCTGTTCAGCCAAAGTGGCATGCAGAGGGTGAGAAACATGGTCCAGAATTGCCAGGATTTTCTGTTGGGTCCTTTGTTCTACCACAGCCTCCAGTGTGTCCAGTTTAACTCCAATAACAGAGCCAGCCTTTCCTGTTGGCATCACCCACACATCCTCCATGTTGTTGCTTCAGTCAAGTCTGTCATCCAGGTGCACCCCAGGTACTTCCAGGTCCTCAGCATATCCACATCCTCACCATCAATACTAACAGGGAGCAGTGCAAGCTTAGTCTTCCTAAAGTTCATCCCCATCTCCTTTGTCTTGCTGATTTTGAGCTGCATCATTTGACAAAGTCCTCCACTAGGGATCTGTATTCATCCTCCCAACTTCCTTTTATAAACCCATCTAGTGCTGATCACAGTGTTATGAGCAACAACACTGTTTTTTAAAAGAGAACCAGTGGATGGAGCTAACATTACTCTTTCCTGTGAGTGGAATTAAATCTTCAAAGAAGTTGTCCTATTTTCATTGGTTGCTTTCAAGATATGGTTGTTACTGGCAAGGCCAGATTTCATTAGCAACTGATGGGTATCCCATTCTGAGCCACAGCAACCTGTGTAACATTGTTGCCACAGGAAATGCTGGGCTTTTGATTTGCCTGCTGTAGAAGGATACTCGTTGGGATGGTGTTTGATGCTGAGGTACTTCCTGAGCTTGCTCTTGTAGATGAGGGCTTTGAGAGTTGTTGCCAAGGAAGACTTGAAAGATCATGTGGGGTTTCAGCATTGCATCACTAAACAGGAATGTAGGCTGCAGGCAGGCCCTGAAAGCAAACTCCTGCAGCTGTTGGAAGTCTGAAATAAAATCAGAGCAATATTCAATTGACTAGGCAATATTTGTGAAGAGAAAAACAGTTAATCATGAACACAAGAGAATCTGTAGATGCTGGAAGTCTTGATTAGCATGCACAAAATGTTGGAGGAACTAAGCAAGTCAGCAGCATCTATGGAGGGGAATGAACAATCAAAGTCCGGATGAAGGAGCTTGACCCAAAACATTGACTGTTCATTCAGTCCTGATGAAGGGTCTCTGTCTGAATCATATATTGTTTATTCCCCTCCATAGATCCTGCCTGACTTACTGAGTTCCTCTAGCATTTTGTGTGTGTTGAAAACAAATTTAATGTTTTCAGTTGATGATGCTTCATCAGATTTGAGAAAAGTAAAAAAGTTTCCCAGTTCTACGTTGCAGAAAAAAGCAGGAAGGTGTGAAGAGAATGAAAAGAGAGATCTGTGAAAGGGTGGAGATCAGAAAGATGGTGTTGGGCTGCTCTTATTGTTCCTACCTTAAGCTCTATACACTTAGGATAATTTTATATTTCAGCAAAGTAGCTTCACATCTGTGAAGCTACTGCTAATTACTTAGAAGGGGAGTTGCTGTTTATTGCTGTTAACTAACCTAATCTGCCACAGTCTGAGGTTTGATCCATACGTTGTATCGGCATAAACGTCAATACAAGGATCATGATGTTCAATATTTTCATGTTTCTAAATGCCAGAGCTTTTAATGAATCATTGACTAAGGTGTTTTCAGATTCTTCGCATTTTTTAAATTATCTGAGGATTGTTTCTTCATACTTAAATCAATAATGATTGAGTGATAAAACTGGTGCTAAAACTTGTACTGTACCTCAGGGACTCATTGGAATTCCAGGGAGAATGTTTCCATTAACAAGCCTGAATAGGAATTTCCTTTAGATAGACATGGAGATATTATGTAAACTTGCTGATAATTCTATATTATCAGTGAAAATGTGAGCAAACTTGAATATTGGTAATACATCTTTTACAATAGTTTCAAGATTGCTATACTTTGTGTTTAACTGGCAGCAGTGGTAAAACTAGAGTCCATACTTTGAAAGTGCAATTATGAGGGTAAATTTCACATCTCAATATCACAGCAGAGATGTTTTGTTGGCTTTCAGATCTCTAGCAACAGCAGCTTTCATATTGCTTTTTAGTATCAAACTTTCAGAGGCAACAGTCAGTTTCCGAAATGCTGGCATCCATAATAGCAGTGATATCGAGTAGATTGAACCTAATTTGATTGGTGCGATCTTTTGATCTCAGCGCAGGGAGATGCCATACCACTATTACAACAGCAAACTAATTGCTCAGCCAACCATTAACTCCAGGATCATATTCTGTTTGCTAAGTTGTTAATGCAGATTTATGGGTGACATCAAAACTCCATCTCTCTGATCTAAATCAAAAGTTTTTAAAAAGAAAAATAACATTTTTATTCCCCCCCTTTGAAACTGTACTGTATCGCCTTCATGGAAGTCTGAATTTGTAACAGGCATAGAAAATTCCAGATGCTTTTTCCACTAAGGCAGAACTTCTGAGTCAATACCCCAGTTTTAAGAGGCATACTTGCAGTCCCTTCTTCTTCCTCTCGAGGTCAGCAGAGAGACACTGAAGCTGGTAATATAGAAGTCTTCATTCACTACAGACACTCTTATGGAGACACTCTTGATAGAGGCCCACAACCCCAAAGGCGTATCACATTTTTACACCCTTAAGATCAAGGGTGATTCAATACAATTTCAAAAGTTACAATCACAAACGAGAAAATTTGTAGATGCTGGGAATCTGAGCAACGCATACAAAATACTGGAGGAATTCAGCAAGCCAGGCAGCATCTATGGAAAAGAAGTACAGTTGACATTTTGGGCTGAAACCCTTCAGCAGGACTGGAGAAAAAGGCTGAGGAGCAGATTTAAAAGGTGAGGGGAGGAGAGAGAGAAATGCCGGGTGATAGGTGAAATCTGGGGGGGGGGGGGAAACAATTAAAGAGCTGGGAAGTTGATTGGTGAAAGAGATTCCATTTGGGTAGCCTCCAACCTGATGGAATGAACATCGATTTCGCAAACTTTCAATAATGCCTCCCAACACGTCCCCTCTCTCCATTTCCCATCCACCTTTCCCTCTTTCACCTCATCTTCTTGCCACTCATCACCTCCCTCTGGTTCTCCTTCTCCCTTTTTCTTTCTTCCATGGCTTTCTGTCTCTTTCACCAATCAACCTCCCAGTTCTTTACTTCATCCTTCCCCTTCCAGGTTTCATCTATCATCTGGTGTTTCTCTGTTCCCTCCCCTCACCTTTCAAATCTGCTCCTCAGCTTTTTTTCTCCAGTCCTGCTGAACCATTGACCTGCACCTGGACCATAGTCCACCATACTCTCCTGTCCACGTACCTATCCAAACTTCTCTTAAATGTAGAAATCGAAATTGTATCCTCCACTTGTGCTGGCAGCTCGTTCTACACTCTCACCGCCCTCTGAAAGAAGTAGTTACCCCTCATGCTCCCCTTAAACATTTCTTCTTTTTACCCTTAACCCATGACCTCTAGTTGTAGTCTACAAATTCTCTCTCTTGGGATCCAGCACCAACTGGATTTTTCCAATATACCTGCATGTTGAAATTCCCCTTGAGGGCAACATTGCCCTTTCTACATGTGTTTTACGTTTTAACATTCAAAATGTTTCAATGAGATTCCCCTTCATCCTTCTAAATTCCAGCGATTATATACCCAGGGCCATCAAATGTTCCTCATATGATAACCCTTTCATTCCGAGGATCATCCTTGTGAACCTTTTCTGAAACCTCTCCAATGCCAGTATATCTTTTCTTAGATGAGCCCAAAACTGTTCACAATACTCAATGTGAGGTCTCACCAGTTCACTATAAAGCCTCAGCATCACATCCCAGCTCTTGTATTCTAGACCTCTTGAAATGAATGCTAACATTGCATTTGCCTTCCTCACCACCACTGTACCTGTAAGTTATCCTTTAGGCTGTTCTGCACAAGATCTTCCAAATCCCTTTGCATCTCAGATATTTAGATTTTTTCCCCATTTAGAAAATAGCCTGCATATTTATTTCTACTACCAAAGTGCATGGCCATGAATTTTCCGACATTATATTTCATTTGACACTCTCTTGCCCATTCTCCTAATCTTTCTAACTTCTGCGTCCCACCTGTTTCTGTAACTATCAACCACAAACTTAGTAACAAAGCCATCTATTCCATCATCTAAACCATTGAAAAACAGCAAAAAGAGAAGTCCCAACACTGACCCTTGCAGAACATCACTAGTCACTGGCAGCCAACCAGAAAAGGATTCTTTCATTCCCACACGCTGCCTCCTACCAATCAGCCAATGCCCTAACTATGCCAGTAACTTTCCTGTAATGCCATGGGCAGTTAACTTGGTACGCAGCCTCATGTGTGGCACCTTGTCAAAGGCCTTCTGAAAGTCCAAATATACAACATCCACTGCAGCTCCTTTATCTATCCTATGTGTAATCTCCTCAAAGAATTCCAACAGATTTGTCAGGCTGGATTTTCCTTTAAGGAAACCATGCTGACTTTATCCTATCTTGTCCTGTGTCACCAAGTATCCCATAACCTCATTCTTAACAATAGACTCCAACATCTTCCCAACCATTGAGGTCAGATTAACTGGTCTAGATTTTCCTTTCTGCTGCCTTCCTCCTTTCTTCAAGAGTGGAGTGACATTTGCAATTTTCCAGTCCTCTGGCACTATGCCAGAGTCCAGGGATTTTTGAAAGATCATTACTAATGCCTCCACAATCTCTACCTCTATCAGAAACCTAGGGTGCAGTTCATCTGGTTGGGGTAACTTATGTACCCTTAGGTCTTTCAGCTTTTTGAGCACCTTCTCCCTTGTTGTAGTAACTGTGCTCACTTCTCTTCCCTCACACCCTTCAACATCTGGCACACTGCTAGTGTCTTCCATAGTGAAGACTGCAAAATACTCATTTACTTCATCTGCCGTCTCCTTGGCCCCGTAATTATTTCTCTGGTCTCATTTTCTAGCGGTCCTAAATCCACCCTCATCTCTCTATTTTTTTACATACTTGAAAAAACTTTCACTATCCACTTTGCTATTGCTTGCTAGCTTGCTTTCATGTTTCATCTTTTCTCTCCTAATGAATCTTTTACTTCCTCTCTGTAGGGTTTTAAAAGCTTCCCAATCCTCTGTCTTCTGGCTAATTTTTGCTTTGTTGTATGCCCTCTCTTTTGTTTTTACATTAGCTTTGACTTCCCTTGTCAGCCACGGTTGTACTATTCTGCCATTTGAGTGTTTCTTTTATTTTTTGAATACATCTATATTGCACCTTCCTCATTTTTCCTAGAAACCCACACCACTGCTGCTCTGCTGTCATCCTTGCCAGCATCTCCTTCCAATTTACTTTGGCCAACTCCTCTCTCATACCGGTGTAATTTCCTTTACTCCACTGAATTACTGCTACATCAATCTTCACTTTCTCCCTATCAAATTTCAAGCTGGACTCAATCATATTGTGATAACTGTTTTCTAAGGGTTCTTTTACCTTAGGCTTCCTAATCACATCCGGTTCATTACATAACACCCAATCCAGTATAGCCGATCCCTTAGTAGGCTCAATGACAAACTCTTCTAAAAAGCCATCTTGTAGGCATTCAACAGACTCACTCTCTTGGGGTCCATTTCCAACCTGATTTTTCCAATTGCCGTGCATGTTGAAATCTCCCATGACTCATAATATTGCCCATTTGAAATGCCTTTTCTATTTCCAGTTGCTATCTGTGGTTCACATCCCAGCTACTGTTGGGAAGCATGTATATAACTGCCATCAATGTCCTTTTACCCTTGCAGTCTCTTAACTCAACCCACAAGAATTCAAAATCTTACGATCCTATGTCATATCCTTCTACTGATTTGATGCCATTATTTACCAGCAGAGCTACAGAACCCCCTTTGCCAACCTTCCCATCCTTCCGATACAACATGTAACCTTGGATGTTCAACTACCAACTACAACCATCCTTCAGCCATGATTCAGTGATGGCTACTACATCATTTCTGACAATCTAAAAGTGCAACAAGAACATCCACCTTATTTCTTATACTCTGTGCATTAAAATATAACATGTTGAGTGCTGTATTTGCTACCCTTTTTGATTCTGCCTCCCTAATGCACTGATACTCATCTTGCTGGTTGCAATTATGTCCTATCATCTGCCTGCCCTCCCTAACAGTCTGACTGAATGCTACCTTTGCTTTTTTACCATCACTCCATTTCCCACTCCCCTGCCAAATTAATTTAAACCCTCCCCAACAGCTCTAACAAACCTGCCCGTGAAAACATTGGTTCTACTCGCGTTTAGGTGCAACCTGTCACTTTTGAACAGGTCATTCCTCCCCCAGAAGAGATCCCAATGATCCAAGAACCTGAAGCCTTGCTCCCTGCTTCAGCTTCTCAGCCACGCATTAACCTGCCAAATCATCCTGTTTCTACCCTCACTGGCATGTGGTGCAGGCAGCAATCCAGAAATTACTACCTGGGACGCCCTGCTTCTCAGCTTTCTACCTAGCTCTCTGAGTTCATTTTTCAGGACTTCTTTGCTTTTCCTTCCTACATCATTGATACCAATACCTTTGGCCACTCACCCTCTCTCTAAAATGCTGTGGACATGATCTGAGATGTTCCTGTCCCTGGCCCTGGCACCTGGGAGGCAACATACCATCCAGGTGACTGGTTCACATCTACAAATCTCCTGTCTGGTCCCCTGACTATTGAGTCCATTATGACTACCGCTCTCCTCTTCTCCCTCTTACCCTTTTGCACCATGGACCTATGCTCAGTGCCAGTAACCCAGTCTCTGTGGAACCCCCCACTACAGTATCCAAAGCAGCAATACCTGTTTTTGAGGGGAATGGCCACATTGAGATTGAGATGATGAAAGAATAATGGTACGATTTTAAAAGATAAATATCCTCAGAATAGACGTACTGAGGGAGGCAGGGATTGTCACAGGCTTCAGAAAGGGAGGAATAACATGGACAAGTCTGCCTATTCACGTTTCCATTTCTGATAGTCACCCAGCTACTCACCTCCTCATGCTATCTCAGTGTGGTTTTATTGAGGGCAGTATAGTCTATTTGATCATCTGGGTTCTTTACTGACCGTGAAGGTTACCACAGTCTTGCTTGTGTAAAGTCCATACATCTAGGATCTGCTAACAAAGAAACCCATAGACACTGTCCTGGCTTTAGTGTTGTTATATTGCTATATTTCTTCACTATTCTTGGTTGGTGCGGCTGTAACGAAACCCAATTTCCCTCGGGATCAATAAAGTATTTCTGTCTGTCTGTGCTTGATGATTGGAGTAGCTATGGCAATGCTGGCTAGGTTCTGTACTCTATAGTTTGTACATATTCACTGCTCCTGACTTGTCCATGTTATTTCTCCCTTTCTGAAGCCTGTGACAATCCCTGCCTCCCTCAGTATGTCTGTTCCGAGGATATTTATCTTTTAAAATCTTATCATTCTTTCATCATCTCAATCTTCATTATTTGGACAAACCCAGGAATGCACTTCACTGATTTTGAATATTTGTGACTCACCTCTTTCTGCCTTCGCCGTTCTTCTGCTTACATCTGTACTACAAGTAGCCTCTCCGGTCATTGGCAAGGGTAGCTCAGTTATTGATGCCGAAGTCCCTGTGTCTGTGAACGCATCACATTGCTGGTTCCCTAACAATGCTGTTGTGTTCATCTGTGGATCACCATTGCTGACAGTGGGGCCATCACCAGCTATTTGTCTGACCTTGAGGCTGTCTTTATTAATTCTATAAACTGGTCAGCAGTAAGATTGGACAGAGGGCACTGTTGGGATTGGGGATTTGGCTTCTGATGTGTCTCTTCTTGTCTTGGTGAGTGACTTTTGTGTATCCTTCCTCGGTTAGGACACTGTCTCTAACCATGACCTGGGAGACCACAGTTGTCACATATTATCTCCTATGCCCTCCTAAGGACTAGTGGGGCAGTCCCTTGTTAAGTGCTGTGGTTGGTGGCAAACAAGGCAAGATCCCTACACCTTTACAGCAGCTATGTCTGATACCTTACAACCTCTTTTCCCCCTCTTTCAAATCCTACCATTATCCCTGAGTCTAAGACCTCCTGATGTGCTGAACTCTGTCCTTCTTTGAGCATTTCCAGGTAGACTGGATCAACCCTCCCTGGAATGCCTGGCCCTGAGTATTTCTCATATGCCTTGAGTTTTCACTCTGTGCACAGGTTCATTGGCCTTCTGACAACAGACATTATAATTCCCCTGTTACTCCCTCCTCCTCCAAGTCGGTGCCCTCAGTTCTTCCTCAAAGTTCAGATATCTTTCCTCATTGTCGGCATTCCCAGTAGTTGCTCATGTTCCATCCTGCACCCCTGGAATCACATTGTCACTTGTATTTCTTGGGCATTTAGCTTTAGCAATATGTGTATGCCTTTGAGATGCATCTGGTGGATTTTCGATCATTTCCTCTTACACCAAATTTCATACACAACAGTAAGTGAAGGCAGTTTGGACAGAAAGCTGTGCTTTCCCCCCGGGGTGGAAGGCTTGTCGATGGTGGAGATGAGTGTGAGTGACTGGCTGTGATGATCAGGATTCTGAGCCTGTTATTGCCGGTTCTCAATAGGTGCCATTCCGACAGGCCGTTTGTGAGTATTTTCCCACCTGCCAACTCCCTGGTCCAGCACTTTGCAATTTACCTTGTCACCCTTCCTCAGCAGTTAACCATGGCTGCTGCCAAGTGTGCACCCACCTGCTGGGCCTCCCCAGTCTGTCCAGACCCCCAACTAATGCATCTTTGTATTGTTCTGACTGTCTTGCTTGTTTTTCATGCGTGCCTCTTTCTCTTTGTAAGTGTTCTAACAGTTTCTTCAATCTATCCCTCTCTATTTACATACTGTCTCGGTCGGTGTCCCTTCCTTCTGCAGCCCTTCTATTTGTACACTCTATGATTCCATCCACTTTGTTCTCTCTTGCAAATATGCATGACATAGAATGACTGCTGCTTCATCTCCCTTCCTCTTTGATTGACCACCACTGCCAATGTTCCTCTGGGCTGTAGGTCTTAACCCATCCAGCTTGTCCATTCCCTGTTCAGCCTTCTCAAGTTTATGGAGTGAGTTCTCCCTGTAGAAGGTTAAATATTTCTGCACTAAAGCCAATCTTCTTTTCTCTCTCTCTCTCTCTCTCCCTCTCTCCCTCTCTCCCTCTCTCCCTCTCTCCCTCTCTCCCTCTCTCCCTCTCTCCCTCTCTCCCTCTCTCCCTCTCTCCCTCTCTCCCTCTCCCTCCCTCTCCCTCCCTCCCCTTCTTCTCTCTCCTCTCCCCCCCCCCCCAAACAAACTGCCTACCTCCCACCCTCACTCTCCACCATGCCCTTTGAAACTCCATGATCCTCTGCTGGTTGTCGACCTAATCTGATCTAAGTATGCGTGCTATTCTTTAAACAAAAATACTCACCCCCTTAGACTGTATCCCGGACGAGCCTCAAATGTTGTGACTGTGATCGATGTCAGCGGAGAGACACTGAAGCTGGTGATACAGAAGTCTTTATTCATTACTACAAACAAATATTCTCATGGAGTCACTCTTGGTAGAGGCTCACAAACCTAAAGATACATTACATTTTTTTATACCCTTAAGTTCAAAGGTAACAGTAGGTGATTTAATACAATTTCAATAGTTACAATGACATTGTTTAATTCGATACCTTGGTTCTTTTGAGATACATAGTGGAAGCTCATTGTAATTGATAAACCTCTAAAGTTCCAAATGCCTTCGGGAGAAACTAATTAATTTAGATATTCTAAAATCTTTTGATGACAGAGAGCTAAGCCCAACATTAACATTGTCAGGGCTGTCTCTGAGTACACAAAAGCTATTGACTGCCTATATCTGTGTTATGCAAAGTGACAACATCTGTCTGGTCTGCCAGATTGCACTAAAGTCACAATGGTACAAATAATTTAGGCATGTTACCTGGTTTGACACAAATCCATTGTCTTAACGTTTGACTCTAGCATATCAAGCTTCTTGAATTTATTTACAATAAGAACTGAAGCCCGGTTCTTGTTTGAATTAGTATCTGCTACATACATGTAGCTCCAGAATACTCACTAACCCTTCCTTCTACTTGGAAAACAGATGCAGAGGATGACACATTTACTGCCCTGGGAGTAAGAGGCATATTTGCAGTGCCCTCTTCTTCCTCTCATTGTGGAAGGTTGTCATGGTACCCATTAGGGTATTTTGATAGTCTGTTTCATTTCAGGTGTATATTTTACTTCTGTATAAATCAAACATGGAGCAAAGAACCAATCCCATGACTCTGGTGATTGATGCTAGTTCTGAAAACATCAGTTTTATATCTGGGCAGGGTGCTCTCCATATTGGGAACATCCCAGAGAGATTTGGTTTTGTTGTTTTCTGACTTTCTTGGCAAGTGCAACATGTGCTAATCTTTGCAATTCTTTCAACGTTTCAGAATATTGGAAAGAAGATGACCTGCCAAGACTTCATTAACAATTTGGATGGATTGAATGGAGGAAAAGACTTCCCAAAAGAGCTATTAAAGGTATTGGATGTGGATCTGTTTGTGGTATAGAATTGAAATGGACTGAATAGGTATCCACTTGTAATCTAAAGGAAGTGGTGAAAGCACAAGGATGTTGTTTGAGGGCGGGGACAGTATGCTGTGACGGCTGATTGTCCCATTGTGTACGCATCTGTATTTTTGCAATCACTTGTTTACTTGCGGACATTGCTGCAGTGCTGCTGTTTATTGTCTGTAATTGCTTCTGAATTGAAAATTTAGATCAGATTCAACCTCATTGATGGGTCTGAAGTGAAGTAGATGCGAGTTAGGGTAAGGAGGACAGGTTTTCATTCCTTGAAGGACATTATTGAACCAGCTTGGTTTATGTGATAATCTGGTATTCTCAGTTTCCCTTTATGGAGACAGGAATCTTTAATAATTTGAGTTTTCCTTGCTGCCGTGGTGGGCTTAGAACTTGTGTTTATGTCAGTGGTTAATGAGTCCAACATATAGGCTTATTACAGTGGTGCTAAAAAGTTTGTAAACCCTGTAGAATTTTCTCTGTTTCTGCATAAATATGAACTAAAATGTGATTGGATCTTCACTTAAGTCCTAAAACTAGATAAAGAGAACCCAATTAAATAAGTAACACAAAAAGCATTATACTTGTTCATTTACTTGTTTGGAAAAATGATACATTATTACATGTATTTGTTGGAAAAAGTACATGAACCTCTGGGGTAATGCCTTCTACAAAAGATTTAACAAACTTTTAGCACCAATGTATTTACCACTGTAGTCCTGTTATCAAAGTGTTTTGGGCATGTAACTGGATGAGGCATCTTTACCATAAGGTATCCATAAGAATGAGGTATCGGATAACCCTGTGATCTCTATCTTGGAGGCCAGCGCCAGGCTACCTTTCAGGCGGGTGAACCCTCACAAGGCAGTCTGAAAGCCTGTGCCAACCAACTGGCAGGGGTATTCAAAGACATTTTCAATCTCTCATTGCTACAGTCAGAAGTTCCCACCTACTTCAAAAGGGCAACAATAATGCCAGTGCCCAAGAAGAGCAGCGTGAGCGGCCTCAATGACTATCGTCCAGTAGCATTCACAATTATGTTGATGAAGTGCTTTGAGAGTTTAGTCATGGCTAGAATCAACATCTGTCTCAGGAAGGACCAGGACCCACTGCAATCTCTCCGTACCTACAATAGGTCTACAGCAGGCATGATCTCAGTGGCTCTCCATGCAACCTTGGGCCACCTGGACAGTACAAATACTAACATCAGGATAACACGAGTGAATCTGCAGATGCTGGAAATAAATAAAAAAACATGAAATGCTGGCAGAACTCAGCAGGCCAGACAGCATCTATGGGAGGAGGTAATAACGACATTTTGGTTTCCTGATGAAGGGTTTCAGCCCAAAACGTCGTTATTACCTCCTCCCATAGATGCTGTCTGGCCTGCTGAGTTCTGCCAGCATTTCATGTTTTTTACTAACATCAGGATGCTGTTTATTGACTAATTCAGAATTTAACACAATCCTTCCTACAGTTCTGATCGAAAAACTACAAAACCTGGGTCTCTGTATCTCTCTCTCACTGACAATTAACAATGGTGCTGTACAGGGATGTGTGCTTAGCACATTACTCTGCCCTCTCTCCACCCATGACTGTGTGGCTAAGCATGGCTCAAACAGCATCTATAGATTTGCTGATGATACAAACCATTGGAGGCAGAATTTCAGGTGGTGACAAAGGGGATACAGGAGCGAGATATACCAATTGTGGTGTTACAACAGCAAACTGGCACTCAACGTCAACAAGACCAAAGAGCTGATTGTGGACTTCAGGAAGGGTAAGACGAGGGAACACAAACCAATTTTCATAGAGGGATGAGAAGTGGAGAGAGTGAGCAATTTGAAGTTTCCGGGTGTCAGTATCTCTGAGGACCTAACCTGGATGCAGCATATTGATGCAGCTAGAAAGACAGCAAGATGGTGGATGTATTTCATTCGGAGTTTGAGGAGGTTCAGTTTGTCACCTAAAACATCCAACAACTTCTACAAATGCACCACGGAGAGCATTCTGATTGGCTGCATCTCTGTCTGTTATGGGGAGAGGTGTCTACTACATGACATCAAAATAAGTTGCAGAGACTTATAAAAATTAGACAGCTCCATCATGGGTACCAGCCTCCATAGTATCCAAGGCATCTTCAAGGAGCGGTGCCTCAGGAAGGTGGTGTTCATCATTAAGTATCCTTACCAGTCAGGGTATGCCCCCTTCACTCTGTTACCGTCAGGAAGGGGGTACAGAAGCCTGAAGGCACACACTCAGCAATTCAGGAACAGCTTCTTCCCCTCTGCCTTCCGATTTCTAAATGGACATTGAACCCATGAACACTACCTCACTACTTATTTATTTCTGTTATTTTGCACTACTTATTTTAACAACTATTTAATAGAGATATATACACTTACTGTAACTCTTTTTTCTCTGTATTTATCATGTATTTCATTGTACTACTGCTGTTAAGTTAAATTTCATGATATGCTGGTGATGTTAATTCTGATGCTGATATTATTTCTGGTCTATTAGAGATGCTGTCTGTACTTGTGTTACTCCTAAACTCCAGTGTCAATGTAACTTCCAGAGAATGAGCAATTTGCACTTAGTTTAATATTTTGCCCCATGCTCTTCTGCATGGGAACACGGACCTGTCCAATCCATCAATACTTGTGTGTATTTTTACCACAGAGAGTGGTGAGCAACCTGCTTTCACCTGGCTGGCTTCTTGGCTTCAACATGGAATTGTTCTGGTACCCTTCTGCTATATCCCAATTCCAGATACCAATGACCAGTCACCCTTGTGTTTTCTGACCCACTTTTGCTTCTAGTCCAATAATAGGACAACTGTAAGTTTTACAAATACTCCTTAATCACCACCTACCATCACAGAAATGGCTTGGGCTTCCCCATTGCTGAAATCTCTTCAATGGAAATACACATGTTTGAACTTCAGTTCTGGCCCTGCAAGCATTGATTGTTCCCTGAATTGGAGGCTACACACAACACACAACTAGTTTGGAACTCACATTTTTAACTCCTTCACATCTGTTCCTTTGCTTGAAGCCCACCAATTTGACAAGACTTTTGGGTTATTTTTAACGTGTCTCCTCTGGCTCTGTGTTAGCCCTTCTGAGAATACTTATGTGAAAGTGGTAAGTTAAGATCCAACATAAGTTGTAGTTGCTAATTCTGCTCTCAAGTAATCGCAGGAAATGAAGTGATTTGAAAATTCAAATGTTTGGATATTAGTGATGCATGTGATGTCATATGGTAGCTAATGACTGAGAACAAATGAGCAAGGCTTGAGTTTTCCCTTCCCTGGAGAGTAGCAGATGTACAAAACACCTGCTGTCAAAATGATTAATAAGTAGTATGCCAGTTTAAAAGCATAATGGAATTTGATATTAGGAGTGGAAATTAATATTATTGAAATAAAAGCAAAACATATTGGAATTACTTGAGTCAACTGCATTTGAGAAGGTTCCTGCTTTTAGATATCATTGAATATACATGAGTAGCAATTGTTGAAGAAAACCTATAGGAGATTATTCCTGAACTTCTAGAATCAGGTTTATTATTACTGGCAGATCTCATCAAATGTGTTGTTTTTGGCAGCAGAAAATACTATAAGTTACAATAGGAAATATCTTAAAAAGTAAGCATGGAAAAAGAGAACAAATAAGAAGGCAGTGTTCATGGGTTTGTTCGTTCAAAATTTTGATGGCAGAACTTTTGTTCCTTATGATTACTTACCACGTGACATCACTAATATCTGAAGATCTGTATATAATCTCATTTTCTACCGTTAATTGGGAGTGGAACTAGCAACTATATGGATACTTTTAAGTTCTCACTTTCACCGAAGTATTAACTTTAGCCTTAGGGTATCCTAGGCTCTCTGTGTAAATAGAAAAACCAAGAACTTGAGTGCAGATGTGACTAACATCCATCCTACTTCAGCAGGATTTCATCAGGGCAAGTACAAGACTGATTACAAAAATCTAGAGAGTTCAGCGTGGTCAAAAGCAGAATATAAGAAACAAAGTGCAAGTGAGTTGGAGATGGCAGCTCAAGAGTATTTCTACCCCTATGTGCTTCATGGATGAGTTACATTGGACTATTGTTGTCTCGGTCAGTTTGGATAGGTGTAGAAAATGTACTAAATATCAATAATTGTGGAAATTCCTGAAGAATTTCTTGGTAAATGGAGTGCTGGAGGTATCTCCTGGATATCGGTGCCTTGTTATCAGCGTGAGGTAGCTTTGAAAGCAAAGTGACACACTGGGGCCTTGTTTGTCTTCTGAAACATTGCTTTATTACAGGTGGTGCTAGGACTGGATGTTCTTGTTGCATCTGTTTGCCTGATGCACATTCTGTGAATGACACACCATGCAATCTCAGACTAATTATTATATGCAATCTGTTCTCTTGATGTTTCTATGACTGATCCACCCCCAGTGTTGAGGCAAAGTAAGTTCCAACACTAGCAAACCTCTTTCCATGTTTAATTTTCAAACTTAAAAAATGGAAAGATTATTTAGTAGCAAGTTCACCCAATCTGGTGGCTGATTCAAGCAACAAACCTGTCATTGTTTTCTTGTATTGTGTGGATTCCAGCTTGATCTCAGGACTGGGGATATTAGGAGAAGCTGTTAGAGGTGTTGAGTGCTTCCTCCACTAACTCCAATATATGGGGCTTATAATCTCTTCAGTTGGTTGGGCGAGCTTTCATTTCAGTGTGAACAGCACCATTGCAATGCTGGACTTCCATTCTTGTTTATATTGCTTATAGAAACCACATGACAGATAATAAGTGCACAAACTGTTGTGCAAAAATACACCACCAGTCATATCAGTTCAATGCGTGTTTCGTCAAGGATTGAAATAAGTTTTGATGCAATTCAACATGTTTTGTGATGAATGATTGGAAAGTCAGACTGAGATGAGCATGAGCATTGATTTTTCTAAATTTAAGGTAATTTTTGCCCACCCCTTCTGCTCTGCTCACATTTTACTTACGACTGTGAGGCTAAGCACAGCTCCAATTCTATGTTGAAACTCCGTGCTGATGACACGCTATCGTAGGCTGAATCAAAGGTAGTAACAAATAAGCAAATAGGAGGGATATTGAAAATCTGATGGACTAGAGCCACAACAGCAATCTCTCACTCAATGTCAGCAAGACCAAGGAGCTGATTTTTGATTTTAACAGGAGGAAACCAGAGGCCCACGAGCCGTTCCTCATTGCGGAAATCAGAGGTGGAGGCAGTCAGCAATTATAAATTCCTTGGTATTGTAATTTCAGAGGATGTCGTGGGTCCAACACATAAATGCCATTATGAGTGTAAAGGGGGTTTCTTCTTTTCCTTTGTTACTGTGTATGTAATCAAAATGGCGTCTTTGTTTTATTAAAAGTAGGAATGCTGGCGCCTTTGTTAAAAGTAGGAATGCTGGCGTCTTTGTTATGATAAGTGCTGGAAGCTTGTTTGGGACTGTAAACTGATTGTTGGCGGGGATTTTGGGGAGTCGGCGCGATGGAGTGAGAGAGAGAGGACGGGATGCTGGAAGCTGGGCGATGGAACGGACCCCGAGCGGGGGTCCCCGGCCCAAGGTTTTCGGTGAGGAGAGGAGACGGAGACAGAGGAGTGTGGAGCGTCTGGTCGACCACCGTGGGTGGTCCCAGGAGGCGGGTCGAGGAGTTCAGAGGGGATCGAATGCCCGAAGACTTCAGTAATTGAGCTCCAACGGTTGTGCACGAAGTGGTTTGGACTTTGATAAGTTTGGCGCCTTTTCTTTTTTTTCTCATATTCATATATACTGTATCGTTAGTAATCGCTTAGTTATAGTAATCTTTATAAATTGTGCTCATTTAATCACATAAAGTGTACTGTCTGTTTTTTGGGCGAGGCGGGGACATCACACAGCATCCACACCAGCTGATTACCCAGTTTGGCGGGGCCGAAGGCTGCTCCCCCTAGACGAGAACGAGTTTGAGCGATGCCTGGGGCGACCCAGGGGTTACATGAAGAAAGCATGGCAGCACCTCTACTTCCTTGGCAATTTGTGACCATTAGGCATGGCGGGTTAAACTTGGACAAACTTATATAGATGTGTGCTAGAGAGTATATTGATTGGCCGCATCACCGCCTGGTAGAGAAATACCAATGCCCTTGAACGGAAAATCCTATAAAAAATAGTGGATATGGCCCAGTCCAGCATGGGTAAAGCCCTCCCCACCATTGAACACATCTACATAGAGCGCTGTTGTAGGTAAGCAGCATCCATCGTCAAGGACGCCCAGCATCCCACCATCCAGGTCATGCACTCTTCTCACTGCTGCCAACAGGAAGAAGGTACTGGAGCCTCTGGAGTTACATCACCAGGTTCAGGAACACTTATTACCCCTCAACCTTGACCAGAGGGGAAACTCCACTCATCCCAACAGTGAACTGTTTCCACAATCTATGGATTCACTTTCTTCATCTAATGTTCTCAGTATTTATTGCTTATTTATTATTGTTGCATTTTTTCTTTGTATTTACATAATTAGTTGTTTTCTGCACGTTGGTTGTTTGTCTATCCTGTTGCGTGCAGTATATCATTGATTTTATCGTACTTCTTGGAAATGCAGTATATGACCGCAAGAAAGTGAAGCTCAGGGTTGTATATGGTGACACAAAGATTTTGCTTCCTGAATATTTTTGAGTGTATCTTATGGATTTTGCACTGCTGATCATGAAAATTACCATGAAATTTCCCCATCATGCACCATCTTTTAAAATTTGCCTATATTTGTTAGTTCAATTCATAATTCAGGTCAGAATAACTGATGCCAAAATTAAGGAAGGAATTTTTGATGGTCCACAAATTAAACAGGTTATCAATAACAAGCAATTCAATGAACTTATAGTGGATCAGAGAAAATCGCATGGGAGGCATCAAGGATGATTAAATTTTGGAGCACCAAACTACGTGCAGTTGATTGAAAACATGCTTCAGTCATACAAAGCCATGAAATGCACCACGTCACTAAAGATTCATTTACTGCATTCCCATTTAGACGACTTCCCTGCAAATCTTGGCACAGTCAGTGACGAGCATGGTGAAAAGTTTCACCGGGACATTGCAGTCATGGAGAAATGATATTAGAGCAACTAGAATCCAACAATGTTTGACACTTTAGTGAGAAGCCTCAGACACTGAGTACAAATGAAAATCATCACCGAAGCATTTTTAGCTTAGTTGAGGTCTCGCAAAGTGTCAGCACCATTATGCAATTAAACCCATTATATTCAATAAAAGTTAATTTCTTGTGTCTCCAAATTCCTACGAGATACAAGTAGTCTGAAATGATTTTTGTGTTCAGCTTCAAGCAGTCTATGATAAACAAAAAAAAATTCTGAGGAAGCAGCACTTTTAAAAAATTTGTTGTCCAATATAATAAATTTACTTTGAATTTGGAAGATTCTTGGCCCAAAATATTGACTATTTACCCCTTTCCATAGAGGCTACCTGACCTGCTAAGTTCCTACAGCATTTTGTATGTGTTATGCTGAGCTTCTGCTCTTTTCACAAGTTTGTAATTTATGGTGATAATGTATTGTACTGCTGCTGTAAATGAAACAAATTTTCATGGCATTTATACACTGTGTATGTGTTTGCTCATGATAATGTTTGTCCATGACTTGAATTTCTGCAGCAATTGCAGAATTTCTGCAATACTCAGTTATGATCATTTTTTAAAAAATTGGCTGTCAAATGCTGATAGGGCACAATCTGGAAAATTGATCCTGCCATTTTGTCTTATCAGTTGCATAAAACTTAGATTAGGCCACACTTAGCATATTGTGTGCATTTCTTGTCTCCCCATTACAGGAAGGATGTGCAGGATTTGGACAGGGTTTAGAAAAGATTTACCATGATGCTGCCTGGATTAGAGGCTATGAGTTATAAAGAAAAGTTAGACAAAACTTGGGTTGCTTTCCTTTAAGTATTGGAAGCTGAGTAATGACCTGGCAGAAATTTCTAAAATTACGAGAGGCAATAAATAGGGTAGACAGCTAGAATCTTTCTTTCCAGGTTGGAAATGTCAAAACTAGAAGACATAGATTTAAGGTGAGAGTGATAAAGAAATTGAAAAGAGAGAGTAGCTTTATTTGTCACCTATACATAGAAATATACAGTGAAATGCATCTTTACATCAAAGATGAAATCAAGTTTTCTTTAACACAGGGAGCGGTAGGTATCTAGAATGTACCACTGGGAACAGTGGTCGAAGCAGCTACAATATTGATATTCAAGAAGCTTTTAGATAGAAACACTGAAATGCAGGGAGATAGAGTGATATATGGAAAATATACAGGCAGAAGGGATTAATTTGAAATTGAGCGGATGGGCAAAGAAGTGGCAGATGGAATATAGTCAAGAAGTGTATAGTCATGCATTTTGGTAGAAAGAAGGAAGGCGCAGACTATTTTCTAAAAGAAAAGAAAATTTAAAAATCAGTTGTTCAAAGGGACTTGGGTGTTCTTATGCAGGATCTCTTAAAGTTTAACTTGCAGGTTGAATTAATGGTAAATAAGGCAAATGCAATGTTAGCACTTATATCAAGATGACTAGAATAGAAAAGCAAGGATGTAATGCTGAGGCTTTATAAATCATTGGTCAGACCACACTTGAAATATTGTGAGCAGTTTTGGACCCCTTAACTAAGAAAAGGTATGTTGGCATCAGAGACTGTCTAGAGGAGGTTCATGAGAATGATTCTAGGAGTGAAAGGGGTTAACATATGAAAAATTGATCCTGCCAGTTTGTCTTATCAGTTATCAGAAGAACGTTTGATGGCTTTGGGCCTGTATTCTCTGGAGTTTAGAAGAATGAGGGAGGATCTCATTAAAACCTATTAAATATTGAAAAGCCTACATAGAGTGGATGTGAAGAGGATGCTTCCTATAGCAGGTGAATCTAGGACCAGAGGGTGCTGTTGTGTGAATTGAGTCACTGGAGAAAGGTACTGTTGGATACAAAGCAGCTTCTTTATTCAACTAAACAAGGAACAGCAGGCATCATACGGACATGCTTTTGGTCGAAAGGACAAGGGCAGCGGATAGCTGAGACATCAGCATGTGGGTTCACCTACTAATTGCATTTGATCCTGACTTTGAAATACATTGTCATGTTTTCATCATCACTGGGTCTAATCCAGGATCATTGTCCCCAAAAGGACTGTGAGAGTTCCTTCACCAAGACTTGTCATAGTCTAACTAAGAAGGTGACTCACCATTTCTTCTGAAGAGCAATTAGGGACATTAATAAGCAATGTACTTTGAAAAATTCATTAAGTAAGTAATTTGAAGATAAACAAGTTTGTCGATGCTTGAATCTAGAACAAAATCAAAATTTCTGGAAGACTTCAGTAGATCAATCATATTCTCTGGAGGCAAAAGGTATATACTGATGTTTCTGACTTAGACTGCATCAGAATTGAGAGGCAACACAGGGAAGATAGTCGGTATGTTGAAATATGTAGCGGGGGTAGAATAAGTGAAACCAGATGGAGAGCAGATGATGGATAGATGGAACCAGGTTGGTGGAGGAGATGCCAGGGAAGAACTAAGGGAGAGAAAACTACGTGGAGAGGCAAATTTGGTTTGGAGGAGAACATCTGGGGTGTAGATTACCTGAAACTGAAAAAATCAATGTTCATTTCACTTGGTTTTAAGCAAGCCATGCAGAATACAAGATATTGTTCTTCCAATTTATGCTTAGCCTCGTTGTTATCATGGAGAAGGCTGACGACAGATATTTCAGAGCTGGGAGTGGTATCATGAAGGAGAGTTAAAATGGCATGCAACCAGACACTTGAAATGTTAGTTGCAGGCAGAGTGCATGTATGCCCCACAAAGTTGTTGTCTAATCTGTGCTTGACTCCTCTGGTGTAAAGGATGCCATCTCATAAGCACAGGCTATGGTAGAACAGGTAAGAAGAGGTGTAAGTGAACCTCGGCTTCACATCGAATGACTGGTGGTGACCGGAGGAGGAGATGATGGGGTAGGTGTTATAACCTCTGGATGCAGGGAAGAGTGCTGGGAGATGGGGAGGGGTGAGGGGGGAGACCAGGGAGTCATTCAGAGTGGTCCTTGTAGAAATGGAGTGGATAATGGAGGAGGTGGAGGTTGAAGTGCTGGATTTTGTGTCTGGTGGGTTCAAAGTTAAGGACAAAAGGTAGAGGGGTGGTGTCAGAGCTGTGGTGTGGAAGCTAGCAGAATATCTGTTAGAGCACCACCTTTAGCCAAGGGGAAGAAAGAGGATATTTTAGTTGTAAAGAAAAAGGCCTCATTTTGAGAGCAAATACAGTGGAAATTGGGAACCAGAAATGGCAACTTTACAAGTGACAGAGCTGAAGAAGAGAAGGTAGCTGTGGGAGGCCGTGTGTTTGTAGGAGATGCCAATCTTGTGAGGTGGAGACATGGATCTCTAGGAAAGGAAATGAAATGTCAGAAATGGTCCAGGTAATTTTAAGGGCAGGGTGGAAGTTGGTGGCAAGGTTATGAAGTTGATGAGTTCTGCCATAGTGGAGAAGGCAGTACCAACACAGTCTTTGATGTAGCAGAGGACGAGTTGTGAGGATCCACCAGAATAGGTTTGGCACAAGGTCTGTGTTGGCATGGGTGGAGGGGGTCTTGCTGAAGGAAAGAATGAAAAATCAGCTTTTCCATCATGAGAAAATCTGCAGATGCTGGAAATTCAAGCAACACACACTGAATGCTAGAGGAACCCATGACTGTGATGTAGGGTCTTGCCCTGAAGCGTCAGCTGTTTACTCTTTTCCATAAATGCTGCCTGGCCTGCACTGTTCCTCCAGCATTTCATGTGTGTTGCTCAGTTTTATTGTATTTTTCACGTGGGCATCGATGCGTACAGTGAAATGCACCATTTGCGTCATTGACCAATACAGTCTGAGGATGTGTTGGGGCAGTCTGTCTTCAGACACCAACAAAGCGTGCCCACAACTTACTAATCCTTACCAAACCATACGTCTTTGGAACGAGGGAGGAAACCAGGGCACCCAGAAGAAACCCACATAGTCATGGGAGGAATGTACAGACCCATTACAGGCAGCAGTGGGAATTGAATGCAAATCTCCGGTGCTATAAAGCATTATACTAGCCACTGTGCTGCCCAACTCCGCTACCATGCCACCCTTTGTTGGAAGGAAGAAGTTTGGAGAACTTTGTGCATCACAGGACAGATTAGCTTCCATAGATTTGAGCAGGTTAGTGTATAAGGGTTCAATGAAAATCGCCCACTGAAACTTGTAATGTAGAAACTCAAAATGTGGGTGTCCTGTAATCTTTGATACCTTTCCTCCCTTTCCTCCTCTTAATCCTCATTTAGTTGTATTGGAGTCTGATGGACTCCCATTTTGGGTGGGTGTGAGGAATAATGCTCTGTAGAGATTTCACTGGAAAAGAATATAGATCATCTCATGTCTTAGGGATATACAGCAGGGATCACATCTGCCTTTCTTACTGCAGACCTTCTCTCTTCTGAAGATTTCACCTTGTTTCCATGGTTAAAGCAGAAGCTATCAACCATGCTGGAACATCTTTGATCATTAGCTTGGCCTTTTAAGGCCACACATGATTTAAGATGTAACAACATATAATTGAGAAGGGATACATTGTCTCTCCCCCCCCCCCCCCCCACCCACCGATCACACCTTATCTCTGAGAACAATGGTTTGTCTTTGTCCAGCAGCTTACTACGCCACCATCTTGGTAAAGGGACATGGAAACAGGCCATTCAGCCCGCCCACCTAATTAATGCCAATTCTCAGCTTCCTGTTTTGATTGATTCTGTGAGTCCAATTTTACTCTACCCTAAGTTCCATCACACCCTGTCCCTCACCCTGGTTCTATCATGCATGTACACACCAGAGGCATTTAACAGTGGCAAATTAACCTAGTGAACCACACGTACAGTATATGGAAAGATCAATATTCATCCCTTACTTAAAAGCAACTTATCTAATGACTGAACTCATTTTCAATTACTAGGACAATCCTGTATAATAACTGACATCTGCTGTTGAGCATCTTACAGTGAATAATACCAGTACAGTGAGCTGTTAGCTCTAAAACATATTGGGAAATCCAGAGGTATCCAGAGGAAAAAGTCAAAAAAGATAAGTTGCTTTCAGAAAGCACAGTGCAGAATGGTGTTGATTTAGGGAAGGAATTCCAGAGCTTCCATTAATGTTTAGCTAGCGTCCTGTTGCTGAAGTAGGATTAGAATTATTCCTATTGATTCAAGAACCTGATGGTTGTAGAGAAGTCGTTTTCCTGAACTTGTGATGGGGGACTTTGGGCATCTTGCCCTATGGTAGCCAGGAAAAGAAGGCTTAACCTGATGGTGGGGATCCTTGCTGATAACGGCTGCTTTCTTGAGGTAGTTACTGTCAGTGATGGGAAGGTCAGTGCCCATGATGGACCAAGTAGACTCCACTACGCTCTGCAGCCTGTTGCATTTCTGTGTGTGGTTACGTTTGTTCTTTGTGCTATCACCAATGTTACTTGCACAATATGGCTCAAATTTAAGAGACGACTAGAGCTGTTCTAACAGAGAAGTAAGAAATAGCATATCCAGGCTCATGACACGATTTGTGCCTTTTATATCAGGGTTATTAAAATAATTCCATAATCTTCATAAAACTAATCTGCGTTTGCAGTGAATTGTATTACATTTTATTGTGATACTGTGCGCTTACTGCTTTGAAAATGGATTGAATTATAGTCTTCATTTGCTCATAAACAGATAAATTTTATGTTTAAGGAGATAGGCAATAAAAATGATTTAAATGCATCTTTTGACATTAAGGTAAAATTTACAAACTAGTATGAATGAAATTGCTTGTAAATCTTTAGTCAAGGGTATTTAGTTTGCTGTCAGACTGTGCCAGTGGGGGGAGGGATTTTTTTAAAAATTAAAATCTTAAAAGGTCAAAACAAATTTCGATGTTGATGGCATACTATTTTTTCACTGTTAATTTGCTGTCAGTTTGTAGCCATGATTAAAGGTTTACATTGCTGCATTCGAACATCAATCCTCAAGCACATTGTAATTAAAGTGCTATTTGAGCTGCCTACAATTCAATAAAATTATTTAAAATGTCATAGGGGTGGGGGAAGTAAAGTGAGATTTAATCATTGTGCTGTTCCTTATTGGTGTAATGAAATGAAATTGACTGCCATGTGCCTTTTTCTGCATTTAGCTGCACCTGTCCACAAGACTTCTTAAGACCTATAGAATGCCAGTTAGAACTGCTGGTGTCATCTTTTGCTGTCACTTCCAAAACCAATCTAGTCATGTCTGCTTGGTAAAATTCCCATTGGGGGTTCCAGCTTGGAAGAGCACAGAGCTTTAAGTGTGGTGGAATGTAATCCATCTTTTTGGGAGACTTTGGCACTGCCCCAACCTTCACTTGAAACTTGCAGCTCAACACTAGGAGGTTTTTTGTTAAAATGAAATTGCTTCCACATTGCAGATTATTTTAAATTCTTAAAGGCAAGTCTTGAGCTCAGTTTGGCGTTGCTATTCTTTCGTTCTTTACATGAGCAGCATTTTTGCTCCACATAGGTTGAAGGAATTTTGTGATAGCTGGATGGAATATTGATGGCGACTTGTCATTTATGCATACAATCTGCTGGAGAAACTCAACCGGTTGAGTGGCATTTGTAGGAGCCAAAGAATTGTTTGTGTTTCAGGTTGAAGGCCTGGCATCGAATCCTAATACAGCATTTAAAACCTGAAATATCCACAATTCCTTTCCTCCCTCAGATACTACTCGACCTGCTGAGTTCCTGTAGTAGAAAATTTGTTGCTCCCAATTCCAGCATCTGTAATTTCTTGTGTCTTCATGGTACAATTCATCACACTTCTTGCCTGAAGGCAGTCTGTTCCCAATCATTTGTTCGTGAATAGAAAGTTGTCAATTTTGTGTGATGTCATTAGGAGAACGGAGAACTTGCCAAGCTGAAGGAATTGTGTAGGAAGTTGAAGTTCAGGAGCTGGTTCTAGTGATGGCTGTGTTTGGAAGGCATGCTTTATTATGTTTTAGTTTCCTTTATTCTATTAAATCCATTAGAGATTACAACAGATTTACTTGAGCTGTATGATTATCATTGATGAGATGTCTGTGTAGAAACCATTAAATGGTCCTTTAAATGGAAGACTTGTTTTGAACTTAAAATCCGAACAAGATTGGGTTCCTAAATTTGTAGTTCTGAAATGTTGCGCATATATCTTTTATTAGTTAATTATCAACCTTTTCACAAATAAAATTTATATTTGGATGTCCCTACTTTCTATAGATATCTGTTTTCTGTTTTCATTCTTTTTATACTTGATCATTTTGATTTTCCAAGATAGATTTCTGGATTTGCCATTTCACAACCACACTCTCATAAGAAACCAGGAGAAAACCAGGAGACATGTATAAAGGGTCAAGTTACTTTATATTCCTCCGGGTTTCTGCTAATATTTTAAATGGTAAACCATTGAATACTTGTGGAATTTGTCTTCATTTGCAAATTTGCTATCATAGCATCTAGAGACCTTGATTGTCTATTGGCCCACAATGTACAGAAGTTAGAGAACGTTTGTTGCATTTTGCTTAAATTTAATGATGTTTTATGAAAGCTTTCCATCTGGAAATGTCTGATACACCAGTTTATCTCAGGAACTGAGATTTCAATTTGCCCAAATAATGGATTATACAGTTCTGAAATATCAAAATAGTATTTTTTCAATAAATTGTGTTTAATCTCTTTCACTGCCTTCATTAAATTTTCTTTATTGATAGCGCAAAACTTTGACCTCACAACTTTGTTCAAAACTGTTGCACATTCTAGCTTCTGCCCTCTTCCTTTCCATTCCAGATGAAGGGTCTCGCCTGAAATGTCACTGTTCATTTCCCTCTATAGATGCTTCCTGACCTTCTGAGTTCCTCCAGCATTTTGTGAGCTGCAAATCAAAGTTGTTTCTTCAGCCTAACTATACACCTAACTTCCACAAAATGCTGGTGGAACACAGCAGGCCAGGCAGCATCTATAGGGAGAAGCGCTGTCGACGTTGGTCTCGGCCCGAAACGTCAACAGCGCTTCTCCCTATTGATGCTGCCTGGCCTGCTGTGTTCCACCAGCATTTTGTGTGTGTTGTTTGAATTTCCAGCATCTGCAGATTTCCTCGTGTATACACCTAATTTGTTGATTTCATCAGTACAGTTCAGTCAGTAGCACTGATGGAATTCTTTAGTTTCAGTCATTTTTGTCAATTAATTTTCAAGATTGGTAGAATATAATGGAATAAGGTATAAAAGGCTTGAGAAGGAATGAGAGAATTATGATCCTCCACTGATTATTGTACCCTTTCAAAAAGTTATTGAGCTGAGACAGTGAATTAGTTTCCTGTAAGAATTGACTGGTACAGGTATTTTATCAACATTTTGCTGACTCCATAGGTAAGAGATCACTTTACTATCACTTGAACACAGAGATGGATGGAGAGAGGCAGATACACAGAGGTTTCAATGTTTCTCGACCATCCTGCCCTTTTGCTTCCTCCTGTCATTAGGTTGGGGGGTGGGTAATGGAAATAATGAAAGAGCCCACATTCCATACTCTGTTCCCAGAAATTGTCCACGAAAGTGAGGCTGAGATAATTATTCCTCACAAGAGCGTGGAGGTGCAAAGTTTGAAAAGAAGCCCAAAGAGAAAGGAGAGAAAGGAAAACGTCTGGCACATAAACAGAAGAGAGTTGTAATAAAGATGCATTTTCCAACTTTCTCTGTACACTGCCAGGAGTGATTTACCAGAACATTTGTGCCTAGGTTTGGGATAAAGTGTTTGAATAAGTGTTCCATGTGGAGTAAGAAGGCAACTTAATTAATCTTCTCTGGAATCCAGATAAAGCCTGAGGATTATAGCAATTGACCATATGACATAGGAGCAGAATTGGGCCACTTGGCCCATTGATTCTGTTCAGCCATTTGATCATGGCTGATTTATTTTCCTTTCAACCCCAAGTATACACTCCTCTGGTTTAACATTTAAAAGAATACATCAGTGAAGTTGGAGGGACAAGATATGTCTCTCCAGTGCTTTAATTAAAAAATTATAGGAGAATGAACACACAAGATGTAAAAACTGTGATTACTGAGCAGAGTAATGAGGATTATCGAAACGGGATATGTGCACATCAGGATAGATGCGTAGGTAAAAAGGCATCCAGGAGAGAGACAGGCATAGGTACGCTCAAAGGAAACAGAGCAAGTTCACAGAAAAATAAATTTCTAAAATGTCATTAAAGATATCATGGTATTGATATTGTGAAGAGATAGGAAGCTGCAGATGTCATAAGAATCCGATATGCTTAATTGAAGTGAACAGAGAGCGAGGGTCCACACCATTAACCTGGTTTAGAAGACAAAACAAAGCCAAGAGGGTCTCCTTAAAACCAGAAGATGCCTTATTTTATGTTCCCTTCTGAATTCCTCTGTTCACATTTATATTGGAAAGTGCCTGTGCAAACTGGTCCAGTTAATTCCACCCACAACCGGTGGCTACATAACAGGTTAGGAGAAAATAGTGTCTCTGTTTTTAAGACCTAAAATTTGTTAGTTATTTAGTTACGACATTAGACTGTGGAGCTGCTGGGGTTGTTTCTGAAGCAAAGAGGGAGGAGATCTGTTAGAGGTATACACCATAATGATGTATTTAGATACAGTAAGTAGAACCTGATCTGTTAGCAAAAGGGATACAGATTCATACTGATGGTAAGATGTAAGAAGGAAGAAAATCTGTATTCAGAGTGACTCTGGTTTGAAACTTGTCTCCTGTAAGAGTGGTAGAACTCTTGGGGCTTGACAACTGACGGGAGCTCATTTGCATGGCAACCGTGACTGAGCAGAGAATTGGGACTGGCAAAGTTAAATTGCGACACTCCATCACATGGGCATCGAAACGTACAGTGAAATGCACCATTTGCATCATTGACCAATACAGTCTGAGGATGTGTTGGGGCAGTCTGTCTTCAGACACCAACAAAGCGTGCCCACAACTTACTAATCCTTACCAAACCATACGTCTTTGGAACGAGGGAGGAAACCAGGGCACCCAGAAGAAACCCACATGGTCATGGGAGGAATGTACAGACCCATTACAGGCAGCAGCGGGAATTGAATGCAAATCTCCGGTGCTATAAAGCATTATACTAGCCACTGTGCTGCCCGACTCCGCTACCATGCCACCCTTTGTTGGAAGGAAGAAGTTTGGAGAACTTTGTGCATCACAGGACAGATTAGCTTCCATAGATTTGAGCAGATTAGTGTATAAGGGTTCAATGAAAAGCGCCCACTGAAACAGTGCTGCTGAAATGGGAAGTCCAGTTAAGGAAATTGATAAGAAATGATTGAAAGCATTCTGTTCTTTATAATGTTTGTGCAGAGATACATGATGGTCATTTAACATGTGTTCTGGGCAGTCCTTCTGGGATTTTGGAGTTCTGAATGCCTTCGGACTCACCTTGCTATTACAAAGAATTGACTCTGTGTGAAACCTCTGGAAGTAGTGGACATGGAAAAGACCTTGCCATTAGTAGGGGAGACTGGGAACCATGGGAATAGCTTCAGAATAAATGGAAGACACCTTAAAATGAAATGAAGAGGAATTCATTCAACCTTTGGGTGGTAAATCTGTGGAGTTCATTGCCACTGACTGCAGCAGAGGCTAAATTTTTGGGTAAATTTGATTTTCTTGATTAATAAAGTCGATAAGAGTTGCAGGAAGAATGCAGGAGAATGGATTTAAATTTTTAAAACCATCTGTGATTAAATGGTGGAGCAGACTCGATAGGCTGAATGGCCTAATTGCAGTAAAATTTCAATTCTACTTCTGTCAGAAAGGAGGTTGAGGAGCCTGAAGACACATACTCAGTGATTAAGGAGCAGCTCTTCCCTTCGGTCGTCAGATTTCTGAATGATCCATGAACACTACCTGGTTTTCCCTTTGAAATATTTATTTATTTTGTAATTTATAACATTACAAATTTACATCATGCTACCGTGCAGCAAAACAATAGATTTCATGTCATAAAGGGCAGTGATAATAAACCTAATTGTGATTCTGACATTCTTTGGTCCCTCATCCTCTCTCTTAAAGAGCACAAGAGAGAGCAGCAGAATTAGGCCATTGGGCACATTATGTAGGCATCAAAGTATTTTTCCACTAGGTTGCATGTGCTTTAATTTGTTTGTAATCCTGTTGTCTTAGCTGTTCTGCAATGACGAGATAGAGCAAGGCTCCGACACTTGGGTTTTCCAAGAATAACATCAACTTTATTGCCAAATTTGAATTTAAGACGAAATTGTGCATTCTTCTTGACAAAAAAAGGAGTTGTAATTAAAAAGGTACTTAAAATACTGATCATTAAAACTTTGTTTTGTCAGATATTAGGCCTATTAATAAGTGATAGAGACTTTATTTTCTTTCTTGAGTGACTAACAGCTCTAAGATCTAAAGGGTGGATAAGCAGCCTGGTTTTATTACTTAAACACCAGGTGGCAACATTAGTCTCGGAGCAAGCTTGTCTTTTGTGTGCCATAGCAACGGCAACAGTGTTAGAGAGTATGCTGCAATGTTGATTAGCTCTGCTTCTTTCACAGAAATATGTAACCTTTCCCTCTATCTCCTGGCAGAACTGTGTGCAGGCAAAAATAGAGCTGTTTACTGCACCTACTGACTTCAGCTCCACTGAAACTTGCAGTAACGGCATTTTCGGTGCTTGGCTTTTCAGGGCGTTTGGCTTTGACACAGCTGACACCCAAGGGAAAGCAAAGAGCTATTTGTAGAGGTTACGTTTTTCTCCCCAATTAACGGCAATCCTGCATGACAAAGAGCTTGGAAGTGGTGGTTGGGGAAGCGGAGATGAGTGAGAATCTTGCGCTTATACACGTTCAAGAACTAGTGGTCACCTTTGGCTCATTTGAAGAGGGGCTTCAGTCACATCAAATCTGATTCTATTGGGGTTTCAGCTGAGGTTGTGTTACATTCTGTGGAGCTCGGCAGCCAGATTGTAAAACATAGACTGTAATGAAAACAGAAAATGCTAAAGATGCTCATCAAGTGAGGCAGCGTTTGTGAATAGAAAAATAAGGAATTAAATGTAATGAAGGCCCATCACCCTAAAGCATTACAATCATTTACTACTTTTATTTCAAATTTCCAGCATCATTTGTACTTTTATTTTGCCGAGCATGAATTGGGGATTTGCATTGAAGTTAGGATCACTGCTCAAAGCTATTATGAGCTTAGTTAGAAGTTGAATGGGTTATTTGTTTGAAGTCTTTTTTCACATTATTAAGAATTGCTAGGGAGGAAAACAATATAAGCTCCACACAGACAGCACAGAGATCTGGCTGGAATGAGTGTCGCTGGAACTGAGGCAACAGCTCAACCAACTGTGCCACCCTTGAGATCTGAAGAACCATTCCTTCACTCACTGTGCCATTGTGATGGAGGTACTGATGATGAAGGAATGGAATATAATCAGGTTGGAGAAGAGATTAAGTCATTCAAGTGCTTCCCTTCCTCCACCATCAATGCTGCCCTCAAATGTAACTCTTCCTTTTCATGTACGTCTGCTCTCACCCCATCCTCCTGCTACCCTCCTAGGAATGAGGTTCCGTGTGTCCTCAACCAACCACTGACCAGCCTCCGTGTCCAGCAGGTAATTTTCTGCAACTTCTGCCATCTCCAACAGGATCCCACCACCAAGCACTCCCCCTCACTTTCTGATTTCCATAAGGATTGCTCCCTAAGCGACTCCCTTGTCCATTCATCCCCCACATTCATCTCCCTCAAGGCACTTATCCTCGCAAGCAGAACAAGTGCTGCACCTATCCCTACTCCTCCTCCCTCACTACCATTCAGAGCCCCAAACAGTCCTTCCAGGTGAGGCGACACTTCACCTGTGAATCTGTTGGGGTCATGTACTCTGTCCAGTGCTCCTGGAGTGGCCTCCTGTATATCGGTGAGACCTAACACAGATTGGGAGACTGCTTTGCCAAGCCTCGTCCATCAGAAAAAGTAAGATTTCCCTGTAGCCACCCATTTTAATTCCTGTTCCCATTCCCATTCCGATATGTCAATCCATGGCCTCCTCTACTGTCGTGATGAGGCTACGCTCAAGTTGGAGGAACAACATCTTATATTCCATCCTCCAACCTGATGGCATGAACATTGATTTCACTAACTTCTGGTAATGCCCACGTCCCTTCACCAATCCCATCCCCCTTTCCCTCTCTCACCTTATCTCCTTGCTCGCCCATCACCTCCCTCTGGTGCTCCTCCCACTTTTCCTTCTTCCATGGCCTTCAGTTCTCTCCTGTTGGATTCTTCCTTCTCCAGCCCAGTATCTCTTTCACCAATCAACTTCCTAGCTCTTTACTTCATCCCTCCCCTCACAGTTTCACCTATCACCTTGTGTTTTTCCCTCCCCCTACCCCCACCTTTTAACTCTACTCCTCATCTTTGCTTCAGTCCTGATGAAGGGTCTGAGCCCAAAATGTCGACTGCACTCTTTTCCATAGGTGCTGCCTGGCCTGCTGAGTTCCTCCAGCATTTTGTGTGTGTTGTATGTGGTGACATGTAAGACCATAAGACATAGGCATAGAAATTGGCCATTTGGCCCATCAAGTCTGCTCTGCTATTCAATCATGGATGATCCTTTCTTCCCCTCCTGAAACCCATTCCCCAGCCTTCTGCCCGTAACCTTTGATGCCGTGTTCAATCAAGAACCTATCAATCTCTGCTTTAAGTACACCCAACAACTTGCCCTCCACGGCTGCTTGTGGTAACAAATTCCACAAATTCATCATCCTCTGGCTAAAGAAATGTCCCCACAGCTCTGTTTTAAATGGATACCCTTCTATCCTGAGGCTTGTACTAGACTTCCCCCACCATGGGAAGCATCCTTTCCACATCTATGCTGTCTAGGCCTTTCAACATTCGAAAAATATAATGAGAACCCCCCTTGCCAAGGGATGGATTGTCACTGCAAGGGATATGTCTTACAATGGACCTAGCTAATGAGGGTTCCTGGTACTCGAGTCTTCCCTTTCAGTGACACTGAAGTAACCCACGCTAGCGATACTTCCTCACAAGTGGCCTGAGTGCAGTTGGAAGTTGCAGTAGTGGTATGCAAGCACGCAGCTATACATTCAGGTGTGCTGTCGCTTTAATAGATTGGATGCATGGTAGCTGCAGAAGGAAAATAGTGAACTTTACGAAATAAATAATCAATCACAAAATTTTCTTTTTCATTGGTTGTACATCTTTTTTTATGGAACCTGTGTAATGCGATGTTCATAACTGTTTTGCTATGCAATACAATTTCCAGACGCATATGCTCTGAGCTTTTTTAAAAAAAGAAAATATTTTCCATTTGGGAGCTGTTCCTTCTGTGAGCTGACAGATTGCCTCCCCGTTATGGAATCCATCCAATTGCCTAAAATATTAAGCACACTGCTTTGTGTGACACTTTTTTTAGTTTAACAGTACGGAAGGTGCGAGCCATCTGCTTTTTTGCCTCAAACATTTTGGGCAGGTTACGCAAGGTTCGCTGCCCGATACTCACCTTGTTCTGAAAGCCATCCTGCCGCTGCGAAGGAGACGGAATTAAAAAATATATTTTCCTCTTGAAGAATGGAGCTTCAAGGAATAATTCACATTGTAATTTTAAATCAAAGTTAATGAACTCACTAACAAACATCTTCCCTGAGCCTTGTGGAGTGTGCTTTCATTTGAAACGAGTAGTTATAGGACTCTGGAGCCCACTCTACCATTCAATAAGCTTGTGGTTGATTCGATCCGCCACATCTCCACTTTCTTGCCTGTTCCCCATAGCTCTCTACCACCAGCAGACAAAGCTCTATTTCAGCCTAAATGTAGTCAGTGACTCAACCTCCATAGCAGCCTAGGAAGAGAATGACAAAGGTTTTCTGTTCTTTGAGTGGAAACAAACTATTCCCTTAATTAATCTTAAATGAGCAATACCTTATCTTAAATTATGCATATTGCTTCTAGACTCCTCTCCGATGCAATACCCTCATAATCTTATATGTTTCAATACTAGCATTTAAGAGCTTTTAAATAGTCCTATGAACATGCAGGAAATGCAGTGATTTCATTCAATTTGGCATCACGTTTAGCACGTACCTTGTGGGAAAGGCCTGCTCTTCTGCTCTAATGTTGACATGGTAATATACAATCGCTTCACTGATTGGGGTTCATAAGGAGTTGGTGCCTTCTCCTCGTGACCCCATGGGTTTCCTCTGGGTGGCTCCAGTTTCCCCCCTTACTCCAAAGACATACGGTTAGAATTATAAACACAAAGTACACTGCAGATGCTGGGGTCAAAGCAGCAAGTACAACAAGCTGGAGGAACTCAGCAGGTCGGGCAGCATCTGTGGAAACGAGCAGTCAACATTTCGGGCCGAGATCCTTCTTCAGGTTAGGATTAGTAAGTTGTAGGCATGCCATGGTGATGACGCCTGCCCCAGCACAATTTTTGGACTGTGTTGGTTGTTGACACAAAATGTGCTTTTCACTGTGACAAATAAAACTGATGTTCCATGTATGCTCTAGTACTGTTACCTCTCTAAATGTTACTGATTTCAGCCCCACCTGCCAGTCATTCCTTATAAGCCAAACCTCTTTTCCCATGAAGTGCATTCATGAGTCTTCTCTGAATTGCCTGCAATTCAAGTATATCCTTCCTTAAATCGAGAGATCCTATTATACAAAACTGATAGGCTTTGCTCAGACAGTGCATCCTCCCAGTTGAAACAAAACCTGTCAGTTTCTTTATTTCATACCCATTACAATAATGACCGTCATCCTACCATTCCTGTTTTCTGCTGCATCTGTGTGGGTTCTTTTCAAGTCGGCCCCTTCATCCTGTCTACTTGCCTATTGTGTGCAGAGATCCACCACTCATTAATAACAGTGCATCATCAGTAATTTCACCCCATGCGATGTCATGAATGAGCTATGGAGATGAGATACAGTGTTCATCTATCTTGCCAATAAGTCACATCTTTACTCCTGCCATATTGAATGTTCCTGCTGGACTGAAGGAGGGTGTTGTCTTCCTCTGTGTAGCTTCAGATACAGGTGAGTGATGTTTCAGTAGCAGCAGCAACTTACTGCTCATTTTGCTGTTCCTTAGAGACAAGTGACAATAATATATATTACACCTGCACCAGATGCTAAACTGGAACCCATGAGTGATGTCGGCCACTAACTCCTAACTGAAGCAGTTTGAGTACAAGAAGCTCTATCCCTTTGTTAATGATCTGTCCCTTTTCATAAACAACCTCTTGAATGACACTGAGCAATGAATGAATTAAAGGCTGCCAAGGCAAAAGGCATGGATATCTCAAACTCTACTGTCCTACCAATAAACTACTAGCTTGGCAACTCCCATTTATTAATGACCTCATCTTTGATTGCCTTGAAGACTTATAGCATATTGCTTGAGGATCTATAACATGCTACAAAATCGTATACAAAGATGTTGGATTCGGTCCAGTACATCACAGGCAAAGCCCGCTCAGCCATTGAGCACATCTACATGAAACGCTGTTGTCGGAACGCAGCATCCATCATCAGAGATCCTTGTTACTCAGACCGTGCTCTCTTCTCGCTGCTGTCATCAGCTAGAAGGCGCAAGATCCTCATGACTCCCACCACCAGGTTCAGGAACAATTATTACCCCTCAACCATCAGGCTCTTAAATAAAAGAGGATAACTACACTCAGTTGCCCATCCATTGAGATCTTTCCACAACCAACAATTTCACTTTAATGACTGTTTATCTTGTTATTTCATGTTCTCCTTATTTGTTGCTATTTATTTATATTTGCATTTGCACAGTTTGTCTTGTAGTTCATTGATCCAGTTATAGTTACTATTCTATAGATTTGCTGAGTATGCCCACAAAAAATGAATCTCAGGGTTGTATGTAGTGCCATACAGTACTTGTACATTGATAATAAAATTCTCTTCAAAATTTTTGACCTTTGAACTTTGCTGTTCTTTCTGTGCTTTATGGTAAGCTATGTTGGAAAGAAGGAAGGAATGAATTTGAATTGCACACAAAAGGCTGTCACCCTCTACCTCGTTTGCATGTTAAGTATATTTCACGATTGTACACAATCACATTTCCTTTTCCGGTTTCTGATGCTGACAGTGTTGACAACGTGGAGTTTGCGGTGATTTGTCTGCAGATTTTAGAACTGGCTTATTTATACAGTTTTTATTGACAAAATTATTGATTCACAATGTCAAATTCCAAAGAAGCAGAGGACGTGAAGCACAAAAGAACTGCTAGTTGATTTAAAGCGGAATGGCTTAATGAAGCCGCAGAAACTATTACACCTAAAGCTCATGAGGTCAGGAAGATGCAGCTATGAAAAATATTTATGTACAAAGCAGAAACTGGAGTTACCTGCATGTATTGTTGTGATGCAAAAGTTGCTCATTGATGTGTATTATTTTATTTCTTTTAAACAATGAATAACAAACTGGACTTAGTAGTTTATTATCCTCAGATAGCTTCAGGTTTACTTCCACTTAAAATTCAGTGAGCAAAAAATTGCATAGCACAAGATCTTTGCGCACGCTGGTCATTACAAATTAGAGGGAACATTGATTGTAATGATCCATCAGAATCAATTGACAGGAAAACTGCTGGGTGCTAAATAGCGTGGTACTCATTCCCAGTGCAATGAAGTTCAGCAATGATAATCAAACAAACAAGGCATCTGATTAAATCTATGTAGCAGGATTACTAGTTGTCAGGTTCCTGTATGTAGGACCTTTTTGGATTGGTTCTTGGGATAGGGGTGATAGTGGCAAAAAGCATTCCTCTCAGATTCCTTGGGCGGCTTACTTCAAACCAGTTTAGCAGAGATGATAAGCTCTCTTACATCACCTCCCCTGGCACAATTGAGCAGGTAGTCTTTGCATTTGCTGCCAGATTTATTGAATTTGGATCGCTGCTTGATTCATGAAACAGCTGTGTCACCCGATGGGGAAAAGATCTCAGTGTTGATTTATCAGTGTTAATCGCTTGATTTTATTTTTGAAACAGTATTGCATTTTCATTGGGCCAGTGTTTTTCTCCAGATGAGATGGTTTCTTTGTGTATTCTGAGTGCATTCAGGGAACTTGTAAAACACTGGGGTGAAAGTACATGATCAAGTGTCAGTCAATAAGGTCTCTGCCCTTTCTCTACAATGGCTAACTTTGGTGGCAACAACTGACTGCTGTCAACAGAATTGCATTGCAAGTGTTTTCAAAACAACCTAAAGCTTCAAAGTTTCTGGAATTTTGTGTAATTCTTGTTCCCAGTTCTCTTTTCAGTTTATGTGAAGGCATTTTTACCCCCGCCCCACCCCCCCGCTCCCCACTTTCCCCAAATGGCTTTGGCACTTCACTGCTATTTCAACACATCTTTCTAGGTCCAGTCTTAACCACTATTTGGACGCAGACTGTATTGCAGACTGATATTTACATGGGATTTCTCCATGTAAACTCCAGCAAGATGCTGGAGTGGGGATGTTGGCTAAGTTATTAGCCCCCATCCCCAATCCAAATCGAGGCTGATTGGCTCAAATGGCCAAGACAGATGAGGAACTGACTTGGGATATTCTGACCCTACACAATCAATAGGGGCCAGTTTCTTTCTTTCCTTTAAGATCAGCAGTTTGCATCTTCTTCTTGCATGGAATGTGGCAAAAGATTCAGCTCATGAAGTTTTCTGAGCTTAACTTTTTAAAAAAAAGTGTACTTTGTTTAAACCTGACAGATCTGTCAATAAGTGGATTGCCATAAATGATTACATTTCACACAAACTTTTCTGTCTCAAATGTTCCCAATCAAGAGCCCTAAACTGGTCACCAGTAAAGGATAGTTACCATTCAGGGCAGAGTGGTTCCTTCCCAGAGTAGTGTATTGTCAGCAATGTTAAAAGTACATTGTAAAATATGAAACAGTTTAACTTTACCAATCACAACCTTTTTATTTGTCTATAGTCTACAGGGTTGCAACTATGGGTTGGATTGCTTTCTGTTCTTGGATTTAAGACATGACATCAGTGAGTGATAGAGGTGCACCATGAAGCAGAATTATAAAGACTTGTTCTGCCAAATGCATTGCTGCTGAATGTATGGAACCTTAAGCTAAATAATAGTTCTGACGAAGGACCTCACCAGAGAGATTCCCATCCATAGATTTCTGTGATTCAGTGGCAATAATTGCACAAATGTGCTATATAAGCCTCCATGTGGAACACCGACACAAACTAGCCTGCAGTTTGATATTCATTTGCCTGGATTCCAGTTATTGAAACCTTTCGTTTCTGAAGGAGTTAGAGCACACTGCATGGCTGTAATTGAATTTAAAGAAAATTAATCATCTTATAAACTTAATATGGTCCACACCACCCCAGGGGTTTATATCAATAATAAATCTCGATGAACATTTAGTAACCTCCAACCAGGGTGATGTGCACTGCTAAACAAACAACTTTCCTCGTTCCCTTTCCCATTCACATAATTTGTCAGTGTGTCACTGATGGACATCATTTAATTTGTGTGAGCTGCAGTCCTTTCCTTGGGCTTCATATTTTAAATTGGCATAATAAAGTTATATTAAAGAAGGAAACAAATTAATTTCCTGAGGGGAAAATGTAGATCAAGACATGCAAATATTTCACAGATGGGAATTAATAACTGTTGTTTAAGTTTTACATTTTAATTTGGTAAGCATGTTGCTTTGTGAACTGCTTTTCACAGAGAGGTCTGTGACACTTTTATAATCTGTTACCTCCTTGCTTCCCTCTTCCCACTTCTGCAGCTCCTTCTGTAATCCCCTTGCTCCTCTCTTTGCTCTTCCTGACCTTCCTTGTCCAACCTACTGATCTTCCTCTAGTGTCACTCCCTCCCCTTCACATTCTCCCCCTACCTTCCTTCCCTCCAACCCCTGAATCTTCAGAAACCCTTCTATCCCCAACTATAATGACCTGCCCCCGATCTTTGCCTCATCTCCAATCTTTTTACCTTCACCCAAGCTTGCACTTCCCTTTATTTTCCTAATGCCTTACCACTCCATTGTCAGTACACACATTCTCCCTTTGTGTTTAATGTCCTCCTTTCTCATCCAGCATTGTACCAAGGTTTTCACAGTGACAAGATCCTGTGTTAACTTCTGGAGTGTTCATAACTCACCATCTAGAAAGTTAGTAAGTCCTCAACTAAAAAAATTAACTCCTTTGAGGAAATTACACCCATCCTTTCATTTATTTTTCAAAGTATTGATGTAAATTGCAAAATCATATCCTAAGCAACACACACAAACTCAGCAGGTCAAGCAGCATCTATGGAAACGAATAAACAGTTGACTAATTTCTTCAGAAATACAACTCATGAAATTTTAAAAATGAATAAGATTCAGCAATAATGAATGTCGCTGATGGAAGTACACAGCTTTTCTTGTTTGTGTGTGTGGTAATTTATAGCCAATACTGGAAGCGAGCAGTTATGCTGTCATTTTGTGGGACCTTGGTGAGAACAAGCTTGGAGTGCTGTTTGAAGGCCTGTTCTCCCTGGACAGGAGTGTGCATGTAGTGGAGAGAATGCAGACTTTACTCAGGATTGATTTGAGGCTGAAGGATTTGTGGATTTCTAGATATTACGGCCGCATGGGAATTTGGGATTAGGAAGGAAAGTGGTTTTGAGATGTGAAATCAGTCATGTACTAATTGAAAGATGTAAAAGTCCTGAGGGACTGAATGATTTAGCCTTGATTTAGCATGAGCTGGACAAATCAGGGCAGCGATAAAATGTTTATACCGTACAATTACCAGGCAATGACCAACTCTCACTGGGCAAAGTTTTACTACTTCCCTTTGATGTTCAGTGGTTTTGTCATCCCTGAATCCTCCAGCACTATCCTAGAGGTCACCAAGGACCAGAAATGGACGTGGACTAATTACATAGACATTATGATTACAACAGCAAGTCAAAGGTGAGTGATGCATCTTCAGAGTTTTTCGACTGTCAACAAGATACAAGTCAGGACAGTGATGGAATAGTCCACCTACCTAGATGTCTACAGCTCCAATAACCCCAAGAAGCTCAACGTAATCCAGGGCAAAGCAGTCCATTCGATTGGCATCTCATTCAGTATTTTACCACTTCTTTTACAATCAGCAAATCGTACGAAGTATGATAGCTTTCACAGTGTTTCCCAAATTTTCAACCACTGTTAGCTAGGTGGACATAGATCCCTCTCCAAATCACACAGCATTCTTGGAACCAATCAGTGTTGTTTCATTGTTGTTGGCGCAATATCTCAGAACACCCTACCCAAAAGCACTAATGGGGGACCTTAACTTCAAAGACTTTGGAAGTTCAAGAACATGATTATTATAGTATCAAGGAGAATGACGGATGCGTAGCAAATGTAAGCTTTGCAGTCATGTCACACATACCCTGTGGGACTCTTTTAGTTATTCATACAAATAAGGTTGCCTACTCTGAAGGGAAGGAAATACCCTCTGGAAGCAGACCTAGATCCAGCTCTCTCACCACCCGAATCACAGTAATAAACCGAAGAAGCAAGTGAATTCATTAGGACTTTCAAACTAAAGGACCGGGCGCAGGAGTGGGTATGATGTTGCATTATATATATTTCTGTAGGAATGGGTGGGTGATTCAGAGGTGCAGCTGGACGTGACAGGAGAGGAGGTGGTGGGGCTTGATGTATTTGTGTGTGGTGCTGTTGAAATGTGTGTACGTTAGGGGTACTATGTATTCTTTGGGAAGAAGAATATCCAAGGGAGCTATCTACGTTGAAAGTCCCCTGCAGGTTCTGGTGTTCACCCAAATCTTGCTCTCCTCGATGTTAGCATCTGCTGCCAATGCACAAAGGATGCAGAAGCAGAAGCTAGCTGTGCTAATTGGGGAGGACTGTTAGCTGACCCTAGACATGGAATACATGAGGTCTGAGCAAAGAGCTGGAGCAATGTACTGTAACACTAAATGAGCTGTTCATTACAAACAGAAAGACAACTGCTACTGCTGACAGCATTGAAATCAAGACCAGTTTCCTGTTAACCATTTTGAGTCTCGTACTATACACTGGCCTCAGTGCCTCACTATGGATAAACTACTCATGCCTCATGTAATTTTTAACATCCTTTTGTGGAGTAGCTTGTTTCAGGTGTATAATTAATTTTATCTTGTATTCATTGTTCATATTCTTTGGGGAAGGAACCTGCATTTATAGTTCACTTTACCATCCGCAACACATGCAAAATTAATTCTGCCTATAAACAAACATGACAGCCAGTGATAAAATAAGTACCCATTTCTCTCTTTAAGCCAGGATGCTAAATGAGAGTCATGGGAAATGTTCTATTAATAAAAAGGCTACCTAGCTATGATTTAATAACTTCTTTAGAGGACACCAGCTCTGACTCAGTACTACATGGTTTACTGTGCTCTGGCCTCTACAGTGGGACTTGAACCCACAACCTTGGATTCTGCAGTGGACATGCCAGAAATGAGACCAGACTGACACCTATTGGTAGGTGGAAAAAAACTTTGAGACTGCAGTATTCCAGTGGGTAATTGGTGCATTATTGTCACATGTACCAGGGTACAACAAAAAGCCTTTGTTTGCCTGCCATTTGGACAGATCATTTCATGCATAATTACACTGAGGCAGTCTAAAAGAAACAAACCAGAATGCAGAATATAGTGGTACAATTACAGATAGTGCAGTGCAAAGTAGACAAATAAAGTGCAAAGGTCATGACTTAGTAGATTGACAGATCAAGACTTCGTTGATATATGAGGTCCCTTCAAAAGACTTACAACAAAGCTGTCCTTGAGCCTGGTGGTATATGTTTTCAATCTTCTGCTTGAAGGGAGGGAGAAGAAAAGAGAACAGCTATGGTGGATGGGTTCTTTGAATACACTAGCTGCTGTCCTGAGGCAGTGGAAGATATCGACAGAGTCACTGGGGAGGCCCAGTCTTTTGTTTATATTCATTATGTTTGCTTTTGCCATTTTGGAGGTTTTGTTAGGATTGCTTGTTCATCTGCCCTGTTGGGTGCAGTCCTTCATTGATTCTATTGTGATTCTTGGACTTACTAAGTATGTCTGCAAGCAAACAAATCTCAGATTTGTATATTGTGAACATATATGTGCTTTAATAATAAGTTTGAACAGGTGGATATTGCATCAGTAATATTGGCTGGGGTAGGTCTGAGTGAGTGAGAAAGTAAGAAGGACCTCCCCAATCTCAAGGTTTTCAAGATATTTTACTAGATTGTTTCTGTTTTAGTGTAGGAAATTTGCTTCCATCAAAATCCAACAAGCATGATGGCAAAATTACTTTTTTGTGTGTGCTGATTGTGAGTAAAGTTTAACCGAGACTCCAAGGATGTAATGACCTTTGAAGTAAAACCTAGGTCTTACTTAGCTTATTTTGTTTAAAGTCTCACACAAATGCAGTATCCCCATTTAGAGAATGGTTGCCTTTCTGAGAAACACATTAGTAATGCAAAGGTAGGTGTGTGGAGAGGTAGTCTTGCCTCCCACCTATAGGCAACTTGTATCGCCATTGCTAGAATGAAATGAGATAAATATCAGAAAATGAAAAAACTGTAGAATTTGTGGAGTCACATGAGATTGGCAGCAATAGGTTAGGTTAACGACTTAAAATATGTGAAACATTTTCCTTAACTATTAACATTTTGAAGTTATATTGAATGTTAACAGTGCATAATCTATAAGCTAAGAAGTTGTAATAAAAAGTCATTAGAAACACAACCTTTAAAGAAAAGCTCTGGGCAAATATGAACCAAAATAAGGCCTGTTTAAATTTTGTTTTGGTCCAGTTTGATTAATATCCACTAACCAACATACAGTATAAGAGTGTAATTTGGATCGCATGAATAGAGGCCATATCTTTTATGCCGACCTATTAAAACTTACCAAAACATTTTCCAGGAGTGATCTGTATGTAGAATCAGAACAGTCGAGATTGTCTCTATCAATGACATTGATATGTGTGTGTTTGTTGAGTTGCCCTCTGGAAGGTCAGCTTCTTCACTGGCTCAATTGTTCTTTCAACAAATGATCTGAGTTTTAAACTAAGGGAATAGAGAATCTATCAAATAATACAATGCACTGGGACTCAAATAAGTGCAAGTTTGTCTGAATATTACTTCCATAAATTTCATTTAGAGTCATAGAACACAAGAGCACAGAAACAGGCCCTTCAGCCCATCTTGTCCATGGCAAACTATTAATCTGCCTAGTCCTATTGACCTGTGCCCGGACTAAAGCCCTCCCCATCATTGAGCACATATACAAAGTGCGGTATCCACAGGAAAGCAGCATCTATCTACAAGAACCCCTTCTACCATCTGGTCCATGCTCTCTTCTCGCTGCTACCACCAGGAAGGAGCTACAGGAGCCTCAAGACCCACAACAGGTTCATGAACAGTTATTCAAATATGATGGCAAAAGATAGTATTAATGGTAAGACTCTTGGCAGTGTATCTTGGGATCCGAGTCCATAGGACGCTCAAAGCAGCTACGCAGGTTGACTCTGTGGTTAAGAAGGTGTATGGTGTATTGGTCTTCATCAACCGTGGAATTGAATTTAGGAACCGAGAGGTAATGTTGCAGCTATATAGACCTTGGTCAGACCCCATTTGGAGTACTGTGCTCAGTTCTGGTCGCTTCTCTACAGGAAGGATGCGGAAGCCATAGAAAGGGTGCAGAGGAGATTTACAAGGATGTTACCTGGATTGGTAACAGGCTTTTAGATAGGTACATGGAGCTTAGTAAAATAGAGGGCTATAGGTAAGCCTAGTAATTTCTAAGGCAAGGACATGTATTGCACAGCTTTGTAGGCTGAAGTGCCTGTATTGTGCTGTAGGTTTTCAATGTTTCTATGTTTCTATTACCCCTCAGCCATCAGGTTTAAGTTTAATTGTCAATCAATCATACATGAATATAGCCAAAGGACACAGCTGTTCCCGCAATCTATGGACTCACCTTTAAGGACTCTTCATCTCATGTTCTCAATATTTATTGCTTGCTTGCTTATTCATTTATTTATTTATTAGTTCTTTTTGTATTTGCACAGTTTGTTGTCTTTTGCATGGGTTGTTCATCCATCTTGTGTGTGTGTGTTTTTCATTGAATCTGTTGTGTTTCTTTTTATTTGCTGTGAATCTCAGAGTGGTATATGGTGACATGCAAGTACTTTCATAATAAATTTATTTTGAACTTTGAACTTTGTAGCCCTCACATCCAAGTATCTGTCCAAATTTCTGTTAAGTGTTGTAATTTAAACTGCATCCGTCACTTCCACTGGCAGCTAGTTCCACACTCGCGTCCCACACGTATTATTTCACCAGGCATCACCATGTATACACAGTATATCATCAAGTGCCTGTTATGTAGTTGTACGTGGTTACTCCTCAGAGGACGGCAGACCATCACAAGATTCGCTTCAGTATTAGTTAAGATCCCAGCTTCTGGACTCCAACTCTGGGAGACATTTTAATTTGGCACTTTCAGTGTTAAAACATTATTCTTCACAGCAGCTGTTCTTCGGGGCTTCTGTTGGTTGTGAATTTTATTCTCCCGCTTCTCAAGCTAATCCTTAAGGTCTGATTCATGTTTAGGCCCTTGCCCTTCTCCGTTATGCTATTACCTTTCTCTATTGTAAACTGGCAAGTGTAGTGAATGGAGGCAAGGTCTTTGAACATAGTCATCGTGTTATGGTTGATTCATTGTCTTTGCCCTCACGTAACTAGCCACTGTATCACAGTAAGTATTCATTATGTCTACTCCCACAATGTGTTTCACTCATCTGTCTGGCCACTGAAAATTTTTTCAGAACGTGAGTCTTCCAATCTAGACATTTATAAACAGAAAATCATGTTGGGATCACACTTGTCAATGTATGATCCTTATGCCACCTGTACTGATCAACCACTATATCTGCTGTATGCGTGGAGGTGCTGATGGTGTTGGAAATCAGTAATAACTTTCTTTTTAGGATGGTTGTTCACATGTGGTATGGATTACATTTCGGTTTCAGTTGGAAGACATACACTCCAGTAGTTAAAGTGGGTTCTGTGAAGTTGGGGTTGCGAACTGGAAGGCTTCGCAAAGCTCAGAGAGTGTAAAATATCCAAGACCTCTTCACCTGATGTGCCTTTACGTAGACATCACTGGAATCGATGCTTTGAGTATTCTTAGAAACCTCAGGCAAGTGTGCAGCACTGGAAAATCACCTGACTGGCTGGTAAGCCACCTTGAGCCATTAATTATAGAAGAAAAAAAATGACTTGCTATCTACACACTAATGTTAGCTATTAATATCCTTCCATCATTACTCAAATGTCATGTATATAGCCTCTGTGGGTTATAGAATGTGTACTAAATTAATGGAAAACTTGATGAATTCTGTGACTGCAGTGCAGGAGGAATGAAGATTCTCTTCCATCTCCCTTTTAGTTGGTATTATATGCTACCAAAGAACAAACACGACAAATCAACTGAAGGTCTGAGATACTTGATTTTTTTTTTGTCCTATGCTGAGCAATTCTGTTTTTGGGAAGTGCTGTTGCAATAAACTGGAATGACTTGGAGGAGCTTAGTAGTATAAGAATAATAGATCAACTGAAGTGTGAACTTGGTTACTGCCTCTCACTTATTTAGGCAATCAGATTCCTTCTGTCCTCCAAACGTCAGATGGGAGTGTCAGGACCTGCACTATATTTTGAAAGTATAGGGTATTGGAAATATACTGGAGGTCAATCAACTCTGTATGGATAGTTAATATTTCAGCTCAACAGTTTAGTTCTGTTGGAGGGTTAACCACCTGAAACGTTAGCACTGTTTCTCTTTTCATCGTGGCTGACCACCTTGTTGAGTGCTTCTACCATTTTCTGTTTTATTTCATATTTCCAGCATCTGCAGTATTTAATTTTTGCATTTTACAATCTGATCTAAGGTAGAAAAACTCCAAAAATAATTGAGCGGCTTAAAGCAAAAGTCAGGTTTGTCATGCTCACATGCTCAGGTACAATAAAAAATATGGCAGCAGCGTCACAGGCTCATAGCATTAGGGGCACATCAATTAAACATCAGTTATACACATTTTAATGAGAACAAGTACAATTAGAATAAAAATTAGTCTATTGTAGTGCAAAGTGGTCAAAAGTGGTCATCGTATTGCTATACTGTGAATGATTAAAGATGTTCATGTAAGTTTAAGGACAAACGATTGAGGGGAAACAGCTGTTCTTGAACCTAGTAGTGTGTGAATTCAGGCTTTTGTACTGTGAGAAGATAGCATGGCTTGGATGGAAGGGTGTTTGAAGATAGGTGTTGCCTTTTTACTGCAAAGTTCTATGCAGATACTTTTGCTACTGGGGTGGACTGTGCCCATAATGCATTGGGCTGACCCCATTAAATATCTACTCACTGCTCCTTTGAGATCATTAAGATTTTTTGTATACATTTGATATCCAGAAGTCATCCAAATAGTCATGTTTCACCTTTGACAACAGGGTTCATTTGTTCTGGTGTAACGAAGTTCCACAAAATGAAAGTGTTTTTTTTTTCTCAGATCCATTACCTGCTTTCTTTACCAATGTATTTTGACCTGCTGATCATCCAGTTTCCTTTCCTGATGTCCATTTTAGCTGATATTGCAAATGTTTCTCAATCATTCAGAGACAATGAAACTAATCCAACCTTAGCCTTTCAATACTTGTGTCACGCCCGTGGCCCCCTCCTTTTTGAGAATCGCAGGATCGCTATTGATTCGAGTCAGGAGACCCAGGAAATGAGAGAATGACATGCAGAATCCACAAAGAGTTTGGAATGTGTCTTGGCCTCCGAAAGGCGGAACCATTGATAACGGCTGTTGTGTTGGAGACGGGATTGTGTATTGAATCCTGTATGATGCATCGAAGCGCCAGGCAATGAACCGAGGGGGGGGGGGGGGGTTGGTGGAGGGATTGCATCATCCCAACCTGATTGACATCTGAGACCCTGTGAGTCAGGATAAAAGAGGGTCTGGGGAACAGCCCCTTCAGACGCACCAGAAGAAATGCTAGAACTCCTGTAACAGCGTAACAGCGTAACAGCGAAAGCCAGTGGAACCAGCCCACGTGCGTCCTTTTCCATTTGCCTCGGAATTGGTGGGTCTTGCCACGGAAGCATGGCTTTAGCTAACCTCAAAGGGGAAATCAGTCCCCCAACGACTCTCGAAGGATTGACATCATAAAAGGAATGGGCAAGTTAAACCTCCGTCTTTCTCTCCAACCAAAAAGGCTGCAGCCTACAGCTTGACTGAACTAAAGTGACTTTTATATTTCCATCGGACAATACATTATCCCCTAGACAACGATAGAGCTATTTCTTATTGATTATTATTATACCCGCGCTTTTAGATTTAGTATTGACGGCGTATATTATCGGTGTGTTTGCAGTGATATTATTTTTTTGTATTTTTATCAATAAATTCTGTTAAAAATAGTATCATCAGACTTCAACGGACCTCTCTATTTTTGCTGGTAAGTGACCCAGTTACGGGGTACGTAACAATTGGGGTTCTCGTCTCGAGATCTGATACCAAATTGGGGAGCCAGTGAATCGGGCTTGTAAGTCCAAACTTGGATCTGGTTACGTGGGTAGCCAGACGGGAAACCAGCAAAGATGGACATGGGTGAATTTATAGAAAACCCGACTCTGGAGGCGCTAGAGGCGGTCACCAAATCAGACTTGATAAATTTGGCGAAGGGGTTAAACCTCGCAGAGGTGAGGTTGTCAATGAAAAAGCGGGAGGTGTGAAGGGCAATAACTCAGTATTATATTGGGAAGAATGTGTTTGCAGCTGAGGTATTGGAAAATATCCCTGAAAAGGTACCAGCTAGTGGGACGGCTCAGTTAGAGTTGGAGAAATTAAGGTTGGAACATGCAATTAAGTTAAAGCAGCTGGAAGCAGCTGAGAAGGAGAATGAAAGAGCCGAGAGAGAGAGAGAAAGAGAGGGAAAGAGCTGAGAAGGAGAAAGAAAGGGCCGAGAGAGAAAGGGAACATGCGCTCCAGCTAAAGGAGTTAGAGGTGAAACGGGAGCAGGAAAGAGCTGAGAAACAAAGAGAGCACGAAATTCAGTTAAAAGAGCTGGAAGCAGCTGAAAAAGAGAAGTTAAGGCAAGAGCAACGAGTTCAGGCGTCAGACCGAGAGGAGCAGTTTAATGTTAGTCGGGAGTTGAGGTTAAACGTACTTCTGTTCGAGGAGACGGATGTTGATTGCTATTTCTTGCTTTTTGAAAAGGTGGCAGTGAATCAGAAGTGGCCCAGAGATCAGTGGGTGGCGTTGTTACAAAGTGTGTTAAAAGGGAAGGCACAGTGGGCATATATGGCGTTGTCCATGGAGGAGGAAGAGGAGGAGAGTTATGACAAAGTAAAGGCAGCCATCCTCCGGAGTTATGAGTTAGTACCTGAAGCGTATAGACAAAAGTTCAGAAATTTGAAAAAAGGGTGGAATCAGACCTATACCGAGTTTGCCTATGAGAAGGGTGTGCTCTTGGACCGTTGGTGCACAGCAGAGATAGTGGAAGAGGATTATTGGTGTCGCAGGGAGTTAATTCTGATTGAGGAATTTAAAGGTTGTGTTTCAGAGGATATCCGGATGTATTTGAATGAGAAGCCGAATAAGTCCATTTCAGAATTTGCTAGGTTCGCAGATGAATATGCCCTAACCCACAAGACAAAGTTTTCCTCGAATAAAAGTTCCCAGAGAGACCGTGGGAACGATCGAGAAAGCCGGCCGGCCGAGGCAGAGGTCCCGCTGGGAGCTAGTGGTAAGATTGAGGGGGAAAGGCAAGACGGCCAGAGATTTCCGGGCTTGACCTGTTTAATTGTGGAAAGGGGGGGCATATTGCATCTAGGTGCTTTGCTCCAAGGAAAGAGACAGGAAAAGGGAAAGCAGCAGTCCCTATCGGATGTGCCGTGGTAATCAGTAAATCGACAAGAGAGCCCCGGGTAGACAGAGTACGAGAAGGGTCTGAGACTTGTATGTCAAATGGAACCGTGTCTGTGAGGGAGGGAGGTACACCAGTTCCAGTACGGATCTGGAGAGACACGGGTGCTGAACTGTCATTGATTAGCAGTAAGGTACTAGATTTTGGTCGCAAGACGGGAGTGGTAGCTGTGAAAGGAATAGGAAAAGGGACGGAAATGGTGTCCTTGCATAAGATCATTATGAATTGCGAGCTAGTCTCTGGACCAGCTGAAATGGGGGTGCGATCAGAATTCCCGAGAACTGACGCGGACGTCCTTCTGGGTAACAATTTAGCTGGTGGTAAGGTTTGGTCAGCAATGACGCTGACGAGCTGGCCGGTTAGCGTTGCAGCCCCGCCCCTAGAGTCCAAGATCTATCCCGCATGCGCGGTCACTCGCAGCATGTCGAGAAAGGCAGCTGAGAACGAGAGCAGTTTAAATCTGGCTAGTATCGATTTGGCCGAGACGTTTTTACCGATCCTGTACCGCGAGGGTTTGGAGGGTGGTAAAACCGAGAGTAGTAAAGTGAAAGAGAGTAAGGGAGAGGAGGTAGCCCTGCCCTTAGCGAGGAGTGAAGTGCTAGAGGCACGAGATAAAGATGAGAAACAGATAGAGCTGTTAAAAGGTCCAGAGGTGGACATGGATGATCTGTCTGGTTTGGCAGAACTGTTTGAAGAAGTTGAAAATTCTAAAGGTGTTCCCAATAATGAAATGAGGGCAGTCCTAGATGTAAAGGGTGCCCTTACCTTGAAGAAGTCTGCTGGGTTGGCAGATGAGGTTGTTTCAGCCTGCGGGGTTGAGTTTACTCTGGAAGGGAGTTGCCCAGGGAGTAGCTGGGAGAATCAGGGGAATTTAGAATTTGGACCGGGTACGGGTATTGAAAGCCTGGAAGAGGCAAATGTCCCATTTGAGTGTGTCCAAGATGTGGATGCACATGGTACTGAACCTGGTAATGGAGCTCAGAAAAAGTCTGAGGTATTTGATTCAGTTGAAAAGGAAGGCAGTCCTTGTGGGTCAGATAGACTTGGTTCAGTGAAGAAAGGGTTAACCTTGGTAATAGTGGGAAGTGAGAGTTCCCAGGTGTTTGTGCTCGAAGGTGTGTTAAAAGTTAATGTGGAGATCGAAAGTGGGGAGATGAATATTATTATTGAAGGAAAAGGGAAATATGTAGTTCCCAAATCGAATGAAGAAAATTTAAAGGCTGGATTAATATCAAAGGCAGCAACCAGGCTCCAGCCATTTCACTGGTGTGGTACCACAAAGCCTGCGGATCACTTACAGGTTGAGTTGGAAGAGGACGGGGGCCCCCCATGCTATTGTTATTCCAGAGTGTGGTGTGAAAAGACAGAATTTGAAATGCTGCTTGAACAAAGAGTTCGAACTGAAAACTAATAGCCTGAAGGGTCCTGAAGAGAAAACTAGCAACTTGCGTAAAATTAAAGAATTGGGTGGAAATTCAGAAGATGGTCTAAGTTTGGGACACAGTGTTGATAAAATAACTCCTATGGAAGAAGCGGGCGAAAGCCTATTTCGCCAGGGTACCCAAGCCCCCCACGTGGGAATTAACAGGAAAAGAGGCGAGGGTTAATAGGGACGCCATTTTTAAATAGCAAAAGCCGGTTTTACAGGATTTCGACAAAGCATGTGAATAATAAAGACAACCCCCATGGAAGCCTGCCTGTTAAGTTTGAAAGCAACATAAAGATTAGTATTTGCATGAACTTTTGTAGTATACACTTAAGCTAAGATCACCACTCTTTAGTTTTTGTTTGCTGAAGGAAAGAAATAAAAATAGGTGGTTATTAAATTGAAGTCTGATGCTACAAGACTTTAGTAAGGTACAAGATGTTAAGATATTAAAGGAAGTGACACTGTAATCGTTAACTGTTTAGATGCTGAATTGAATGTATACCTGTATTACTCTGTAGAAAAAAACTTTGGTGTTGTGTTAGATTCTAAAATCCTGCAAGACTCTGTATTACTCCGTTTTTACTGATGGTAAAAATGCATTGAAGAAAGGGGGTGTTACGCCCGTGGCCCCCTCCTTTTTGAGAATCGCAGGATCGCTATTGATTCGAGTCAGGAGACCCAGGAAATGAGAGAAAGACATGCAGAATCCACAAAGAGTTTGGAATGTGTCCTGGCCTCCGAAAGGTGGAACCATTGATAACGGCTGTTGTGTTGGAGACGGGATTGTGTATTGAATACTGTACGATGCGTCGAAGCCTCCAGGCAATGAACCGGGGTGGGGGGTGGTTGGTGGAGGGATTGCATCATCCCAACCTGATTGACATCTGAGACCCTGTGAGTCAGGATAAAAGAGGGTCTGGGGAACAGCCCCTTCAGACGCATCAGAAGAAATGCTAGAACCCCTGTAACAGCGTAACAGCGAAAGCCAGTGGAACCAGCCCACGTGCGTCCTTTTCCATTTGCCTCGGAATTGGTGGGTCTTGCCACGGAAGCACGGCTTTAGCTAACCTCAAAGGGGAAATCAGTCCCCCAACGACTCTCAAAGGATTGACATCATAAAAGGAATGGGCAAGTTAAACCTCCCGTCTTTCTCTCCAACCAAAAAGGCTGCAGCCCACAGCTTGACTGAACTAAAGTGACTTTTATATTTCCATCGGACAATACATTATCCCCTAGACAACGATAGAGCTATTTCTTATTGATTATTATTATACCCGTGCTTTTAGATTTAGTATTGACGATGTATATTATCGGTGTGTTTGCATTGATATTATTTTTGTGTATTTTTATCAATAAATACTGTTAAAAATAGTATCATCAGACTTCAACGGACCTCTCTATCTTTGCTGGCAAGTGACCCAGTTACGGGGTACGTAACACTTGTAAAATGCCACTGTCTCCAAACCTACCTTTACAGTCCTTAACTATTGTTTGTTTCCAAATCCATAGATTCTTCAAATGCTTTGTACAGTTAAAGAGAGACACTGATGCAATCCTGATGAAAGGTCTCGGCCTGAAATGTCGACTCTTTATTCATTTCCATGGATGCTGCCTGACCTGTTGAGTTCCTCCAGCATTTTGTGCGTGCTACGCTGGTGCTTCCCTTAATTGCTTGAGGCAGTGAATAGAGAGACAAGGATAAAGTAAGATGTTGATGCAATGACAGTTAGGCCACAGCCTGGGTACTATGTGTATTTTTAGGTCCGAATTACAAGAGGACAATGATTACATTGGAGATGGAGTAGAGGAATTTGGCAGGCCATGAAAATTTTAGCCACGAGCAAAGATTTAATAAGCTGATATTTTCCTTGGAACAGAGGAGGTTGAAGGGGGCGTGTAGTTGAGATGTATGAAATAAGAAGTGCCACCTTTGATCCATTTTCATTAGTCAATGGATCAAAGATCAGGGAATATGGACTTTGAAATAATTGGTAGAAGAGAGATGAGGAAAAGTCATTTCAAAAAGAGATGGTAGGGGTCCAGAAGTCACTTCCTGAAAGGGTAGTGAAGGCCTAGCCCTCATTGCGATTAAAAAGTCCCTGGATGTACAGTATACTTGAAGAGATGGGAGCTGCATGACTACAAAATTAGTGCCATAAGGTGGAAAGAGGCTAGGTATCTCTTCTGCAAATGGGCTAAATGGCCTCTTTCCATTTGGTGTTTTTCCAAGCCATCTTCCTAAAGCTTATGTTTTATCTTTTCTTTTGGGCTTTTGCCCAGTAAAGTAGTGAAACAATTATAAGCAGTCAAAAATAACAATGTCAAGGATTTTGTGCATCCACGTGCGAGCAACCTTCAGGAGGGTGAAACCATGAAAAGCATCCAACCCAAACAGGACACCTGACCAAGTACTAAAGGCCTGTGCTGATCAACTGGCTGGAGTGTTCATTGAGATCTTTATCATCTCACTTTGTCAGTCTGAGGTACCCTCTTGCTTCAAGCAGGCTTCACTTATACCATATATGTCAAACTCAAGGCTCGCGGGCCAAATCCGGCCCGCGGTGGAATTATCTTTGGCCCGCGAGATAATATCTAATTACTATTAAAGCTGGCCCCAGTTATCGAAGCGCCTATGGCGTATGATATGGCTAATGCTGAGTTTATTCAGGTACCAGGTTTTCAGGGTTTTTGGTGTTTATTCGGCAGTCTTGCTCGGCAGTCTTCTTCATAAGAAACGGAATTTGTAAAGTGAAACACTTTGTAGTTATAGCAGAGACTGAGACACATGAGAGCAGGCTGAAAAAACGGAGGCAACGAAAACTGCGTTCGCACGCATCCGACTGATCCGGCCCGCATGAAGCTGCATTTTGCTCAATCCGGCCCGTGACCTAAAATGAGTTTGACACCCCTGACTTGTACTGATGCCTAAGGAGAATGTGGTAACCAGCCTCAGTGACTATCATGCAGTAGCACTTACCTCCACAATAATGAGGTATGTTGAGGGGTTAGTGATGAAGCATATCAACTCCTGCCTGAGAAGTGACTTGGATCCGCTCCAGTTTGCCTGCCAGCACAACAGGTCCACAGCAGATGCCATTTCATTGGCTCTTCACTCAACCCTGGAACATCTGGAAAGCAAAGGTACATACATCAGGATGCCCCTTATCGAATATTGCTCGACATTCAATACCATCATCCCCGTAAAACTAATCAATCAGCTCCAAGACCTTGGCCTCAGTACCTCCTTGTGCAATTTGACTCTTCATTTCCTCACTTGCAAACCCCAGTCAGTTCAGATTGGCACCAATATCTCCTCCAGAATCTCCATTAGCACAGGTGCATCACAAGGCTGTGTGCTTAGTCCCCTGCTCTACTCGCTTTACACTTATGACTGTATGGCTAAGCACAGCTTCAGTGCCATGTTCAAGTTTGCTGACAACACCACTGTCATAGGCTGAATCAAAGGTGGTGACGAATCAGCATATAGGAGGGAGATTGAAAATCTGTCTGAGTGGTGCCATAGCACCAATCTTATTGAATGCCAGTAAGATCAAGTAGTTGAATATTGACTTCAGGAGGAGGATACCAGAAGACCATGTGTCAGTCTTCATCAGAAGATTAGAGGTGGAGTGGGTCAGCAACTATAAATTCCTCAGTGTTATCATTTCAGAGGATCTTTTCTGGACTCTCCTTTTGAGTGCATTTAAGAAGAAAGCACAACACCACTAATTCCTTAGGAGCTTGTGAAGATTTGACATTTCATCCAAAACTTTGACATACTTCTGTAGATGTGTGGAGGAGAATATATTGACTGGCTGCATCACAGCCTGGCATGGAAACACCAATGCTTTTGAATGGAAAATCCAACCATAAGGAATGGATATGGCCCAGTTCATCATGGTAGAGCATACCCCAACATTCAGCTTATCTGCACAGAGTGTTGTTGCAGAAAAGCAGAATCCATCGTCAGGGAACCCTGGTGCCATCAGGAAGAAACTACAGGAGCCTCAGGTCTCACACCACCAGATTCAGAGATGGTTATTACCTCTCAACCATCCGGTTTTTGAACCAAATGAGATAACTTCGCTCAACTTTACTTGCCCTATCACTGAAATGATCCCACAACCTCTGGACTCACTTTCAAGGACTCTTTATCTCAGGTTCTCCAGGTTGATTGCTTACTTGCTTGCTTGCTTATTTATTTATTTATTGATTGATTTATTTATTAGTTATTTCTTTCTATTTTTCATTCACATAGTTTATTGTCTTTTGCACACTGGTTCAACATCCAAGTTGGAGCAGACTTTCATTGATTCTATTATGGTTATTATTCTATTATAGATTAACTGAGTATGCCCCACAAGAAAATGAATCTCAGGGTTATCTATGGTAACATATATGTACTTTGATGATAAATTTATTTTGAACTTTGACTTGCCTTTCCACCATAGTCTTTGCACACACCATCTTTCTCCTGTTGCATTTCCCTGTGCTTTTTGTGGGATAGCCCTCATTTAGTTACACTTCTGAATTTATGCTTTCTAACAATTGTGTCTCCTCCTGCCTCTGTAGTTTTACTTCTAAGACCACACAAGCCCAAAGAAACCACCCACAGCTACAGAGAAGTGGTACCTGGACTCTCTTATCTTTCTTATTTACACTCTCTTTTGATAATAGCATGGAACTTTCCAACCCTAACTCTTTATCAGTTCAGCACCTTTCAACTCCCTTCCACCTCTTTGTTGTCAGTTTGTCCACTATCTAGTCCTTGAGCCTTGACTGGAAGATTGAAACCAGTATATTTACCTCCCAATCCAAACTCTATTCCCATTGCCACTTCCTGATTGATTCCGATAAGCTAACCATTAACACGTGCAGGTGCATTCCTCCTCCTGAGCTCATCTCCTCCTTCTACATTTCCATCACTTTGATAAACATCCACCTCCTGTGTTAAAACACTCACTGGTGACATTGTTACGTCTAAATTCTTCAGGCGGTCTTCTGCCTGATTCATCCAACCTAAGTTTCAGGGAGTCCCATCCTGCACCAGGTCTCCCTTAACTATTAGCCAGTCATTTGCCGATGTGCACTGACTTCAATTTGCAACTTTTTTTTCTTGTGTTTAAATCTTCTCATTTGATCTCTCAACAGCTTTAGAGTCTTAAAGTAAAATTGAACAGAACAGGCCCCTCATCTCAACTCGTCCATACCGAACAAGAATTCCAATTAAAATAGGCACATTGGTCCATAATCTAAACTTTTCTTATCCATGAGCTTATAGTCTTATTGTCTACTTATCCAAATGTTGTTATTGTACTTGCCTTAACCACATCTCTGACAGCTTGTCCCATATACACCTTATCCTCTGTGTGAAGGAATTCCCCGGGGTTTCTGTTAAATCTCTCTGCTCTCAAATTAAGTTCGCTAGTTCTTGATTCCCCAAACCTGGGAGAAAGATTGTGTCCATTTATCCTATCTACTGTTGCCCCACACAATTTTAGACACTTCTATAAGGTCATTCGAAGGTTTGTATCTCTATATCTCAACTTCAAACCCAATTGTTACTCCTCTTTTCAGTCCTTTGTCGCCTTGTGTATCCTCCCTCCTGTTTGGAGTACACCGGGTGACTGTTTCTTCACCTATCTAGACTCCACACTTTAGAATTCCCATTCTGTTACTCCCAGCTTTAAAGACTTCTTAAAGCTCATCTCTCTTTCCCACACTTCTAGTATTCACTTTCTTGCCTGCTCCATCAGTCCCTGTGTATCTACATGAAGTATCTAAGAATGCTTCTTCAAATTAAAGGTGTAGAAATGAAATTTGTTTCAAATTTAAAAAAATATTTATTCACTTATGAACTTGGACTATGCAACCACTGATGATCCCTCCCAAATTTCCTTTGAATTGAAGTGGAAAAGTAGTAGTCAAACACACAAATCTCCCAAGAATCAGATAGAGACCCAGAACTGGTAAGGATGGCAGACTCTCTTCTTTGATGCACGTTATTTGCGTGAGTACTTTAACTGTGATACTTCTTTCCATATCTTTTTGTTCAATTGAATTATTTGACATTAAAAAAATCTCCAGCTGCTGTGTGGGATTCTCAATCATTCATCCACAAGTCTGGATGTCAGCCTACGGTACCTGTAACCTCCAACTTCTCCTCACAACAAACGTGTATATCACTGAGAGGGTCAAGAAAAGGGGAAAACAGCTACAGTACAGTTTCTTAAATCAAAATCTATATGCTTTGAAGTGTCATGTTATTTAATAAATAAAATTTATATCATTTTCACTAAGTGTGAAATTAACCATGCATTAGTGGGAAGAAATTTATAAGCAAGAGAGGGAGAGGCATAACTGTATTAGGTGGGTTAAATACCGATCATTATGAAAATAAAAACTAAAACAGCAATACCCATCACAGTTTGGGATTCTTTGTAGCTCTTTCTGTCAGCAGGTTGCCATGTCATTACTGCTCTGTTCAAATACCGCTTTTTTTTAATAAGCTCAAGGAAACATCTCAGCAATTTGCAGGAGGTCTGATTAATACAGGTTTTATATCTCATGTACAGTGCCTTTCTCTAAATAAAGCTCAGTTTAGTTCCCAAAGTGAAGCTGATGGTCTATTATAATCTTTATTCATAGTATTTCAATGCTTACCTTTAATGAGCTTGCAGTTCAATAATCAGGAAACAGTGATGTTGCTATTTTGAATATAAATGAACTGCTTGTCTGGCTCTTTGCCATTGGCTTGGGCCATTCAGGGGATGGTTTTTGTGTCTGTGTGTATGTATGTGTGTGTGTGTGCGCGCGTGAATGTGACTTAAGCCCCTAATGTGAGCCTGCACTGAAATAGCAGTCCAAACCTGAACAGTGTGGGAAATAGCTGGAAAAGACAGACACAGTTCTCTTACTGAAGCTGGAAGACTCTGGTACTGTGAAAGCTGCCTCTTGATCAGATGCTGATTACTGAGCTTGAGATTTAACACGGTGCTGGTTCCCTCCGTCCGTCCGACCACCGAGAACACAGCGAGTGCCTTCGGGGAAATGATCGGCGTGAACAGTGTCCAGGGGACTAGCAAGGTCCGAGTGAAGAGTAGTGGGTCAGTGAGGTATCAGCGAGAGGAATTGAGACACCTACCTCGCCGCTCCAAGTCACTGAAGACCTCCTATTCCTCTGAATTTTCGGCTTCCAATCCATCAGCAGGCAAGGTACGCGAAAGAAAATATAAATATCAGCCCATTCAAAGGCAGGCTCGCAAATAGGTTTGAAGACAGTGTAGCGTGATACTTAACCATCTCCTACCATTGTGGGAACATAACTAGTACATGTGAAAATACTATTGGTTTATAGCCATGCAGAATTTTTATTTACTTAAGGCTATTTCTTGTCTGTCGTGTATCTCTATCCCCTTGTTAAGCCCTTTTATTCTGTATTAGCTGCTTCCCTCACTAACTGCTGCAATTGATTTAAGCTACATACACACTGGAGCTCCAATATTTAAAGCTCTTATTTTCCATTTGATAGAAAAAGCAGCCACACTCATAATTCATGGAAGGAATATAATTTCAGCTGTAATATTCACACGTTGCTTTGAAGCATGTCTCTGTAGTTATTTTATTAATAAGGCGTTACATGGAATAGTCTTCAGCTTAAAACAATGCAGCAATGACTTGTGCAATAAAAAAGCTGCTTTCCCCTTCATTATGAATCCAAATTTCCCTTTGGATGACCTGATAATTACTAGGGGAATTAGCCTCAGATTATTTACCGGGTGCAATGTGCATTTGTGTTTATTTTTGAGGATGAATTCTGTTGGGGAAAAGCTTGGGCTGAAACTGATTCTTTAAACAGTTTAGTTTCCCAATTGATTTATTTTTGATTACCCATGACTTGCCAGTGCACCCCTTAACAGAGCCGAAACCATAAAGGCACGTTGTCTCACACAACGGTATCTGTGAATATAGAAAAGAAAACAGCAAATAGACAGCAACTTGTTTATGCTTTCACTTGTCAGTAGTATTCCAATTCCACTCCGTGTATCTGAAATTAGACCCTTGAAAATCACACAACAGTTAACTTCAAGTTCTCACGGTTTAATGATCTGATCAACATTTGCCCAAACCAAATCATGTTAGCTCTGTAAGAACAGTGTATGTGCAAGGCATATTCAAAGGCTTTTGAATGTGTGACAAGTTACATAAGGGTGCAGAATAAAGAAAACAATTGCAGTCAACAAAAATAATTCTGTTATTTGTAATGAATTGAAAATCGCAAAAGCCCATTTTGATCTTGACAGAATTCAACTTAATTTAAAAACTGTGCTTGAAACTCTTTTGCATTGACAGGAAAACCTCAACAAATAAGGTGCATTTGGGGTACTTTCAGAGTTAGCTGATACTAGATTAAGTTTAAATTAGCAAAATGTTGAGCATCCGTACTGGTCTGTCATAGTAAGGGTCTTTAAATGCATTTTTGGATATTTTGTCAAGAAGACCTCCATTCTTGTATACAAAATAGAATAATTCTCAATCAGTGCATAATTGTGTTAGTGGCAATCCAAACCAGCTTTTAAGATAAGCCTCCCCAGTTCTTTCACTAATTGAAGGAAAATTGAAGTGGATACTTAGGGAATTGTATCGAACTGAAGTGTTTCTTATTTGCCTTGTGCTGAAGTGTAATTGTTTGTAATAATGTTTTTAATTTTAAATAAGAGATAGTGTTTGAATGGACTTGGAGCTGGCAGAAGGAACATTTTAGTTTATGTTTCTTTAATATTAGGGATGAGTATTGAATCACTAACAGTTACAAAAATAAAGTGAAGGAGACCCTTGCAAAACGCTGTCCCACCTTGTATATTTAATCTGGTTATTATCATAACTTAATTTGTGTATGTATTGGAGTGTATTGAAGTAATTGATTGCATCCTAAACAATAAACACAATAAATAAACTTGCTGCTTCTGCTTACATTGCAGGCGTTGTACAATTCAATCAAGAATGAAAAGCTGGAGTGGGCAATGTAAGTAGGGTAGTGAGGATGGCAGTTTCTGACAATGTGCTACTGTGGAGCTGTGTGATGTGTGCATCTTAATCCTATTTTAGCAATGCTTTTATAATGAGACAAATGATGTTTTGGTTGTGACATTCTTCTCTCATGTATACGTAACAAGTCCTATCTCATGGTAGTGAAAATTGGTTGATGAGACCTTATTAGGATCTTGCTTTGCTTAACGATGGATCTGAAGATATGCTGCCTGTCTATTTCTTATTTCTGTACGATGCAGTTGAGTTGGGCATGAGGGTTTATTATGGTTTTGTTGGCCCTTGCACCAGCATAAGAGCGGATGCAAGCCAAATCTTGGCCCCCATGCTAACCTGACAGCCTGTCAATATTCTGACATCATCCGCTGCACCTTCCTAACGTTCCAAGGAGACTTCTAACAAACTGAATGTTAAATAGGTGGTTAGTTTAAACACGAAGTGGTGCCATTCCACTTGAGGCATTTGAATATTGGAGCAGAATTGGAAAGAGCCTGAGAATGGATGAGCATTCAACCAGCATTTTGCTTCTTTTATAATTTTTCCTTTCTCTTCTTTATTTCTGAAGCTTCTAAGGGCACAAAGATCTGTCAATTTGTTAATGTGGTAACATTTTATCATTGAATACTATTATGTCAGCCTAATGAGTTCGGAAATTAATCTCCAAAGGATTCTGGGTTCGGTTGTCAACTTGGCTGCATCAGTCATCCACTTAGTTATGGATCTGGCTTTATGCTGGACAGCACAGCACCCTCCTCATTCCCTATATTAAAGCTGCCTTTCAGGCACATCAATAACATTACTGAAATCCAGCTTCCAAATGTACACTGCTATCATTCAGCACCCTTGACTTCTCTGTGCTGTGAAACAGGATCCAGAAGAGCCAAAACTTTGTCTAGTTCAGCATTGGCAAGGCTGAAGTCACCCTTTCTGATCCCCGTTACAAAGTCCATACCTCCAGCATTGAACTCTGACGTCACACCACTGACCCCCTTTGCTAATCTTTGGCTGAATAAGGTCATTCCTGCCAGTCTCACATGGTGGGTTGACTTTGAGACTGGTTTCAAAGAGGTAAGGAGCCTTGCACTTGTACACTGCTTTTCATGTTTTCAGGATATTGCACAGTGTTTGAAAGCCAATTAATTACTTTTGGAATACTGCTGCTTGTTATCAAGGCAATTACAATGACCATAAGGAGCAGAGCAACTCATCTACACTATTTTGCTACAAATTGTGGAAAATGTAGCTCAAAACACCACAAGAACGCTCCTCTTTGAATTATGGCAAGGTTTTTCTGAGGTCAATTGTACATATAAATGGAGCCTCAGTGTGGTACCATATCCAATTGGTAGTCTCCTCCCTTAATAATGTGCTTATGAGACTAATTTCTGTGAGGGGATGTGTAAATTCACTTGGGATATTGTAAGTGTATCAAGGACCAACATTTTAGCCCAGAGACCCTGCCTTTCACCAAGATTTGTAATGATGGCTCTACCCTAATTTCAGTCAATGTGCTATCCAAGCTCTATGTGCTTTATTTACACTGAATCATGAGTTCTCCATGGCATTCCAAGAGTCTTTCCTAGTGTCATGTCCCAAAGTAAGTCCTGTTTGCCTGCCACCATCGTACCCAATAACTAGCACAGGATTTGTTTTCCTCAGCCTACCACTTTGTGAGAATTTCCAGCTTCATTACAAAGGTTTCCCCTAAACTTTCTTTCCCCTCTCAAAACCTACCGGTATTTCTTTAACCTACCTTGATGTGTCAACACAGCTTTATGTGAAGCATGGTTGGAATTTTTTTTGACATCCATGGTGTTGTGTTTGCTAAGTTTTGTCCTTCACACTGACTCCCCATGTATGTTTATTGCAAGCTTAGATACTGTGCCACGTAAAACTGACTATCTGGATGCTCCAGTTTCTATTAGATTGCATTACTGTGTCAAAGCACTGGTATAAACCTACTATCATGTGAAAATTGCAGGTTCAAACCCCATCTGGCACTTGAAAACAAGGGGCCATTTCCATTTTAGCAGGTTAAGGTTTAATCACTTCCCCTCCACTCTCAGTCTTGATGCAGAGTCTCAACCCAAAACATTGGCTACATATAGTATTTCCTTCTTTTGACGACCCACTGAGTTCCTCCGGTAGTTTGTCCAAATTACGGTATCTGCAGTGCCTTAAGTCTCCAAGGTTTATGCATTATCTAGCACTTTGAAGTATTTCACAAAAGTTTCAATAATGTGTGAATGTATGCTTTTGTCTATATTCTCAATTTGGAGTTCTTGCTTTGCCAGTGTAGTATCACTGATCATTTCCATCAGGATGGAGAAAAGTCATGCCCCTGTAATGCATTGCCTTTGAACACAAATTACTTATTAATCTGTAACATGCTGAAAATCTAATCCTCTGCTAAGTGTTCTTGCCTCAAAAGTCTTTATTGATTTTTCAATCTGGTTAATTGACCTAATCTTATCAGATTCTGCATTTTGTTTCCAAGAAACACTTTCCAATATACACATTGAAGAAATTCTTTAATCATTAGCTGTCAGTTTAACAATATTAAAATCCATTGTGGAAGTTACATTAAATGTGATTGTCTTATTCTGGATTTTAGCTATAAGTAATCTGTGGTATTGCTTGACCACACACCTCTCTCCAGGTTTTTTAAGGTTTTTACCATATTCACTACCTCTTTTAATAAAATGCATGGTTTCAAAAACACGCCTTGTGCTGTGTTATATGTCGACGAGCTTCATTGAACAGTTAATGCTTGTACAATACTGCAGATGCTGGAAATCTGAAGTAACAACACAGAATGCTGGACATATTCAGCATCAGGCATCATCAGTGTAGAGAGAAATAAATAAACACTACTGTTTCGTGATTCTTCATCTGTGTATTTCTCTCTCCACTAATGCTGCCTGGCCTGCTATGTATTTGCAGGATTTCCTGTCTCCTATTTGAATTCATAGGTCTCTCAGTTGTTGATATTTAGAAGCTCCACCTCTGGAACATACAGTACCTCTTGCAGATTAGATTGTAGAATGGGTCTAATGATGGGCCAAAGATAACTTTATCTTCCTGCATCCCCTTTTCTTCCCCAGCCCTGTTCATTAAGTAGGCACATGAGCCATTTTTTCATTCATACCTGACTGTTAAATTCCATTGGCCATTCTCCAGAGTTCCATATTTAGCGTAGCCTGGCTTCATTGCCATGACCAATTGCACCTTTTGGCATCTTCATCAATCTCTGTTGAGTTGTTAATTCTGTCCGTTCCATCTCATTGATCTAAAATTGAAATCACAGTCCCAACACTATTACCAAAGTCATAAAGTAACTGATAGCAGTCCTGCTCAAACATTTCTTGGCCAGTCGCTTCTAGCACTTCAGTCAACCCTGATTATTGTGGTGAGGTTGTGTTTATAAAATAGGAGCAGGAATAGCCTACTCCATCTTTTGTTATGACATTGGAGGAGGTCATTTCAGTCTGTCATATCTATGTTAGCTTCCACGCCTTGTAACCAATTCTCCCCACAGTCCAATCAGCAGTTCTGCACTTCAATAGATTATGGAGAATTCGATGGGAACCAGAACTCACCATTCCTTTTTATTCACTTTACATCCTCTTGCTAATCAAGAATTTACCAACCTTTGAATTTGGAACAGTACAGCACAGAAACCAGTCCACTGTGCCTGCACCAATCATGCTGCTAGTCTAACTAATCCCACCATAATTTCTTCCAGGCTCAACAAGAAGCTCAGAGACCTCAGCCTTCACCCTGCCTTGTGTAGCTGGATCCTAGACTTCCTGTCAGATCGCCGGCAGGTGGTAAGAGTGGGCTCCCTCACCTCTGCCTCTATGACCCTCAACACAGGAGCCCTTCAGGGCTGTGTACTAATCCCCCCTCCTTTACTCTCTGCACACCCATGACTGTGTCGCCACCCAGAGCTCAAATCTGCTAAATAAATTTGCTGATGACACTACACTGATTGGCCTAATCTCAAATAATAATGAGGCAGCCCACAGAGAAGAAGTCATCACCCTGACGAAGTGGTGTCAAGAAAACAGTCTCTCCCTTAATGTAGCAAAAACAAAGGAGCTGGTTGTGGACTACAGGAGGAATGGAGACAGGCTAATACCTATAGACATCAATGGATCTGGGGTTGAGAGGATGAGCAACTTTAAGTTCTTTGGTGTAAACATCACCGAGGATCTCACGTGGTCTGTACATACTGATTGTGTGGTGAAAAAGGCACAACAGCGCTCTTTCACCTCAGATAGTCGAAGAAGTTTGGTATAGCCCCCGGAATTCTAAGAACTTTCTATAGGGGCACAATCGAGAGCATCTTAACTGGCTGCATCACTGGCTGGTATGGAAACTATACTTCCCTCAATCACAGGACTCTGCAGAGAGTGGTGTGGATAGCCCAGTGCATCTGTAGATGTGAACTTCTCAGTATTCAGGACATTTACAAGGACAGGTGTGTAAAAAGGGCCCGTAGGATCATTGGAGACCCGAGTCACTCCAACCACAAACTGTTCCAGCTGCTACCATCCAGGAAACGGAACTGCAGCATAATTTATTTCTTACATCCTTCACATATATGAAGAGTAAAAATCTTTATGTTCTGTCTCCGTCTAAATGTGCAATGTGCAGTCATAGTAATTTATAATAAATAGAACAGTCAATGTAATATAGAGTACACTCAAATCAGCGTGAGTTAGTTAGTCTGATGGGAATTTCACAACTAAAGATGCACTGGGCTGTCTGCACCACTCTCTGCAGAGTCCTGCGATTAAGGGAGGTGCAGTTCCCATATCAGCCAGTGATGCAGCTAGTCAGGATGCTCTCAATTGTGCTCCTATAGAAAGTTCTTAGGATTTGGAGGCTCATACCAAACTTCCTCAGCTGTCTGAGGTGAAAGGGTTGCTGTTGTGCCTTGTTCATCACACAGCTGGTGTGTACAGACCAGATGAGGTCCTCATTGATGAGAATGCTGAGGAACTTGAAGCCATTTACCCTCTCAACCCCAGATCCATTGATGTCAATAGTTGTTAGACCATCTCCATTCCACCTGTAATCCACAACCAGCTCTTTTGTTTTTGCAACATTGAGGGAGAGGTTGTTTTCTTGACTCCACTGTGTCAGAGAGGTGACTTCTTCCCTGTAGGCCACCTTGCTACTGTTTGAGATAAGGCCAATCGTTGTAGTCTTGTTGGCAAATTTAATTAGCAGAGTTAGTGCTGTGGTTGGTGACACAGTAATGGGTATACAGAGAGTAAAGGAGGGGACTTAGTACACAGCCCTGAGGGGCTCCTGTATTGAGAGTCAGAGGGGTGAAGGTGAGGGAGCCCACTCTTACCACCTGCTGGCAATCTGACAGGAAGTCCAGGATCCAGTTGCGTAAGGCACGGTCAAGGCCGAGGCCTCAGCTTCCTGTCGAGCCTGGATGAAACTATGGTGTTGAATGCTGAACTGTAGTCCAAGGACAGCATTCTCACATAGGCATCCTTCTTCTACAGATGTGTAAGGACAGTATGTAGAGCAGTGGCTATTGTGACATCTGTCGATCAGTTGTCTCGGTAGGCGAATTGTAGGGAGTCCAGTTTGGGTGGTAGCAAGCTGCAGATGTAATCCTTGACCAGCCTCTCAAAGCATTTGCTTATTATTGAGGTGAGTGCGACAGGACGCCAGTTGTTCAGGCATGTTACCTTGGTAACATAAAAGCTAGGACCAACAGGCTCCGGGACAGCTTCTTCCACCAGGCCATCAGACTGATTAATTCATGCTGATGCAACTGTATTTCTATATTATATTGATTATTGTATATAATATTTATTATAAATTACTATGATTGCACATTGCACATTTGAACAGAGATGTAATGTAAAGATCTTTACTCCTCATCTATATGAAGGATGTAAGTAATAGTCAATTCAATTCTTTTACCCACAGTGCCTGCACCCAATCATGGTGGCAATCTAACTAATCCCATCTGCCTGCACATGGTCTGTATCCTTCTATTCTCTGCCAGTTTATCCTCATCCAAATGCCTCTTAAACATTGTTGTATTTCCTTGCACCACCTCCCCTGTCAGCATGTTCCAGGCACTAATTCTGTAAGTTAAAAAAAAACTTGCCCTGTAAATCTCCTTTAAACTTTCTTCCTCTGTTCTTAATCCTGTGCTCTCCAGTATTTGACATTTCTATCTTGGTATAAAAATCCCATTATCTACCCTATCTATCTGTGCCTCTTATATTATAAATTTCTGTCAGGCCACCCCTCAGCTTCTAGCACTCCAGAGAAAACAATCGAAGTTTGTCCAACCTCTCCTCACAGATAATGCTCTCTAAGCCAGGCAACATTCTAATGAACCTCTTCTGCATCCTTTCCAAGGACTTCATAACCTTTTACTGCACACAAAATACCAAATGTGGTCTAACCAAAGTTTTATGCAGCTGAAATGTAACATCCTGTATATTATACTCAGTGCTCTGACCGTTGAAGGCAAGAAAGCTATAGAATATGTTCTCTTTACCATCCTATCTACTTGTGTTGTGACTATCAGAGAGCTATCAGGGAAAAAAATTCTAAGACTCCCCTATTGTGATTTGAGGAAGAGAGTTCCAAAGACTTTTGACTCTCTTAGAGAGAGAGAAAAATGCCTAATTTCTGTTTTGAATGGGCAGTCCTTTTTTTAAACAGATCCACAAGAGGAAACTCCCTTTACACAGGATTATAAGTAACATAGGAAGGCTCTAGCAGAACTCAGCAGTCAGACAGCATCAGTAGAGGGAAATGGACAGTAGATGCTTCCATATGCAGGTTTTTGACCTACAACAGTAACAGTCCATTTCCCTGCATGACCCACTGAGTCCTGCCAAAGGGTCTCAGGTCAAAACGTCGGTTGTACTCTTTTCCATAGATGCTGCCTGGCCTGCTGAATTCCTCCATCATTCTGTGCGTGTTCCTCCATCACCTGTGTGTATTGCTCCGGACTTTCAGCATCTGCAGTCTCTCTTGTGTCTGCAAGATTTTAAGTATTTTAATTAAGTTACCTCTCAGTCCAGCAAATACAAACCTTGTATGTCCAACCTTTCTTCATAAGACAATCCACCCATTCCAGGTATTGATCCAATAAACCATTGCTGAACTGCATCCAACATACGTACATCCTTCTCTCCTGTTATAACCATTGCAAGTGCTTTCTCAAAGATCTCTGGATTATAAATTTGAGGATGCAATACATTACATATCAGTGGAGAAGTACTATGGAGAAACTAGGTACTGCAGATGCTGGAGTCTGGAGAGAAAAATAAATTGCTGGAAGAACTAAGAACTCAGAACTCGGTCACGGAACAGCGGCTGCTATATTTACTCTTCTCATCCTCAGATCTTTTTAAATTTACAGCACCTATTTCATTGCACAGATCACTCACAACCTTGTTGCTATGGAAATCACTATAGTGATTAAATAAACCTTAGCCAGTGAAACGTTGTTCAGGCGTCACCATTTCAGAAGCTTTGATATTTTTGCTGAATATGGGTTGTTGTTTTTTTGCCTGCGACAGGGGAGTTGGGTTTAATTTCATCCATCCAACAAATCACTGCATTCACCCCAGTATTTCGCTCTCCATTTTAAATTTTCATTGCTGCTCAGAAGTACATCCAGTCAACTCTGGATTTCCCAAAGCTCTACTAATCCGATACTTAGCAGGATCCCTTGCAACATTTGTGTATGCTACATATGAAAATAGAGACAGTTTTGGTGAAACAAAACCTCTTTAATTGATTGTGTCCACATACAGGGTTTGGAGTTGGGGAGCTGGATTTGAGGGCACAAACTGCTGAGGAGGCTTTTGGGGAAATTGATCCTTGAAATTTAAAGATTTTCAATCAAAGCTAACTGGGGGAAAGTTGATCAATTGCAAGTTGTCACCCAGGCTCAGTTAGAAGCACTTCTGTGTCTCTTCATTCACGGAATTGGACTGCAAGCTCACTCTAGTGTGTTGAACATAATGTCCAGGTTGACACCTCAGTGCAGCGATAAGCAAATAAAATGTTAGAGCACACCCCTAGCCTCAGACTCAAGTGAACAAAACAACATTTTATTCCAATATCCGCAGCAAATCACCCTCTTCCTACAACTGTTTGCAAGGCACAAGTCAGGAGTCTTTTAAAATACTCTCTGCTTGCCTGGGTGAGTGCAGCATGATCTAACACATCTAGCTCAGGGATAAAGCTGTCAACTTGATAGGCACTTACTTGGTCCACTACCATAAGATGTTCCCATCCTCCAGTGCTGGTGCAGTATGTCTTGGATGTGAATCATGTATGCAAAAGCACTGCAGATCTGCTTTGTTAACATCTTCCAAACCACCCCCACCCATGTCTGGCACACGGATGTGTTGCCAGGTCACATACTATCGTGATGTAGGATCCTCAAATCATACAGCAGAGAAATGGGTCTTACGGCTCAACTAGTCCATGCCAAACAAGATGCCCATCTAAGCCAGTATCATTTGGCAGTGTTTAGTTCATATCCCTCTAAAATTTTTCTATTGATATGCTTGTGCAAATGTCCTTTAAACGTTCTTAATGCACCTGTTAAATGACTTACTCTGGAAGTTTGTTAAATTTATGAACTACCCTCTGGGAAAATGTTGCTCCTCAATGGTTTAATTGTTCAATTTAATATCAGAGAATGTATACAGTATACAATCTGAAATCCTTACTTTTCACAGACATCTACAAAACAGAAACACCCGAAAGAGTGAATGACAGAAAACATTAGAACACCAAAGCCCCCCTTCCCCTCCCACACACAAGCAGCAGCAAAAGCATTAACCCTTATGTCCTTATTAAAATTCTCCTTTCTCACTATAGACCTTTGTCCTCTTGTTCTTGATTTCCCAGCCTCGGGGAAATCACTGTTTGTTCACCCTATCTATGCCCCCAGTGATTTTATATCCCATTCCTTCATTGTTACCGGGTCTAAATCCAGGAGTTCCCTACCCAGCAGTAGCGTGTCTGTACCTACACCAGAAGAGCTATAGTGGTTTGAGGTGGTGATTCATTTCCACTTGCTTAAGGCCAATTACGAATAGGAGTCGGAATTGGTATATTGTCACATGCATCAAGGTACAATGAAAAATTGTTTTGCTTGCCATCCATGTAGATCATTTCACTACATCAGTGCATTGAGGTAATACGGGGAAAACAGTAACAGATGCAGAATGAAGCATAATTCTTAGAATGACTGCAATAGAAGTAAAGCATGCAACTTCAGAGAGCTCCTTGCAATGAGTAGCTACACTCTAGCAACTTCTAATCAAAGACTAGCAGGCTAAGATGCAGATCTTTTAGTCACACCACAACTCTAAAATAAATAAAGTATCCTCCTACTGCCTTGGCAAGTATTTATCACTTAATCCTTGACGTCACCAGAACATACCAAATGATTATCACATTAGTTATCTGTGGGACTTTCTGATGTATGGAGAGGATGTAACAGTAAATGTACAATGAAATTAATTGGATTTGATTCATGATGAAATGCCTAGTGTGGAAAAACTCTATATAAATATAATATATTGCTCTCCTCCCACAGCCTGTCTTCATCTGCCCATCATCCTTCACTCTTCCTCAGTCCACCAATCACCTTGGAGTCCTGCCTTACCACTCTTCCTCTTTATACTGGCTACCTGTCTTCGCCACTCCCAGTCCTGATACATAGTCTCTGAAATATCGACAATTCCTTTTGCCCCACAGATGTTGCTCAACCCACTGAGTTCCTCCAATAGGTTGTTGCTCCAGATTCCAGCAGCTGCAACCTCTTCTATGACCATTATATAGATGGCCTCTTTTTGACAGAGGGAATGACGTGCTAATTTGGAACCTTTGCTTTCAAATTTGCACCTCATACTTTCCTATCATTGCTTACAAATATATATTCCATAGAACTACTTCAGGCACAACACCTATGTATTATTTCTGTTCATTTGCCATAGGCTTATTAATGGTGCCATTCTTTCAAAGTTTTTCATTTAATACATTTTTTCACTCATGCCAGTTGTCTTATTTGACATATCCAATTGTTCCCACTGTTTCAGAAAGTTGGAAGTACTCAGGTTGAATATTTCAGATTGAAGTACTTGTGAACTAATTTGAGAGTGAATGCAACAGATCCCTGCTATTTCAAGCCAAACAAGAGAGTCTGCTGAAGCAACGACCATCTCCATTGGTGTTTTCTTGTGCTAAACCTTTTACAGATGTAACTAACGGGGCATATCTGGGTGAAAAATTTCCTTGTGGATGGGCATTCTCTCACCTGCACCTTTTGAGCATCTGCACTTGTTAATAAGCAAATTTCCTATAGAGATACTACACCTCTCTTCAAAAAAAAAATTGTCTGGTAAATCTGTCTAATATGTCTCAAAGGTTGACACCGATTTCTGAGCCCTCATGAGATTAAGCACATACCCATAATAACATTCACATGAATTTAATGCATTGTCCAATCTCACTACCCTTTCAAATACTTCACCAGCCCAAAATGCTGTTTCACCGAGCACTAATCATCTATGTACAAACAAGCTGGATGAACTCAGCAGGTCGGGCAGCATCCGTTGAAAGGAGCAGTCAATTTGGTTGGAAATTACATCGTACATTAGTTACGTCCATTACATTTTAAACATTAGTATTTGTTTGTTCTTCTCAGATAACTGCTGTTGTAGAGATGGTTGGTCTGGGGTATGTAAAACAACTGAGCACAAAGTTGCCTTGCTACTCACCCAACTTCAGTTTGTAATACCTTCCCAAACCCTGGGGTGATAGAAGAGGTTCTGCTCAAGCTCAGTTGCAGTTTGCTAAGCATACCTGAATGAGAGGTGGAAGCTGAGGTGTTCTGACTGAAATGTTAACCAGGTCACAAGCTAAACCAGTAAACATTTCTGAAGCTTGGATAGTGAAAGCAAGTGCTGGAAAACCCCCACAGGCCAGGCAATATGTGTGCAAAGGGAGACAGAGCTAACATTTCAGGTCACAATCCCTTCAGGAAAACTGTTGCCAGGGTCTTGATATAAGGTTTTTGACCTGAAAGTGTTGTTCTGTTTCTCTTCGCACCCCTATTGCCTAACCTATGGAGTATTCCCAGCACTTCCTTTATCTATCCAATCTGCCTTGTTGAGTATATCCAGCTTTTTCTGTTTTTGTTTTAGATTTCTAGCATTGACAGTTTTCTTTTCACTTTGTGTAGATGTTGATATTTCTTTTACTGGTGAGGACACAAGTTGTAGTTGTATGGGATAAACTTCTAGGTGTGCACTCCTCATACTTGTACGTGGATTTGCAAACACCTTACCCAGGTCTATTTCCCTGCAGATTTATGCAAGTTTGCTTCATCTACATTCTGGGCCAAACCACCTTCTATCATTGATCCAGAAGCTATCAGTAACCCACAAGTCACAATTTCCCAACAAAGTGGCTGAACTAGATAAATACTCATAAAAGTCCATGAATTGAGCAATGTCATGCATGGAAGACACCCTATCATCGTGAGTTCCTCCAGCAGCTTGTTTTTGATTTGCTCCAGATTTCAGCATCTGTAATCACTTGTGTCTCCTATCATATTGAGTTCAAGAGCTGTTACAGCTATATAAGACTTTAGTCAGGCCCTGCCTGAACCCTACTTGGAGTCTGGTCACCTCACTACAGGAAGGATGTGGATATTATAGAGAAAGTGTACAGGAGATTTGTAAAGATACTGCCTGAATTGGAGGGCGTACCTTATGAGAATAAGTTGAGTGAAGTTGGCCTTTTCTCCTTGGAGCAACGAAGGATGAGAGGTGACCTGATAGAGGTGTATAAGATGATGAGAGGCATTGATGATGTGGATAGCCAGAGGCTTTTTCCCAGGGCTGAAATGGCTAACACAACGGGGCATAGTTTTAAGGTGCTTGGAAGTAGGAACAGAGGGGATGTCGGGGTAAGATTTTCACACAGAGTGGTGTGTACATGGAATGCACTGCCAGTGATAGTGGTGGAGGTGGATACAATAGGGACTTTTAAGAGACTCTTAGATAGGTACATGGAGCTTAGAAAAATAGAGGGCTTTGCAGTAGGGTAATTTTAGGCAGTTTCTAAGAGTAGGTTACATGGTCGGCACAACATTGTGGGCCGAAGGGCCTGTAATGTGCTGTAGATTTCTATGTTCTATGTTCATTCCTACCTTGGACTGGGTGTACGTTTCCCCTTCCAGGCATTCACGATTAACACTTCAAGCTTTCTAGACTGTGAGAGATGGGCATTGAGTTTAGTTCTGCAACATCCTGTAAGGAAGTTTAAACTTAAACACCTAGAAATAGATTTCGCTGTTTTCTACTGCACCAACCCTGCTGCACATCACATTAACACCCTTCAGTTTACTCGTGGAGGTTATGAAATTGGCCAGAAGAACTTCTGAAATTGTGTTAGGGTGGTTTACAGAGGAAACGTGTGATTCCCAAGGGATCTTGTCCAATTTAGTTGGACTGCTGGCATTTTGCTGCGTATCAGCTTTTGAATGATCTCAGTGTTTAAGGGCATGCTTCCCATGGTAGCTACAAAGCTACACACAAAGACGGCTAGTATGAGGGAGGGGGAGAGGGAGAGGCTGTAGGTATAAAGGAGGGATGTAGGGATCCTGGGATAAAGGGTTGTTTTCTGTGCCAGGTAACAGAAGACTTGGAGACATGAGAAAGCTGTGCCTACACAGACACATTCACACTCAGACACATGAACACAAGCACATGCACGCATACACGTCATTGCACACAGGCATACACACACATGCACATACATGTTTGCAGACACACACAAAGAGTTAACTTCTCAATATTTTATGTATGTGCCCACACATACACACCAGTGCACATGGTTATATGTTCTCGTTCTGTCTGTCCCTGGACCCACTGGTGGGACATGTATATGTGGTAGTGGTGGTGGTAGTGATGGCAACCATGGCTGCATTTCTCCTGGCTCTCTTCTGCTGTCTTCTGATTGTTCTTCCCATCTCCAGAATATGAACCCCATCTCTACACAGCTGTCGCCAAGTGTTACGGTCAGCAGCAACATCCTCCAGGTCCTCAGGTCTGATCTTGCACTTCCTTAAAGCATTCTTCATCTGATCCTTATAGTGCTTCTTCGGCCCTCCAGCTGAGTGTCGACCATGATGTATCTGGCCGTATAACACTCTGTGGGGTAGCCGTAATGGGGGCATCCTTATCACGTGGCCCAGCCACTGCAACTGACGCTGGCGATCATGGCCTCAATACTTCTGAATTTGGTCTTTACAAGTATTTCAGTGTGAGGACACAGACACACACACACACACACACACACACACACACACACACACACACACACACACACACACACACACTCTCTCTCTCTCTCTCTCTCTCTCTCTCTCTCTCTCTCTCTCTCTCTCTCTCTCTCTTTTCCATCAATCCTCCGCCAAGCCTCATTCTGTTCAATCCGTTTCCATTCTGACACTTGACATTTATACTCTACCTTTCTCATCTTTCTGTAAATCACTTCTTTAGTCTTCTTTAGTGCTGAGCAAAAAAACCCAAGGGCAGTGGGCCTGTGAGACAGTGCGAGTTGCAGGAGGATAAAGAATGGGATTTGCTGTGCTGCAACCCAGCATGTTGAAGATGGGTGTAATAGCCTCCTGCTGTGCTACGATAAGTCAGTTTATCCCAGAGAGGGAGGAATTGTGCAGTGGCACAATTAGTAACATTGTTCGTTACACGCCTGATAGCGATGAAGATTAGATAGATAAAATGGAATTGTGAACAAAAGTACCCAATCTAGTTTCCCGATGGATGTGAATTCTCTCGGAAGTGGTGACTAGCACAACCTAACCCACGTTAAATCACTTCATTCCCTCAGTTTGCTTGTTAAAAACAAGCCCTCACAAACCCAGTTTCTAGACAATGCTGCTGTTGTTCATCAGCTTTTTTTGGCTTTAGCATGAGCTCACCTTAGGGATGTAGCACTCCTGATTAAGTTGCTAGGCAAACACTTCTCATTAGATTGTTATAAATAGCATAACTGCGGGGATTGTTTGCATTGGAATAAGGTAGTTCATGTTGGAAAATGCCAATGCGTTGTGAAGATGTAATGGGCTTATTTACTGGATCAAGATCATGCACACTGCTGTACTTTTTCACCAGGCTGATAATGATCTCCTCACCCCTTGTAAAAAAGTCTTATCTGTTACTGTATAATGAAATTCATTGTTCCTTACACTCTGTTGTTAAGTACTCCAGCAAAGGAGAATTAGCCTGCTGTTACTTATATTTATGGAGAAATATCTATTGACGACTGACATGTTTTATTCATTGTGCATGATTCTGTACACTAGGCTTTATGAAAACATCATGCTTGATATCTAAACATTATCAATTTTGAGGACCATTAGACAGATGCATTTGTAATGTTATTTGTCTCAATAATACTTGTGTCAATAGCAACTGATTTTGTATTGTCTTTAAACATTGTTTACTGTTTATGTGTTTCTTCCTCCCTTTCTGTCTCTTTCTCAATATTTTTTTCTTATATCCTAAGAAGGAGTAAGTTGGAGAAGGTGGAGAGGGCAGAAGGAGCTGTTGCCCTGGAACACAAGAGATGGCAGATGCTGGAATCTGGAGCAACAAACTATCTGCTGGGGGAACTCACCTTCCTCCTCATCTGGTTTCACCTATCACCTGCCAACTTTTACTTCTTCCTCTAACCTCACCTTATTTTGGCTTTCTCCCCCTTCATCTTCAGTTTTCATGAAGTGTCGAACTGTTTATTCCTCTCCACAGATGTTACCTGACCTGCGGGGCTCCCCCAGCACTTTGTATGCGTTCCTCGAGATTTTCAGCATCTGCAGAGCCTCTTGTGTTGATAAGCTAGTGCATTTTTTTCACTGAGGTGGTATTCGGTATTACATTTTGCTGACCAGTTAATTATATGGATATCTAACTATTATGCTACATTACTGTAGGCAAAAGAAATGTATTACCAATATCAGCATGTAATCTTGAGTCCAGGTATACGTATAAGGAGAAATCAAAGCAAAGGTTCAGGACTTCATTTCTATTTCATCTGAGTACCCTGTTAAGCTATGCTGCAGGGCTGTAAGTTATTCGTAGTTATATACTCATCTATGCTGTGTTCATCTTTTGTTTTTAATTCCATTGTTAATCCCTGTCCACTTTTAGAATAGAAATTGCTGAGGAAACTTGTCATGCTGTAATTACACCCACCCTCCAGTAGTGACACTATCGCACCACCACTTAATTACAATGTGACAAGTTTACATTGGCAGTTTCCATTATTGTTAAGAACGTTACAAAACAAATATAAGTCTATATGCAAACAAATGGCTTTTTGAAAAGGAAATGTATTTTAAAATGTTATTTGATGACTTATGAAAGGGCTAAGCATCTGCCTTTAAATTCTCTGATGAGCCAGTGGTTGGGTTTTAATTAGATTTTTCTTTAAACATATGGTTCCATTGAAAAAAGACCTAGGGTTAACAGTGTCCTAATGTTATCTGTGCAGAGAAAATGGAAAAGATAGAACCAACCAGAGAAGTATTAGCTTTGAGGTAAAGGGTTCAAAAATCAGATATGGTGTCCACGGTCAGTTATCTAGCTGAAAAACATAAAGTAATGTCTTGAATATAATAATCTTCTTTTATATAATGTGATTGACGATTGCAGTGGCGGCTATCAGAAAGAAGTGAATGCTTGCTAGAGACCATATCACAGAGCAGATCAAATTTCTTTCTTTCACGAAATCCAATTAGAGTGATTTATAATAAAACAAGATTAAATTGTGTTGGAATAAATAACGAAGATCAGAATCTAGTCTGGCTGCTTCTTACTGGGTGGGTAATGAAAGAAATGCATGGGGCATAACATTTAAATCATTAATTACAATAATGTCTACACTCTAAACTTAAAATTATTAGCAATAAATTGTCTTGCAACCCCCTGAAGTAAATAATGCTATAGAAGTTAGAGTTGTTATATTTATTAGCAGAAATAAGATAATAAATAGTGCTAAGAGTGATGAAAGCAAGCTGTTTAACTTACTCTAAGTTGAAGAAGAGACCTTGTGAATATCAAATTATTTGTTGATGCTGTCGTTACATTCAGGAGCCTGTAGCATTAAGGGTCAACTCACCAGTTCTTCACCACTCTCTCCAACCCCCGCCAGCATCATTATATCATGGGCAAATGCTCTGTGACTTTTTATTCCCGAACTCATGGCATTAAAACACCGATCTTTAATCCATATACTGTATAGCAGGATTATAGGGTTAACACTGGTATCTTTTTACCTGCTGACTTGGTAATGTCCTGGACTAACCAAGTGACCTCTGACTGCAAAAGCTGGACAATATTCGGGTGGAGAAGCATGCTGCTTATTTACCTGAACCCACTCTTCGGATAATTGAGGATCCCACTCTGTGTGTCCAGGACTGTGAATTAAAATGTGCTACTATATCTCATGAGACTATGAGAACAGTTAAAGTATTTTAAATTTCAATCATTTTCACTGCAAGCTAACGTTGAGCTGTTTACATATATATATATACCTTTTTATGTATATGTTCATGCACGTAGATGTCTGCAGCTCGTTGGTAAATTGTAGTGGCTCTGCAGCATAATCTTGAAGGTGCATTTCTTGAAGATAATGAGATTGTAGAATGGAATTCTGTACTTAATTGTTTCTAATTATGTGATTGTGAGAAAGGTAGAACTCATTTGGAGCAAATAGCCAATGCAATTATCAACCCACGACACCAATAAAGCTGAAAGCCTAAACAAAACTTCTTCTGCATTGTTTTCCCAAGAAAGAAATTTGCTTCCCACTCGAGTAAATCGACAGGATTTACAGAGTGTTGGCCATTTCAAAGTACCATATGTTAACAAAGCTCCAGCTCCTTCTATCTGAGCAGGAGAACCACAGACTCTTTGTATTTCACTGTAAAAAAAAAAGTCAAACAAAATCTAACACAGTAACATATAGGAGCTGGTTTTAAGGAATATCTTAAAGAAGAGCAGAATGATGGAAGGGGAGAGTTTAAAAGTTTAGGGCCAGTACATTTGGAACTAATGGTCACAGTGCTGGGCATACTCAAGAGGTCAGAACTAGAACTAAAAGAAGCAGAGCAGTTGTTAGGCTGCATGGGCCCACATGCCTACAATAAGGTCATACCTGTTCTCTACAATCCCTGATATGCAAAAAGTCATCTCAAACTTAAATATATTCAATGACTCACCCCTTACAAACTCGTGAAGTAGAGATCATGAATCACTAAGATATGAAATTGATTCACATCTCAGTCTTTAATGAGCAACCCTTTTCCATGAAACTATCTCCATAGTTCTAGATCTCTCGATAAGGGGAAGTATTTCTGAGCATTTACCTGATCAAGAGTGCCTGAAATGTTATGTTTTGGGAAGATCACTGAAATCACAGGTTCGGGAATAGCTACTTTCCTGTAACCATCAGGTTCTTGAAGCCATCTGGACAACTCTAATCCAACCTTGACAGAGCATTATGGACTACCTATTGTACTACCATGGACTTGTCTTTGATTTTGTCTTTGTTCTAAGATCTTGTTTTTGCACAATCTTTTACTCCCTCCCCCTTTCACTGTCTTGTATAACATAGTTTATGTGTTGTCTATACCTGTAATCCTGTGATGTCACTTTGAGCATGATTTTTATTGTACTTCTACCTCACTGCACTTGTTCACATGACAATAAACCAGACTTGACATTTATTGGAACACTAGTGAGTATAGGCCCACCTTGCTCAAGCTCCTTTCATAAGACAGCCCCCTCATTCTAGGATATCTGATCAAACTCCCTCCAATTCTTTCTATAATAAGGTGACCCAAGATTGTACTCATTAATCTGATACAGCCTCACCAGCTCCCTGTACTGTATTAGCAAAGATTACTCTACTTTTGGTCTCTAACCAGTCTATTGCCTTCCTGATTATTTGTTGACCTGCATGCTGACATTCTGTATTTCATGTCTGAAGAGATTTAGGTCCCCTGTACTGCAGCGTTCTGTCACATCCCTCCATTTAAACAATAATTTGTTTTTCTATTCTTCCTGCCAGAGTGCACAACCTTATGCCTCATCACATAGTACTCCATATGCCAACCTTCTCCCACACACCTACCTACCTATGTCCCACTGCATTCTCTGCTGCCCTTTAGTTACAGCTTGCCAATTTGAAGATGCCTCTGTTACCATGACTCTGTTTTCTTCCTGTTTTTAGCTATTTCTCTCTATTAGCTCCAATGGCATGAGCTTCTGTGGTGACCTCTGATATGGTACTGTATCAAATGCCTTTGAGAAATCAAATTACACTACACCTACCGATAAACATTTAGCCACATTGATCCTTGCATCCTTAATTAACACTATTAACAAAATCAAAGGGATTCTCCTTCCTGTTGATCTTGCTTGATTATATCATGATTTTCTAAATGTCTTGCCACTCCTTTCTGAGCCATGGGTCCCTGCACTTGTCTGATGATGTAAGTGGTAGATTAATTGGCATATAGTTATTACATAATATAATGTAAATGAATCAACAGACAAATCAAAATGGTACAGAAAACTGAACTAGCAGTGATCACAGGCTTTCAGTTCACAGCTGGAGACCATTCATGGACGCATTGGTAATCATTTTCCAGTGTTCTATAGACTCAGGAACAGTTCTTGCTGATTGGAGGGTGGCTAATGTTGTCCCACTTTTCAAGAAAGGAGGGAAAGAGAAAACAGGGAATTATAGACCGGTTAGCCTGACATCAGTGGTGGGAAAGATGCTGGAGTCAATTATAAAAGAGGAAATTACGACACATTTGGGTAGCAGTAGAAGGATCAGTCCGAATCAGCATGGAATTATGCTTGACTAATCTTCTGGAGTTTTTTGAGGATGTAACTATGAAAATGGACAAGGGAGAGCCAGTGGATGTAGTGTACCTGGACTTCCAGAAAGCTTTTGATAAAGTCCCACATAGGAGATTAGTGGGCAAAATTAGGGCACAAGGTATTGGGGGAAGAGTACTGACATGGATTGAAAATTGGCTGGCTGACAGGAAACAAAGAGTAGTGATTAACGGGTCCCTTTCAGAATAGCAGGCTGTGACCAGTGGAGTACCGCAAGGTTCGGTGCTGGGACCGCAGCTGTTTACAATATACATTAATGATTTAGATGAAGGGATTAAAAGTAACATTAGCAAATTTGCTGATGACACAAAGCTGGGTGGCAGTGTGAAATGTCAGGAGGATGTTATGAGAATGCAGGGTGACTTGGACAGGTTGGGTGAGTGGGCAAATGTATGGCAGATGCAGTTTAATGTGGATAAATGTGAGGTTATCCACTTTAGTGGCAAGAACAGGAAGGCAGATTACTATCTAAATGGAGTCAAGTTAGGAAAAGGGGAAGTACAACGAGATCTAGATGTTCCTGTACATTAGTCAATGAAAGCAAGCATGCAGGTACAGCAGGCAGTGAAGAAAGCTAATGGCATGCTGGCTTTTATAACAAGAGGAACTGAGTATAGGAGTAAAGAGGTCCTTATGCAGCTGTACAGGGCCCTGGTGAGACCCCACCTAGAGTATCGTGTGCAGTTTTGGTCTCCAAATATGAGGAAGGACATTCTTGCTATTGAGGGAGTGCAGCGTAGGTTCACAAGGTTAATTCCCGGAATGGCGGGACTGTTATATGTTGAAAGATTGGAGCAACTGGGCTTGTATACACTGGAATTTAGAAGGATGAGAGGGGATCTGATTGAAACATAAGATTATAAAGGGATTGGACACACTGGAGGCAGGAAGCATGTTCCCGCTGATGGGTGAGTCCAGAACTAGAGGCCACAGTTTAAGAATAAGGGGTAGGCCATTTAGAACTGAGATGCGGAAAAACTTTTTCACCCAGAGAGTGGTGGATATGTGGAATGCTCTGCCCCAGAAGGCAGTGGAGGCCAAGTCTCTGGATGCATTCAAGAGAGAGTTAGATAGAGCTCTTATAGATAGCGGGGTCAAGGGATATAGGGAGAGGGCAGGAACGGGGTACTGATTGTGTATGATCAGCCATGATCACAGTGAATGGCGGTGCTGGCTAGAAGGGCTGAATGGCCTACTCCTGCACCTACTGTCTATTGTCTATTTAAGGGGTTTGCTTCAGAACTGACAAGGCAATCTATTCTATCCATAGTTATACAACAATACTTTCTCAAACAGTCTAACATCCATTTCTAGATAAGTAAAACAATAATCCTATCTCTTCTGCCTGCAATATTCTCGGAATTTCCTTCATATAGACCACACAACATCGGGGTATTACTTTTAAAAGATAAACTTGCCATAGGAACACTTCTCCCCTTACAACATTGGATTCAATAGAAAAAAAGAGGCTCCATGCTACAGAAAATAGTTACACATAGTTTACTAGGAACACAGTCACTCTGTAATGCAGGGTACATTGTGCAACTTTGTGCCAGTTCTTAGGATGTGAATGTACTGGTAGGTTTGCATGCATTGACCATTTAGATTAGTGAGTGCTGCCTTTCACCATCACAGTCTCAATTCTGTGGGGTACTCCAACATTGCTATTAGTTAAGGAGCCTCAGAAAGGTACTGAAGCAGTGACATTGTACCTGGTAGTATGCTATGAGGATCTTAGACACATGGACAAATTATAGAAAAAAATCTCTATTGATTAGTCTATAGCAAAGCTGGACAGGTGGCAAGACAAAAATAGAGAGCTTGGAAAGCTATGACTCCAGAAATCAAATGTTCCTTGCGGTCTGCTAACCTTTATAGATTTATAGGGATTTTCAGCAGAGAAAGTCATTTATCATGCTAGCTAAAAATTGACATGAAGTTAACATTGCTCCCCAGGTCTTGCAGGATTTGGTTCTAGAAGTGTTTTTGCAGGAACATTTTAAGCATAATGAGAATTTCTTCCTCCACTATCTGAGCCGTAGAGCAATCTTTTTTCTTCCCTCCCTTTTAATCTCTTATGAATAAATGCAAATTTAAGCAAAAAAAAACTTCAGCTGCTGGAAATCTGAAATAAAACTAGACAATTCTGGTAACACTCAGCAGATCAGCATCATCTATAGAAGGAGGAACAGATTTATTATTTTGCTACGTCTTCTTTTGCTAAGATATATCATGCTTATCACACATCACATCTCAAATTTTTCGGACAGCAACGAAAAAATTGTTTCCTTACAGAAATCAATGTAATTTGTATTTGATAGAATCAATTATAACTGTTTCCATCATCTCCCCAGGGAGTCTATTCCATTGAATTATCTGTTTGCTTTTATTGAAGCAGATGGTTTGCATAAAAATTATTTCATTGTGCCTGAGTTCAGATGAGCCAGAGCAGAAATATCAACACTATCATTTGTCACACAGTTTCTGATAAACTTTTGACATGTAACATGGGGAAATTTTCACATTAAATGTCCGTGTACTTTGTATCTGTTGGAGGGTTTTGAGTAACTTTACTGATGTTTTCCCGGGGAAAGACTTGTCCATTAAACTGTCCACCTGAGTCATTGACAATAACATTCCCAAACATCGTGATTAGGAACCTGGAATATTTGTGTTCCCTCAATACAGGTAGCATTTTAGTGCTCCAGTATAGACCTCCTAAGTTGTCATGCTTTCACAGTGCAGTAGAGCACACAGTAATCCAACTGAAGACGTCAAGATTTTATATCGGCTCATTATTAGTTTTTTTTAAAACTTTCTTTCAGGCGTACAAATGGCCTGTCTTAGGGCTGTATACAATTCCTGACGCAAGCAATGTGCCTGAATTGTAAATGCTATCTGAAGGTATTGACTAAGCCACTGTTTATCTGACAGGGTGTCCAGTGTTGAAAATATACATCTGTAACACAAACATCTTAGCAAAGAATCCTAAGGTGTTGCCTTTAATATTCTATGAGCTTGTAATTTATACACCAGTGCAACTCTGAGCTTACTTCTAATGAGTGAATATTTAATGCAATTTTATTTTTAACTGAAATGAATCACCTTGTACTTATTAATATGGAATTTCATCTACCAGCAATCCTCTAACTTATCAGTAGCTCATTGCAGATTCCATCAGCCTATGAAGGAGTATTTATACCCCAGTTTAATTGGTTTACGTTGCTAAAACTTGATGCACATTTATTTCCTTAAAATAAATAACACTGTTTAGAGTAATTAGTAAAAACACCATTTGCTTTGATGTGGCATCAGAGAGCATACTATGGCTCCCTTCGACTTGAGTCAGAAGGATCTGTGTGGAAGGCTTGAGCAAAGAAATCAGGCTGACTCAGCGCAGTACAAAAAAAAAAGCCTCTCCATTGAAGGTGCAGACTTCTTTTTGGCTCAGACATTAGCGCTCTCTGTTATGTCAGGAATAAGTAGCTACGGTGTTATATGGGAATTGGCTCTAATGTCCAGACAATATTTATCCCCATTCAAATCAATAAAGCAGATGATCTGAATATCATCATGCTGCTATTTGTTGGTACTTGCTGCATGAAACCTGCAGGAGTTAGATTCTATTGGTTGTGAAACAGCTGGGGAGGATGTAAAAGGTGCTGTGTAAGTGTCAGTGTGTTGTCCCTGCCTCTGAAAGGATGCCATTTCCTATCACCTAATGCACCATGTAACCATTGAAAATTGTAGGAGTTCATCAAATGGTAACTTAGATGTTTGTTTCATCTTTAGTTGGCTAAAAAGCTACTTCAACAATGTGTAAAGGCTCATTCAAATTAATCAAAGAGGAAGCGGTGTGTTGTATTAAATCATATCAAAGCATATCCATTAGTTTGAAAACATAAGCTGGATGATCAGGACTGGATGAAGGTTATCGGCTGGAAACGCCGACTGCACTCTTTTCCATAGATGCTGCCTGGCCTGCTGAGTTCCTCCAGCATTTTGTGTGTGTTGCTTGGATTTCCAGCATCTGCAGATTTATTTTGTCTTTAAGCTGATTCTCATTCTAATTCCTTCTAGAAATACTATTTTATATATATGGGTGATTTTGGTTTTTAGCATTATTCCATGTAAAGTACCACTAACTGTTGTGCTAATTGCTAAACACTGTTAAGACAAATATGTACGATACGTGAAGGTATCTGCGTACATCTGTTGATGTCCTCTATTGTAGGATAATTATAGTTTAAACGTGTCATACTGCCATAGAACCTTCCCCAAATTCACTGTAAACCTTGGACTTAACACCAGTTGTAGAAAAGGCAAAATATATACGCCTTGAAAATATTTGTATGGTCCTGTCAACATTATCTGACCTCCACTCCTTGATCTTCCATTACAGATAAAATGAAGAGCCATCAGAGAATGTAATAAGTGCAAGTGTGGATCAGCTGTTTGGCCTTTCATGCCTGCTCTGTCAATCCATAAGATCTTTTTCCTCTGTGACACTTTCCTGGACCAACCCCATATCCCATGGTACTACCCCCTAGAGAGTGCCCATGCACTTGTACAACACAAAAGCCAGACAGACACTGGAATTACTTGCAACAAAACAGATTATTAATAAATTAATTGTAAATGATGGCTGCCACTCCCAACTTTTTCCCCTTTTGGCAAGATGGGCACAGCCTTTAAGTACAGGAGTCAGAATGTGTAAATGTCAGTGGTTGTCCTCTTTGTAATTAGAAATAAGTTAAATTAGATTAAATATGTGAAAATTATTGATCCATCTTTGTAGTTCTTTCACATACTTTATAAATATAATAGAAGTATTTTTGTGACAAGTTAGTGACTTAAAGTAACAGAAATTCAGTGTATCAGTTAATATTTCTAGACAGGTATTGATGGTTTGCAAAGCCCAATTTCTTCCTATAAACTAGTTAATTGAAATGTCAGTACTCAAATCCTGGGAGGCTATCCTATATGACTGATTTTGCTTCACTAGTAAACAATAAAAAGGAACCTTGTGTACATGCTGGGTCCACATTCCTATTGGATAACTTTGCAGTAAATATTTACAGCAGAAACTGCTACGAACACCCAGTGTGTTAGGCAGCATCTATGGAGAGAGAAAAACTAAGCTGCAACCAAGAAATTTACTATTCTGCTCCACACATGTTATCTGACATGCTGTGTGTTTCTGGTGGTTTCTGCTTGTATTTCAGCTTTTCAGCATTTATTGTACTTTGCTTTTAACGTCCAGTGAGCACATTCAGGAAAAGTTTACCCTAGCCTCTTCAAAGAATATGTAAAATATCCATTTTCCTTGGTTCTAGAACCATACATTTTGATCTATTATTTGGCAGACTGAAGTATTTTGATAAATATTGCACAATTCTCTTTACAAGTATCATTTTTCTCTCTCACTTTTGTCTTCCTCCAGAAATGAAGAAGAGTTGAGGAAATCTCTCTCTGAGCTTGCTAATGACAAGACAGATAATGCTGGATCCAAGACCAGCAATCGTATTGGTTCTGGTACTAATCCGTTCCTTGACATTCCACAGGATCCCAATGCTAAAACATACAAAACTGGCTTTCTTTCTCGAAAAATTCATGCGGATATGGATGGAAAAAAAAGTGAGTCCTGACGAGAGGTTATTCCTCCATTCCTATTTCATTGCTTACCTTTATGCTGTGACAGTATTAAAAGTGATTTGCTTCCTCCCCGGAAGGGGATTAAGAAGCCAGAATGGTTTTGAGAAATTGAAAGTCCTGGTAGGTTTGGGTTATGTTTTCCTTAGCATAGATCATTTCTACGAGGCATAAAGTCAATGAATCATACAATTGTAGAAGAAACAACGATGTCCCTGTGCTGACTCTTTGAAAAGCCTATCCAATTGCATAATACATTTTTCTCTCCCTATTGTTTCTTTTCAGACAGATATAATACGCTTTTAACATCTACTTCCACCAATACCCTATATTTAAAAGCGGGTAAAATCCCATAACTTTCCCACTTACTCCTTTCCTGTTTACCTTAAATGAGGTTTCAGTGTTTGCAAACCCTTGTCTTTCCCCTTGTCTTTCCATGTTGGCTTGCTTATGAAGGGGAAACTGCACACTGGGAGGAAAAGGTAATGCTTATTTAGAAAAATCTGTCCGTGTGTGGCTGCCCATTCTTAGCAAATATGCATAAGATATTCACTTTCTGGCTTTAACTAGTTCTTTCTCCATGGAATATGTAACCAAACAAAAGGAAGAATAATTTGAAATCAGTGTTCTGACAAATTACTTACACTCTTCATTAAGTTATTTTTACAATACAAAGTGACTTTGGTATATTGCACAAGGTACTGACAGACTGCATTGATGTCATATAATATGATGCTCCCTGGTTGCTGCTACTGTTTCACTAGCAACATAAGCATAAAGGCAGTCATTCTTCATCATGTATACAATCAGGAAGATACTTGATTTCATGAAGAGCTATGAGCTAGAAAGTTTCTAGTTGAAGCACAAATTGTCCTCGTGAAGTTTTCTGCTGTTTTATTATTTTTGTCCATGGATGTGGAAAGCAATAAAAATGATTTAAAAGAATCTGTCTCCCATAGCAATATACAGTAATTCCACAAAGACAAGAAGTTATGTTCTTCTGCTCAAGATCTTCAAACGTACACTATGAAGTATAAGCAATTCCAGCAATAAGATGTACCTATTGCACATGGATAGTCCTCAACTTAGAAATTGATATGACACCATATGACTGTAAAATGCTGTGATTGGGATGTTGGTATATTAATGAGATGTGTCAGAGAGCAACATGTCTGCTCAGCACAGAATCATCATAACCTCTGCTTTTGCAAGCACGTTGAATTTCTTTTTAACACTGACAAATGGGACATGGTCACAGCTCAGGTAGTGAACTTGATTGGCATGGATGAGTTAGGCAAAAGGGCCTTTTTCTGTGCTGTATGATTCTATGACTCTAGTTTGTTTTTCCACTGGGTTCTTTAAATTTGAAATAATAGACAAAGCAGAGAAGACCATACATTTGGAGACACAAGGGACAGTAGATGCTGGAGGTCCACAAAAGCTGTAAGTCCAGAAATATATTTTGGAAAATTTGAAGAAAATGATTTTTCATCATCTTGCACCAAGCCAACAGGTGACATCCTTGGATGGTGTTCTCCTCCTTTCCCACTTTCACCTGTGAACCCACTCATATTTGGAACCCAGAGTTCCCCTTTACTTAATAAATCACCCTTTGACATTTTCAACAGTGTCAACTGTAGTATAATTACTTGTAATTCTGAATTAAAAGTATAACAATGCAAAATTGCTCAGCAATCAGACAGCATCTGCGGAGAAAGTGAGAGTTAATGTTACAGTTTAGAACTGGGGTCAAATTAAAACAAATTTTAAGCTGATTTGTTTTTTCAGCTTTTCTCTCAATGCAGGCGTTGTCTTCTCCACATTTTTATACCTGTTCTGACTCTATATTTTTACAAAACTTTGACAAAAAAGTCATCAGCATGAAATATTCTTGTTTCTTTCTCCATGAGTGCTGCATAAGTTGCTGAGCATTTCCACATTTTAGTTCAGCTTATTTGAACCAGTTCTTTAAATTTCAGCCCACCTTTTCTGAATGGCAAGAGTAGGGAATGCAAAGTGCGAAATTGACTGTCCTGTTCCAACTCACTGATATAGAATCCTCATGGTCAACACTTTGAGATAATACTTGATGTCTTTGCCAAATTACTAACGATGGCCACTGTCCATTCTGTAATTATTTTAATGCCCAGAGCACATTTCTGAATCAATATTTTTTTGCATTACCATTATTAGAGCAAAGCCCACACTCTGCTGGATGGAGACATGGCAGCTTCAATCAATGTAGGTTTGGTTATCTGCATACATAGTAAATGATATATGGGTGGAGCAGAAGCCAGGAGATAAGTTATGTGCCAATAAATTTGGATGACTGCTGACTAGTTTTGGAAGAAAAATGTGCAAGTTTGCAACATGGCAGTAGTGCTTTGCCAATACAATAAAACACAAAGGCATTCCTTTGAAGGGTCTGCTAGAGGAAGTTCTCAATACTTTGAAATCATATGTTGTTATTTTTGATTGAGACTTTCTGGTATATAGTGTGATGTCACCTGAAGACATTGCAGCTATCAGAATTACTTAGGATTCAGACTCATCCTGTAATCTAGCCCATCCATCCTTGTTTTCTATAATTGATATGTCAACTCTTTATTCCTTTCCACAGACGCTGCCTGACCTACTGAGCTCTTCATCTTGTGTGTATTACCTTTGTAAATTATGTTCACAGCTCAGTGTATGCAAATATTCATCCTACTGTTATGCCCATCTTTTATGTGAAAGGACCTGAACTGCTGTTCTTAATCTGTGTTATCCATTCTCCTTGAACGGGCAATGATGCTATGAACATGCAGTGAAAAATATGTTGATAAGCTTGTGAATGGGATGACATGGAATAACTTCGAGAATTAGATTTGATGTCTTAATTCTAGATTTGGCCCAACTCTGCATTATTCTTGGAAATTTTGCAAGGAGACAACTGATATCTTTACAGCTGTTTGTTTCAGTAATTTATTTAACTAATGTTGTATGCTTATAAATTAGTTTTTTTAAATCACTCTCCAACCATCCGTTTGTTTACAGAAGTTATGGAACTATTCCTGAAAGAACATTCTCTTCCTAGAGCACATTCTATTCAAGATGGAAAGTCTAAACCAATGGCACTTTTATTGACTCTGAAACTTACTCCTCTGTCTGATCCCTACATGTGTTTTTTTTTGTGTCAATGCAGCTCCCAGGGGAAAAAGAGGTTGGAAAACATTTTACGCTGTGCTCAAAGGCATGATTCTTTACTTACAAAAGGTAAACTCATCCTCTTTTGATTCACTGATGCAGTTCAAATTGTCAATGTGCCTTGCTTTGCAGCAAATGTATGAAAAGTTCTGGATGCCAGCAACCTTGTGGATCATTTTCTGGTGAAGTGTTACGTACCCCGTAACTGGGTCACTTACCAGCAAAGATAGAGAAGTCCGTTGAATTCTGATGGTACTATTTTTAACAGTATTTATTGATAGAAATACACAAAAATAATATCAGTGCAAACACACAGATAATATACGTCGTCAATACTAAATCTAAAAGCGCGGGTATAATAATAATCAATAAGAAATAGCTCTATCGTTGTCTAGGGGATAATGAATTGTCCGATGGAAATAGATAGTTCGTTCAGTTCATACAGGCTTCAGCCGTTGGGGACCCTGTGTGGCAATTGTTGGAGAGAGAGAGAGACGGGTTAAATCTTGCCCATTCTGTTTATGATGTCAATCCTTCGAGAGTCGTTGAGAGTTGAGTTCCCCGTTGTTAGCTAAAAACCGTTTTTCCATGGCAAAGGTCACTGATTCCGGGCAAATGGAAGCGGACGCACGTGGCCTTCCACCAGCTTTCGCTATTACGGGATCGCTAGCGTTTCTTCTGGTGCGTCTGAGGGGCTGTTCCCACAGACCCTCTTTTTATCCTGACTCACAGGGTCTCAGGTGTCAATCAGGTTGGGATGATGCAATCCCTCCACCAACCTCCCCCCTTGTTTCATTGCCTGGGGCGTCGATGCATTGTACAGGATGCAATACACAAGTCCGTCTCCAAGAGACAATAGCCGGCATCAATGGGTCCGCCTCTCGGAGGCCAAGACACATTCCACCGCCTTGTGGATTCGGCATGTCTTTCTCTCATTTCCTGGGTCTCCTGAATTGACTCAATAGTGATCTTGCGAGCCTCTCAAAGGAGGGGGCTATCCCCCGCACCCTTCGGCCCCTCAGAGCTGTGGTACATTCATAACACCCCCTTTCTTCAAAGCGTTTTCACCAGCGGTGAAAACAAAGTAGTACAGAGTCTTACAGGATTTTAGAATCTAACACAATACAAAAGCTTTTCTTTTTCACTACAGAGTAATACAGTTATACATTCAATTCAGCATCTAGATGGTTACCGATTACAATCGTCACTTCCTTGAATATCTTAACATCTTGTACCCTACTAAAGTCTTGTAGCATCAGACTCCAATTTAGTAACCACCTTTTTTTTCTTCAGCAAACAAAACTAAAGAGTTGTGATCTTAAGCTTACGTGTATACTACAAAAGTTCATGCAAATACCAATCGTTATGTTGCTTTCAAACTTAACAGGCAGGCTTCCATGGGCGTTGTCTTTTATTATTCACAGGCTTTGTCGAAATCCCTTAAAACCGGTTTCTGCTATTTAAAAATGGCGTCCCCATTAACCCTCGTCTCTTTTCTGGTTAGTTCCCACGTGGGGAGCTTGGGTAACCTGGCAAAATAGGCTTTTGCCCGCTTCTTTCATAGGAGTTATTTTATCAACACTGTGTCCCAAACTTAGACCATCTTCTGAATTTCCACCCAATTCTTTAATTTTACGCAAGTTGCTAGTTTTCTCTTCAGGACCCTTCAGGCTATTAGTTTTCAGTTCAAACTCTTTGTTCAAGCAGCATTTCAAATTCTGCCTTTTCACACCACACTCTGGAATAACAATAGCATGGGGGCCCCCGTCATCTTCCAACTCAACCTGTAAGTGATCCACAGGTTTTAAATTTTTTTCATTCGATTTGAGAACTACATATTTCCCATTTTCTTCAGTGATAATATTCATCTCCCCACGTTTGATCTCTGCATTAACTTTTAACACACCTTCGAGCACAAATACCTGGGAACTCTCACTTCCCACTTTTACCAAGGTTAACCCTTTCTTCACTGAACCAAGTCTATCTGACCCACAAGGACTGCATTCCTTTTCAACTGAATCAAATACCTCAGACTTTTTCTGAGCTCCATTATTAGGTTCAGTACCACGTGCATCCACATCTTGGACACACTCAAATGGGACATTTGCCTCTTCCAGGCTTTCAATACCCGTACCCGGTCCAAATTCTAAATTCCCCTGATTCTCCCAGCTACTCTCTGGGAAACTCCCTTCCGGAGAAAACTCAACCCCACGGGCTGAAACAACCTCATCTGCCAACCCAGCAGACTTCTTCAAGGTAATGGCATCCTTTTCATCTAGGACTGCCCTCATTTCATTATCGGGAACCCTTTAGAATTTTCAACTTCTTCAAACAGTTCTGCCAAACCAGACAGATCATCCATGTCCACCTCTGGACCTTTTAACAGCTTTACCTGTTTCTCATCTCCATTTCCTGCCTCTAGCACTTCATTCCTCGCTAAGGGCAGGTCTATCTCCTCTCCCTTACTCTCTTTCACTTTACTACCCTCTGTTTTACCACCCTCCAAACCCTCATGGTACAGAGTCGGTAAAAACCTCTCGGCCAAATCGATACTGGCCAGATTTAAACTGCTCTCGTTCTCAGCTGCCTTTCTCGACATGCTGCGAGTGACCGCGCATGCGAGATAGATCTTGGAATCTAGGGGCGAAGCCTCAACACTCACAGGCTGTTTTGTCAGCGTCATTGCCGACCAAACCTTACCACCGGCTAAATCGTTACCCAGAAGGACGTCCGCGTCAGTTCTCGGGAATTCTGATCGCACCCCCATTTCAACTGGTCCAGAGACGAGCTCACAATTCATAATGATCTTATGCAAGGGCACCATTTCCGTCCCTTTGCCTATGCCTTTCACAGCTACCATTCCCGTCTTGCGACCAAAATCTAGTACCTTACTGCTGATCAATGATAGTTGCTCCCCCGTGTCTCTCCAGATCCGTACTGGAACTGGGGTGCCTCCCTCCCTCACAGACACGGTTCCGTTTGACATACAAGTCTTAGCCCCTTCTCGTACTCTGTCTACCCGGGGCTCTCTTGTCGATTTACTGATTACCACGGCACATCCGATAGGGACTGCTGCTTTCCCTTTTTCTGTCTCTTTCCTCAGAGCAAAGCACCTAGATGCAATATGCCCCCCCTTTCCACAATTAAAACAGGTCAAGCCCGGAAATCTCTGGCCATCTTGCCTTTCCCCCTTTCCATCTTACCACTAGCTCCCGGCGGGACCTCTGCCTCGGCCGGCCGGCTTTCTCAATCGTTCCCACGGTCTCTGGGAACTTTTATTCGAGGAAAACTTTGTCTTGTGGGTTTGGGCATATTCATCTGCGAACCTAGCAAATTCTGAGATAGATTTATTCGGCTTCTCATTCAAATACATCCGGATATCCTCCGAAACACAACCTTTAAATTCCTCAATCAGAATTAACTCCCTGAGACGCCAATAATCCTCGTCCACTATTTCTGCAGTGCACCAACGGTCCAAGAGCACACCCTTCTCATAGGCAAACTCGGTATACGTCTGATTCCACCCTTTCTTTAAATTTCTGAACTTTTGTCTATACGCTTCAGGTACTAGCTCATAACTCCGGAGAAAGGCCACCTTTACTTTGTCATAACTCTCCTCCTCTTCCTCCTCCATGGACAATGCCGTATATGCCCGCAGTGCCTTCCCTTTTAACACACTTTGTAACAACGCCACCCACTGTTCTCTGGGCCACTTCTGATTCACTGCCACCTTTTCAAAAAGCAAGAAATAACTAACAACATCCGTCTCCTCGAACGGAGGTACTAACCTCAACTCCCGACTAACATTAAACCGCTCCTCTCGGTCTGACCCCTGAACTCGTTGCTCTTGCCTTAACTTCTCCATCTCCAAGTCATGTTTCCTCTGTTTCTCTGCCTCCCTCTCCTTCTCGGCCCTTTCCTTCTCTTTCTCAGCTGCTTCCAGCTGTTTTAACTGAAGTTCATGCTCTCTTTGCTTCTCAGCTCTGTCCTGCTCTAACTCTTTTAGCTGGAGCGCATGCTCCCTTTCTTTCTCAGCCCAGTCCCGCTCTAACTCCTTTAGCTGGAGCTCATGCTCCCTTTGTTTTTCAGCTCTTTCTTTCTCCTTCTCAGCTGCTTCCAGCTGCTTTAACTTAATTGCATGTTCCAACCTTAATTTCTCCAACTCTAACTGAGCCATCCCACTAGCTGGTACCTTTTCAGGGATATTTTCCTATACCTCAGCTGTAAACACATTCTTCCCAATATAATACTGAGTTATTGCCCTTCACACCTCCCGCTTTTCATTGACAACCTCACCTCTGCAAGGTTTAACCCCTTTGCCAAATTTATCAAGTCTGATTTGGTGGCCACCTCCAGCGCCTCCAGAGTCGGGTTTTCTATAAATTCCCCCAAGTCCATCTTTGCTGGTTTCCCGTCTGGCTACCCGCGTAACCAGATCCAAGTTTGGACTTACAAGCCCGATTCACTGGCTCCCCAATTTGGTATCAGATCTCGAGACGAGAACCCCAATTGTTACGTACCCCGTAACTGGGTCACTTACCAGCAAAGATAGAGAGGTCTGTTGAAGTCTGATGGTACTATTTTTAACAGTATTTATTGATAGAAATACACAAAAATAATATCAGTGCAAACACACAGATAATATACGTCGTCAATATTAAATCTAAAAGTGCGGGTATAATAATAATCAATAAGAAATAAGCTGTATCGTTGTCTAGGGGATAATGAATTGTCCGATGGAAATAGATAGTTCATTCAGTTCATACAGGCTTCAGCCATTGGGGACCCTGTGTGGCAATTGTTGGAGAGAGAGAGAGACGGGTTAAAATTTGCCCATTCTGTTTATGATGTCAATCCTTCGAGAGTCGTTGAGAGTTGAGTTCCCCGTTGTTAGCTAAAAACCGTTTTTCCGTGGCAAAGGTCACCGATTCCGGGCAAATGGAAGCGAACGCACGTGGCCTTCCACCGGCTTTCGCTATTACGGGATCGCTAGCGTTTCTTCTGGTGCATCTGAGGGGCTGTTCCCACAGACCCTCTTTTTATCCTGACTCACAGGGTCTCAGGTGTCAATCAGGTTGGGGATGATGCAGTCCCTCCACCAACCTCCTCCTTGGTTCATTGCCTGGGGCTTCGATGCATCGTACAGGATGCAATACACAAGTTCGTCTCCAAGAGACAATAGCCGGCATCAATGGGTCCGCCTCTCAGAGGCCAAGACACATTCCACCGCCTTGTGGATTCGGCATGTCTTTCTCTCATTTCCTGGGTCTCCTGAATTGACTCAATAGTGATCTTGCGATCCTCACAAAGGAGGGGGCTACCCCCGCACCCTTCGGCCCCTTAGAGCTGTGGTACATTCATAACAGAAGGAACAAACATAAAGTACAGTAAAACTCTGCCGTGGACTGTACAGAATAAAAACAGAAATAATTCAATAAATTGGATTCAAATGAAAGATGTTAGTGATTGTTTTACCAAACCTGCACCTGATTATATCGACTGTTATTCCTCCCATTGTGCAACAGACTCCCTGCTAGCTCTGTAATTCATGACATTTTGTGTATAATAGATGTTAAGTGAGTTAGGCTATTTCACCAAGAAATCAAGCAGGGAATTCAGAAAAAGCCTCCCTTTCAATAGATCTATACATTTCACAGGAGGCAGGACATAAAAGTTGGATAGATTTATTTGCAGAGTTTAAATGCTGGCATGGACTAGCTGGGTAGAATGGCCTGTTTCTCAGGTAATCGCTTCTGGAATTGCCAGACTTCTGAATGCTGCCTCAACTTATCTTCTAATGGGATGGAACAGAATCAGTAAGCGTATGGATCTTTATCTTTCATTGCAGACAGTATGTGCAGTCTACAACATTTGCTTTGCATTAATCTGAAAAACAGGTTGATGTCATAATACATCAAAGATTGATGGAAATAATTCTTCAGCTGAAGAAACTACTTGACAATAGCACTTGTCGACTGCAAAGTAATGGCCTGTTGACAAAGAGTAATAGTTGCTGCAAGCAGTGCATCAGTTGATTACTTTCAGAGTCCAGCCAATTTAAATGGGATTACTTGCGTGGTGGTAGGAGGAGCCTGTATTTGATGAACTGACATCTTCTATAGCCTGGAATTTTTAAACCTTAATTCTTATTCTGAAATGCGTCAATTGTTCACTTTCAGGACAGCTGCTGTTCACGGGTTAAGTTGTGCAAGGCAGATGTATGAAGCAGCATTTTTTTTAAAATTCAGAGCTGGGGAAGGAGTGCAGTGTGGGAGGAAGACCTGTCCTTTTCAACTTTGATGGTTGGACATGCAATTCCATCTCCATTTTTGTTTTCCTGTTTTCATTCCTTGATTTTTCAATTGCGTATCACACATGATGCGCATTATCCAGGGAATTTCTGAATCCATTGTATTTCTTAACTTATTTCCACTAAATTTCCATAAGACATAGGAACAAAATTAGGCTATTCAGCCCACTGAGTCTTCTACCATTTCTTGGCTGACTTATTATCCCTCTTCAACCTCATTCTCCCGCCTTCTCACTATAGCCTTTGACACCCTGACTAATCAATAACCTATCAACCTCTTCTATGAATATACTCATTTATTATACTCACAGTAATTCATTGCAATTAATTCCTCTAGCTAAAGAAATTCCACCTCATTGCTATTCTAAATGGACATCTCTCTATACTGAGGCTGTGCTCTCTGAAACTAGATTCACCCACCATAGGAAACATCCTTTCCACATCCGTTCTGTCTAGACCAGATCACCGCACTCCCTGTCCTTTTAAATTCCAGTGAGTACAGACCCAGAACCATCAAATGCTCCTCATATGTTAACCCTTTCATTCCCAGAATTATACTTGTGAACCTCCTGACCTCCTTCAATGCCAGCTTATCTTTTCTTAGATAAGAGGCGCAAAACTGCTCACAATACTCCAGGTATGGTCTGACCAATGCCTTATAATGCCTCAGTGTTGCGTCCTTGCTCCGATATTCTAGTCCTCTCGAAATGAATGCTAACATTGCATTTGCCTTCCTCACCACCGATTCAAGCTGCAAGTTAACATTCAAGGAATCCTGCGTAAGGACTCCCAAGACTCTTTGCACCTCTGTGTTTTGAATTTTTCTCCCATTTAGACAATAGTCTATGCATTTATTTCCCTACACTATATTCCATCTGCCACTTCCTTGCCCATTCTCCCAATCTTTCTGAGTCCTTCTGCAGACTCTCTGCTTCCTCAATACTACATCCTCCTCCATCTGTCTTCATATTGTCTGCGAACTTGGCCTCAAAGCCATCAATTCCATCATTCAAACCATTTTCATATAATGTGAAAGAGCAGTCCCAGTACCAACCCCCCCCCAGTCACCAGCAGTCAACCAGAATAGGCTCCCTTTATTCCCACTCAGCCTCTTGTCGATCAGCCAGTCTTTTGTCAATGCTAGTATCTTTCCTGTTAAACTATGGGCTCTTATCTTGTAAAGCAGCCACATGTGCAGCACCTTGTCAAAGGCCTTCTGGAAATCCTAGTTAACAACATCCACTGAATCTCTTTTGTCTATCCTGCCTGTTATTTCCTCAAAGAACTTAAACAGATTTGTCAGGCAAGATTTCCCCTATTGTATCATGTGCCTCCAAGTAATGTGAAATCCACTCCTTAATAACGACTCCCAACATGTTATCAACCACTGAAATGAGGCTAACTGGCCTGTAATTTCCTTTCTTCTGTTCCCTTATTTCATAAAAAGTGGAGTGACATTTGCAATTTTCCAGTCCTCTGGAACCATTCTAGAATCTAGAGATTCTTGAAAGATCATTACTAATGCCTATGACTAATTTCCAACAAATTCAAAAAAATTACCAGCCTACTAAGATGCTCAAGAGATTAAATGACATACCATAGGCCAAGTCTTGCAATAAGAAGAATCTGTCAATGTCATATTTATACAAAATCAAACTTCATTTATTGAACACCTGAACACCTACGCCCTGTCTGCCAGAGAAAGCAGGATCTCCCAGTGGTCACACGTTTTAATTCCACATCCCATTCCCATTCTAATATGTCAATTCATGACCTCCTCTGTCAAGATGAAGCCTCACTCAGGTTGGAGGAACAACACCTTATATTCCGTCTGGGTAGCCTCCAACCTGATGGCTTGAACATTGATTTCTCCAACTTCTGTTAATGCCCCTCCTCCCCTTCTTACCCCATCATTTATTTATTTATTTATTCATTCCTCTTTTTTCTCTCTCTCTTTTCTCTTTCCCTGTCCCTCTCACAATAACTCCTTGCCTGCTCTTCATCTTCCTCTGGTGCTCCCCTCTCCCTTTCTTTCTCCCTAGGCCTCCTGTCCCACGACCCTCTCCCTTCTCCAGCTGTGTATCCCTTTTGTCAATCAACTTTCCAGCTCTCAGCTTCATCCCTCCCCCTCCTGTCTATTCCTATCATTTTGGATCTCTCCCTCCCCTTCCCCCTTTCAAAATTCTTACTATCTCTCCTTTCAGTTAGTCCTGATGAAGGGGCTCGGCCGAAACATCGACTGTACTTCTTCCTATAGATGCCACCTGGCCTGCTGTGTTCCACCAACATTTTGTGTGTGTTGCTTGAATTTCCAGCTTCTGCAGATTTCCTCGTGTTTTCATTGACATATGCAGAGTTGCAATAGAAAAGCTTAATTGTAGCAGCATCACAGGCACATAGCAGAATAAAAACAAGAAAAAGAAACTAAACAATAATTATAATTTTTTTAACATAAGAACACAATTACAACAAAAATAAACAAAGTAACAAACTCTATTGTCCAGGCATCTCCACTGATCGAACTGAGCACCAAGACCCTATTTATAAGTTAACGTGTAGACATAACTCTGTTCCCATGATTCTTAATGAAATTCAGGAGAACTTAATATAAGTTGAGTTTGGTACACGCAAGATTGTGTGTCCAGTTTCTGTGGCCTCAGTGCAAACTGAACCATGATGATGTTCTTGAATTTTGTCATGTCTTCATGTGGTTGGAAGAGCTCATTCATATTTCAGTAGCCAAACAGTGTACTGTGTTGTATATGGTGTGTATGTAAAAGGGTATCTCCTGATTTACCATGGACGTTAGCATGAAAGAAGTGCTTTTAGTAAAGACACTGGGTCTGCCTTTACCCATGTGAGCCGTTATTGAATTTTAAATTAAGAATTACAGAGCAATTTATTACAGGCTGCTTTCATCGTTGGTTTTGAAAGGCTGAGCATTACTTTAAAACAACGAAGCATTTCAGAAGGGTGTATAGCAGAAAAACTGCTTCCTTTGGTGGTGTGGTACCAATAATTCAGGAAATAGCAGCAGAATGAGACCATTTGTCCGCTCACGTTTGCTTCACCATTCATCAAAGTCATGGCTGATCATCTCCATGTTCCATGATTTCATGAATATTCTGGGAGGGATGAATTCAAATCAAGGAGGCTCACTTTAAAAGTATTTTGAACTGAAACCAAGAAATGTTTATCACAGGAAGGATAGTGGATGTTTAGTGCTGTCTGTCTCCACAAAGCTGTGGATCCTATAATTTAGTTAGAGCTCCGTAGACTTTCAAGACCATCAAGAAATGTGAAACCATGCTGAACAAATAGATTTCTGATACAAGTCTGCTATGATCTCATTAAATGGTGGAAGGGCTGAATGGTGTGATGATATGCAGTGAAAACCACTATAAAAGGGTAATTAGTGACTGATATAACATCAAAGGTTGTGACTCATAAGCAAAGCAATAATCTTAAGATTTAAATACCTTAAATTATTTTGCCTGTGGTCTATGCTTAGTTTCTCTCGTGTATTTTTAATGCTGAGAGTCATATGTGAGCTGTTTTCAAATGGATCAGTGTTAGGAGAGGGAAATAAGGAATGGAAGCAAAGCATTTGTAAGGTGGATTTAAGAAAGAGCTGATTTTGAAAATGAGCTGGGGACTAAGTGTTCTAGTGGAATTATTTTTATAAAATCATCAACGCAGGTTTACAGCAATAGTTAAAAGGAATTGCAATAGATTTGTGCCGTTTAATTTCCACAAACACAGCAGAAAATAAACCTACACTCTTCATGGTGCATATTAATTCAGCTCCGTTTGTGAATCTTGGTTTTATCAAAAAGCTGTCTCCTTCCCTCTCTGTCTTTCCTTCCAGAAGCAGCTACTACCATACCAGTTACAGAGGTGACTAGGGTATTTTGATAAAGTTTTGTCCTGCCCTTCTCTGTCATCAAGCCCTATACTTTCTAATCAGATTACAATTAGGAGCATGATCTCTGATTGATTGGAATAGATATATTTCCCAAATTGAATGCCCTGAACTTCCTTTGTAAGCTGAATTTCAGAACCAGAGTCAAACTACATAAATTATTACACTTTGCATTCTACATATACTAGAAATCATACTTCTATCAAATTGTTTCATGCCATTCCATAGCATTATGATTTTTCAATAGTATAATTTTCAACAGTGATCCAGCATATTTCAAGGATTTATCCCAGGATACTTCCTCAGTAGAACATCTTGGTGAAAACAGTATCACTGAATTTCGGTAGGATCTGTAATAATTTCTTTTGAAAAATCAAAGCTTGTCAATAACATGGAAGAGAAACTAAACCGCTAGAATTGTAAGGATATTGTCAGTGTACAAATGTTCCCAATTTAAATTGTAATCAGTCTTTAGTGATGTGAAGATAATGACAACAACCATTAGAATGAAATTGGGAATAAAGAATCTAACATGACATGAGTCCACAATTCAGTTAAATATTTGCTTCAGTGAAATAGATGAGAGCTTGTGTTTGTATTCCATTAAATCTATCAAGAACTGAGCTCAAAGCATCAGGTTTTCCTGGATCCCACCCACTGGCTCAACATCCAGTCCACCTGCACTTTGTGGAGGGCTGAAGGCAGAGTGTCTCTAGTAGAGAGCAAATTCAGATCAAGAGGCCTTGGCTCACAAAGGCCATATAGCTTTTGATAGCTCACCAGCTGTCAAAAATTTAACGGTTTTTAAATGTCTCTAATAGACAACTTTAAAACTTCAAATAAATTTAAATAGTGAATTAAATACAAAAGAAAAAGATTAAAAGCTTTAGAATAAGCCAAGTACCTATCTTTTCACTTGAGTAGAATTGTTGATCTTTCATCTGCTGCCCTGTTGTAGAGCAGAGACTGGGATACAAGGTAAATTTGGATCTCTTTCCAACTTAACTTACTCCTCCCTGGGCTCAGCAGGGATTCCAGTAGTAGAGCAGGTGTGCTGGTCCTTGACAGTGCATACCTGCAAGTCCAAGACTTCCTGAGGCAAGAATGGCCAATATCCAAGAGTACCCCTACTCTTCATGGAACACATGAGAAAATGAGCACCAACTGTCAGACAGCAGAATTTGGCCCAGTATAGCTACAGAAGGCTGTGTATAGATCCCAAAACTGCAGCTGAGCACCACTAATAGATATTCTTCTTTTACTAATCAAACTTGTGCCAGAATTAATTAACATTGATCATTCATGAAAATGTGACACGGTGTACTGGGAAGGTGGGCTCAGATACTCAGACAAAGGCTCATGGTGCACTTCGGCAAGCTAGAAGACTTTCAGGTGTGCACGAGGAAATCCGCAGATGCTGGAAATTCAAGCAATGCACACAAAATGCTGGTGGAATGCAGCAGGTCAGGCAGCATCTATAGGGAGAAGCGCTGTCGACGTTTCGGGCCGAGACCCTTCGTCAGGACTTCGTTCCACCAGCATTTTGTGTGTGTTGCTTAAACTTTCAGGTGTCACTGGATCACAGGGAGGGGAGATGAATCATCAAGCTCCTCCAATTTACTTGCCGGTCTATTCTGATGCTTAGTAACAGCTTTGGGCAATTCAACCCTTCAGGTGTACTCTGCTACTCATTGGATTCATTTACTGCCTCGCCTCCACAATGCTCTCACTCAACAAAAGACATATCATTCTTTTATATGTTGCAGTAATACTTGATATGAGGAATATTGCTCATTTCTAGTGGCCATTGTGTGAAGAGCAGCTTTCTTTTGCTGAATAATAAATGATCCAACTCTAAGATTAACATCCCTCACTTCAATCCATCAGCAGAGGTAATGGTTTCTCTGCATTTACCACAACAAACCCTTTTATGATTCTGAGCTGTAGGGAAGTGGCTGTGAAACTACAATGGATTCCAGTTATTTGGGCCATTGGTGATTCAGGGAAGCTCCTTCAAAGTTCAAAGTAAATTTATTATCAAAGTACGTGTCTGTCAACATAGGCAACCCTGGAATTCATTTTCTTGTGAGCATACTCAATAGAATAATAACCATAATAGAATCAATGAAAGACCACTCTGAATGGGCATTCACCCAATGAGCAAAAGACAACAAACTGTACAAATGCAAGTAGAAATAAATAATAATAAATAAATATTAGAGAACATGAGATAAAGAGTCCTTAAAAGTGAGTTCATAGATTGTGGGAATATTTCAGTGATAGGGCGAGTAAAGTTAATCCCCTTTCATTCAAGAGCCTGATGGTTGAGGAGTCGTAACTGTTCCTGACCCTGGTGGTGTGAGACCTGAGGCTCCAGTACCTTCTTCCTGATGGCAGCAGCAAGATGAGAGTGTGAGCTGGGTGGCGGGGGTCCTGATTATGGATGCTGCTTTCCTGCAACAATGCTTCATGTAGATGTGTTCAGTGGTGGGGAGGGCTTTACCTGTGATGGACTGGGCTATATCCACTACTTTCTGTAGGATTTTCTGTTCAAGGGCCTTGGTGTTTACATACCAGGCTGAAGTGGCAGCCAGTCGATATACTCTTCACTGCACATCTATAGAAGCTTGTGAATGTTTTAGATGTCATGTTGAATCTTCGCTAACTCCTAAGGAAATGAGGCACTGTTATGCTTTCTTCGTAATTGCACTTGAATGCTGAGGTCCTCTGAAATGATAACACCAAGAAATTTAAATAGTATCTTATTATTTATTTATTTTTATTATTCTACTGAGTATGGCATGCTCTGATGAGGACTGGTTCATGGACCTTTGGTTTCCTCTTCCTGGTCAATAAGCTGCTTGGTCTTGCTGAGGTTCTCGCTGTGGCACCACTCAGACGGATTTTCAGTCTCCCTCCTACATGTCGATTTGTTTTTGATGATTCAGCCCACGACAGTGGCCATTGGCAAACTTGAAAGTGGCCCTGGAGCTGTGCTTAGTCACACAGTCATAAGTGTAAAGCGCGTGGAGCTGGGGGCGGTGGGGGGGGGGGGGGGGTGGGGGAGGGTTGTTCAAGACACAGCCTAGTGGAGCACCTGGGCTGCTGCAGATTGTGGTGGTGATATTGTTGCTGGGGTCTGCAGGTGATAAAATTGAGGGCCTATTTGCACAAGGAAGCATTGAGGCCAAGGTCTTGAAACTTACTGATCAGTTTTGAGGGGATAATAGTGTTAAATGCTGAGCTGTGGTTGATAAAGAGCATCCTGATATATGCATCTTTGCTGTCCAGATGTTCCAGGGTTGAGTGAAGAGCCAGTGAGATGGCATCTGTTGTAGATCTATTGCGCCGGTAGGAAAATTGGAGCAGATCCAAGTTGCTTCTCAGATTTGATATGTTTCATCACCAACCTCTCAAAACAGTTAACCACTGTGGATTTAAGTGCTACTGGACAATAGCCACTGAGGCAGGTTATCATGTTCTTCTTAGCAACTGTATTAGTAAAGACTGCTTGAAGCAGATGGGTACCTCAGACTGCCAAAGTGAGAGGTTAAAGATCTCAGTGACACTCCAACCAGTTGATCACCACAGATGTTTAGTACTTAGCCAGGTACCCTGTTCGGGCCAGATGCTTTTCATTGGACTGTGTCATGTAACACCATGGTCCTGAAAAACATTGTCTCATTTTTACTATGTACAGTACCAGCAGTTATGGTCGAAATGACAATAAAAGTGAATTGACTTGATTGACTTGACTTGGATCACCTTCCTGAAGGATGCTCGTAGGTCAGCCTCAGAGACAGAAATGACAGGATCATAGGGGGCTGTGGGAGGTTGTGATGGTCAGAGCGAGCACAGAAGGCATTGAGTTCATCTAGAAGTGAAGCCCTGTTGTCACCCATGTTGCTTGGTTTTACTTTATAAGAGCCACTTATTTGGGGCAACTCATAAAGAACAAAAAAATGAAGAAAATATCTGGGATTCTTTTTGTTTATTTGGGAAACAATGCTGTTTGAGAGGAGACCATTGCCAGCCAGTTTTTAACTAGCGTCGGACGGTTGCGCTTGTGTGGCCTTTAGACACCACGCTGATTAGAGCGAAGTTTTTTAAATAGTGTCAATGATTTTTCTCACTGATAGTTGGTGAGGAATAAGCAATAAAGCAATTCAGAACTGTTTTACTGACAGCGGGTGTCAAGCAGTGAGGCTTGTAGATGCGAGAATCAGCTGGGAGTGAAAATGAAAAAATTTCACTACTTCCATTAGTTAGGAACAATGAAGTATTTGAAAGTATTGACTATCATCTTGAATGTTACAATGAAAATGAAGATTTGGAGGCTGCAATCATCGAAAGCACTATATGAAGGCAGTCCATTATTTGTACTAGGTGTCTGCACTGATTTTGTTCATTTACAGTCAATCTAAAGAACATGGCAGCATACAGTGTATGAATTCCTCCATCAACGACTACCAAGAACTAATACATAGTTTTATAGCACTGTACTGCAGTAGTATTGGTAGTGTTCTGATTTGTTCTATATTTCATTCAAATACATAATTTGTTACTAAGTTAAAATTAGTTTGTCTTTTTTATACCTTTTTAGCTATTTCCATGAAACTTCAGGTAATTGGGACAGATACTTAATTCGGCCAAAATGTACTGGTCCCGATGTGTTCCAATTAACCTGAATCCATTGTATTTGGAGACTAGAACTAGCAGAGTCACAATGAATCAAATGATCTCTCATGTGCTGAAAGAGGTATTAAATATTGATTGCTCACTATCTAGTGGAGAATGGCATCTATTTTCAGACAGTCATAGAAAAATACATCATGGAAACAGGCCTTTCGGCCCATCTACTCCATGCCGAAACATTTAAACTGTCTAATCCCATCAACCTGCATCTGAACCATAGGCCGCCATATCCCTACTATCCACGTACCTATCCAAATTTCTCTCAAGCTTTACAATAAGAGCTTGGACACACCACTCGTGCTGGCAGCTCGTTCCACATTCTCATGACCCTCTGAGTGAAGAAGTGTCCCCTCATGTTCCCTTAAACACAGCAAATTTCACCTTCTGTCCATTGAGCACTGTGAAACAACAGAGTTGACAGTTCTGTTTAAATTGCCCACTACTTGAGCCCTCTTTTTGCTGCCACTCACTTTACTCTTTGAGTTGTTTTTATGAGCTGTCACTCCATGTCAACAAGCTGCCCATCTGCTTTGTCCTGAGACAGAAGGACCAAATAGCCTCTCTCATCAGCACTGTACCTTGTGAGTCCTGTCAACAAAGAAACTTAGAATCAGAGGCAGATATGTGGAAGGGAATAAAAAGGTAGTAAGTGTAAAGAAAATGGGGAGATTGGGATGCAGCAGTGCAAAGAGACTCATCCTGAATTATCTCTTCATTTGTACTGCTGACCTTCCCTTGAGAATAACTATGTCAAGGAGCAGCCATCTTGAGGACCAGCCTAGACAGTGTTCTAATATTTGGTACCATAGTGAGATGGTGATATGCAACCTGGTTTTCAGTTCTCTGGAGACTCATTCCAGGAATGCAAGTGTGAGGTTCTGGTTGGTTACGTGGATCCCAATTATGTGGATTCAATTTTATTGTTCTCATAGGCACATATGCATATGGAATAAATTAGCTTGTTGGAGCACCGGCACAGTAAATTACAAGCATGACAAACATAAGTTAACAGAGTTAAATTAACATAAATTTAGTATTAGCATTCATTTTCCTCCTGTGGGCAGCAGGGAACCAGAACAAAACCAGACAACTGTGAATAGTATTGCTTGCTTTGTTGTCTCAGCAGCGCGTGATGTACAAAAGGTGAAGATTTCCAATATCAGGTGCCAGTCTGTCACGGAATAGCAAGAGGTGGATGCTTAACACTTCATACAGCACAGAGAGAGATCATCTGATTCGTTGTGACCCTGCTGGCTCTGCTGAACAATTAGTTCCACTCTCATTTGCTCTCTCCTCATTGCATAGCATATTCCCCTTTACCAACTACAATTCTCTTAAAAATCACTATTAAATCTGGTTCCATCACTCTTTTAGGCAGTCTGCTCCAATTTACAATAACTTGCTGTGTAATAATAATTTACCCTATTTCCCCTCACCAACTTCTTAAATCTGTGATTTCTGATTCCGGTTCTTATCAGTGTAATCTGTTTCTAATATAGTATCTGACAATACTATGTTGATTGGCCTTATCTCAAATAATAACGAGGTAGCCTACAGAGAAGAAGTTATCACCCTGACACAGTGGTGTCAAGAAAACAACCTCTCCCTCAATATCACAGAAACAAAGGAGCTGGTTGTGGACAACAGGAGGAATGGAGACAGGCTAACCTCTACTGACAGCAATGGATCTGGGGTTCAGAGGGTGAACAGTTTTTAAGTTCCTCGGCATCCACATCACCAAGGGTCTTACGTGGTCTGTACATACTGGCTGTGTGGTGAAAAAGGCACAACAGCACTTCTTTCACCTCAGACGGTTGAAGAAGTTTGGCACGATTCTCCAAATCCTAAGGTCTTTCTACAGGGACACAATTGAAAGCATCCTGACTGGCTGTATCACTGCCTGGTATGGGAACTGTACTTCCCTCAATCGCAAGACTCCGCAGAGAGTGGTGTGGACAGCCCAGTGCATCTGTAGATGTGAACTTCCCACTATTCAGGACATTTACAGAGACAGGTGCATAAAAAGGGCCCGAAGGATCACTGGACACCCGAGTCACTCCAACCACAAACTGTTCCAGCTGCTACTATCTGGGAAACTGTACCGCAGCATAAAAGCCAGGACCAACAGGCTCCGGGACAGCTTCTTCCACCAGGCCATCAGACGGATTAATTCACGTTGATAACAATTATATTTTTATGCTATATTGACTGTCCTGTTGTACATACTGTTTATTACAAATCACTATAAATTGCACATTGCACATTTAGACGGAGACATAACAAAGATTTTTACTCCTCATGTATGTGAAGGATATAAGTAATAAAGTCAATTCAAGATGCAGAGCTTTTTTTCTACAGTTACAAGTCAATCAATTTTATTCAGTTTGTTGGAGCTTACTGTGGGCATATGTACATAATTCTAATGCAGTAGAACTGGATTTGTGGGCATTTTTTGCAATGTTTATTTTATTAGCTTGAACGCTGTGGTCAGAACATTGATTTCTTTACCGATTCAGTTAAAAATTTCAAATCAGGCTCTGGTGTAAGTTAAATACGCACTAACTGGAGTCAAAGCAGCAATTATTTTGTTTTTGATATTCAAGGCCATCCAAATGATTGACTGTATTGTTTACTGCATGGGGATAGACGATGCAGGGCTCGAGTGGCAAAGTTGCATTAACTAGATGGAGGAAAAGATGATATTTATTGTACTTCTGCCAGCTAGGTTTGTAAAATCTTATTAATTATTGATGCATGCAGTTCCTATGGTTGAGCCATTGTCTTTGGATGGTGTGGTGTAGACTGAGTGTTATTTAGCTGATTTAAGATTGAGCAGGTAGAACTTTGCTGTGAATCTACTGTAACAGAATTGTATAGCATTACTGTGTAGTGAAAAGATAGCACTGTGAAAATAAGTCAGGTAACTATAAAGGTCTTCTAGAGGTCAGTGATTCTATAGTTGCACAATAATAAATTTGGCAGCCAGTTCACATCTTTAAGTCTCAACAGGCACTTTTGATTTTCATTTTTGCTTTCGTACTGAAGGTTTGAAAGATCAGTTTATTTTAATCTATTCCTCTCAGAAAATGGTAGGAAGGCCTTCCTGGAACCAGCAGGTTGCTAAGTAAATCGGACACATTCCAATATAGGCATGTTCACTAATTTGCCCATTTTATCAATGATTAATGTGATCAAACAGTTTTGTATACAGACTCTGCATAGCCTCCATTAAGAATACCAGGACTTTGCTAAAGAGGATGAAGAAATGACATTATGTCAAGTAAAGTCTAGGACAGGAGTTTCCAACTCAGGATCCACAAAACCCCTTGGTTAATGGTGGGGATCCATGGCATAAAAAAGATTGGGAACCCCTGATCTAGGATGTCGATGCCATTTTAGATTAATGGGCAGTTACTTGTTTGAGCTTGATGAGAGGAAGCTCACATGCCTTGAGGAAGAAAGGTTTAGGTTCGCGTTTCAGAATCAGAGTCAGGTTTAATATCACTGGCATATGTCATGAAATTTGTTGTTTTGCAGTAGCAGTACACTGCAATACATAATAAAATAAAAATGTGAATTACAACAAGTCAATAAATATAATTAAATTAAATTAGTGCAGAAAGAAAGGAAAAAATAGTGAGGTAGTCTTCATGGAATCACGGTCCGTTCAGAAATCTGATGGTGCAGGAGAAAAATCTGCTTCTGAAGCATTGAGTGTGTGCCCTCAGGCTCCGATACCACCCCTCTGATGGTAGAAATGAGAAGAGGGCATGACCACTTAATGATAGATGCCGTCTTGTCTCGGCGTCACCTTTCGAAGATGTCCTTGATGCTGGGGAGGATAGTGCCGTAATGGACCTGGCTGTGTTTACGACTTCCTGCTGTTTCTCCAATCCGTGCAGTGGCCCCTCCATACCAGATGGTGATGCAACCAGTTCACGGTACATCTGTTGAAATTTGTGGGTGTCATTGGTAATATACCAAGTCTCCTCAAATTCCTAACGAAATATAGTAGCTGCTGTCAATCCTCCTTTGTAATTGCATCATTATATTGGGCCCAGCATAAATCTTCAGAGATGTTGACACCCAGGAACTTGAAATTACTCACCCTTTCCACTGCTGATTCTTCAATGATGACCGGTGTGTATTCCCTCGACTTCCCCTTCCTGAAGTCCAATGTCGGTCTTACTAACATTGAGAGTAAGATTTCAAACAAGAGAAAATCTGCAGAGTGTAAGGTTGTTCTGGTGACACCTCTCGACCAGCTGATCTATTTCTCTCCTATAGCCTCCTTGTTACCATCTGAAATTCTGCCAACAGTAGTTGTGTTGTCGGCAAATTTATAGATGAATACTATAGATGTGCGTAGCCACACAGTCGTGGGGGTAGAAAGAGTAGGGCAGTGCATCCTTGAAGTGCGCTAGAGTTGATTGTCAGCGAGCAGGAGTTAGTTTTTTTTCCGATCTGCACCGACTGTGGTCTCCCAGTGAGGAAGTCAAGGATCTAGTTGCAGAGGGAGGTACAGAAGCCAGGTTTTGAAGGTTGTTGATTGGAAGTGAGGGTATGATTGTGTTGAATGCTGAGCTGTAATCCATAAACAGCAGCCTGGCATAGGTATTACTATTGTCCAGATGATCCAAGGCAGAGTGGAGAGCCAGTGAGATTGCATCCACTGTAAGACCCATTGTGGCAACAGGCAAATTGTAATGGGTTCAGGATCCCTGCTTATGTAGGAGTTGAGTCTAGCCATGACCATCCTCTCAAAGCACTTACAAGGGAAAATCTGCAGATGCTGGAAATCCAAGCAACACACACAAAATGTGAGTGCCACTGGGTGATAGTCATTCAGGCAGCTCACCCTACTCTTCTTGGGCACTGGTATGATTGGTTGCCCTTTGAAGCAGTGACAGATTGAAGAGACCCTTGAAAACTCCCTTCAGTTGGTTGGCATAGGTTTTCAGAGCCTTACAATCAGGGCCTTATGCCTTGCGAGGGTTCATCCTCTTGAAAGATATTCTGACATTGGCTTCTGAGGTAGAACCACTACAACTGGCTGTTCATTCCAAACACTCACCACTCTTTGTGTGAAGAAGCCACCTCTGATGTCCATTTTAAATCTCTCACCTCTGATCTTAAAACTACACCCTCTAGTTTTCAGTACTTGGTTCCTGGGTAAAACGTTAAAAAGAATTTAGCACAATTTATTTGAATATCAGATAGTAAAAGATTTAAAGAAAATATAGACCAGCTTGTAGGATGGACAGACAAGTAGATAAAGTTGAACAAAAAAAAGTAACATGTTACTCTTTGGTAGGAAGAACACAGAGAAGCAACTGAACCAAAAGGCATGATTCTAGAAGATTCTAAAAATATGTAGTGCTTAGTGTGGGCAGGTTGAAAACATGGTTAAGATAAAACAAAGAAGTGCTGGATTCTATAAAACAAGGCACAGGAGCAGGAGCAAGAAGTCATGAAGAACCTTCATAAAATGTTGATCAGCCACATATCCAGTTCTATGCGTGACAGTTTGAGAAAGACATGGAGGCTTTGGAAAGGGTGCGGGAGAAATTTAATAGAATTATTCCAGATATACTTGTTAGTTTAGTGAAGCCGCATTTGTTTTGGAATAGAGGGTGTTTCAATCAAGGAGTCATCTAAAAGCCATAAAGAATCCAAACAGATTAGGACCTCCTATTGGCAAAATGGTGAAGAACCAGAGGGCATAGAATGATGATGATTGGTTGAAAAGACTAAAATGAGAATCCCCCCTTTCCCTTTCTCCCATGGTCCACTATTCTGTCCTGTCAGATCTGTTCTGCTGTCCTTTATCTCTTCCATCTGTCATCTTTGAGCTTTTCACTTCTCTCCCCCTCCCACCTACCATCCTCTGATATGTTTTCACCTATCATGTTCCAGCTTGTATTCCTTGCTCTCCCCATACCTTCTTATTCTGGCTTCATCCCTTTCTTTTCCAGTCCTGATGAAGGAGCCCTGCCCGAAATGTAGGCTCTATTCCTTTCCATAGATGCTGGCTGACCTACTGAGTTCCTCCAGCATTTTATGTGTGTTAAGTTAAGAAAACTCTTGTCTTACCAGATTGAGAGGTTAGTTTCTGGAGTATATTACTGAACAAAATGGGATGAGATAAGGGAAAGTTCAAATGTGACATTCGAAAGAGAGCATGTCAATTTCTAAAGGGAAAGAGTGTTAGGGCTGTAGAGAGAGGCTAGGGAAAGGGACTTAATGACAATTAAACAGGTATGTGGATTGTTAAGTTTTTCAAAGTTATGGGCCAATTGCTGGCAAATGGGACTAGTTTTAATGGGTCAGCACAGACAAAATGGGTTGAAGGGTCTGCTTCTATGCTGTATGACTACTGGGTGACTCTTGCATGGAGTTACTCTTGCATGGAGTTAGTTCCATCCCAATGGGCCAAATGACCAAAGATTCAAAATGCACTTATTATCAAAGTATGTATGCAGTATACAACCCTGAGGTTTGTCTTCCAGCACACGGCCATGAAGCAAAGAAACATCTTGGAACCTGCTGAAAGAAAACATCAAATGCCCAATGTGCAAAAAAAAAACTAATCATAAAATGGCAAAAAAACAAGTGACTAACACACAGAGTTTTAAACATCAGACCGCAAGAGTCCTTGAAACAGTCTCGGAATGTTCAATTTAGTTCAGTGCAGTTCATTGACTGCAAGCTACAGCCACAGCAGCCCGATCAAAATTACTCAGAATAGAATTTAAAAAGGAGAAACCAGAAACACAGGTAACTGCAGAGTCCTCTAAAAACGAGTTCAATCCAGAAACTGCGCCAATCAAACATCGCCCCAGACCCAAGACTCCTGCACCTTCTTCCGGCAGCAGCAAGCAAGAGGGAGAGGGAGACTGGTCAAGCACAGGCAGATGACGCAGAACACCCCCTCACCTCCCGCTGTCGTCCTCTTGCTCGACACTTTAATCGTCAAGTTGGTTGAGGTTTGTATCCACTAGTAGGCTGCACACTCCATTCTCAACCTCGCTGAATTTCCTCAGAAAAATAAAGAGCACCAAATCGCTCAGTTGGCCCAAAATCACGTTATCATGATGCTAATTACAGGCTCCAATCACAGGCAGGTTATTAGTAGATACATATTTAAAAGAGGGAGGAGAAGTAGTAGTAATTTCATGAACTCTCTGTATTTCTGTACACTGCATTTCTCTGTTATTCTGTAGTGTTGCTCTCTCCCCAACCCTCCACTTCATTTTGTGTTCCCTTTCCTGGAAGCATTGTCATTAAAGCACAAACTACCCCTCGAAGTCTATATTGTCTCATCTGCATGTTGAGACACTGCTCTTTCATGGGCTGCTTGGCCATATGGAACATAACACATGAGCAAGTAATGTGTGGTTTCGCTCAAGGTAGTTTACAACATGTACCCTGATTTCTAACTCCTGAAGTACTCCACCACTTACCCTAGATTATTTCCCACCATCAGTTTATCAGGGCAGTTGTTACAACATCACCTAAGGTGAACCAGTCAAAGCTTTGAATTTGGGGACCCTCTGCAGCTTATATTTATGTAGAGCTGAAGGAGTTTTGCTCATGGAGTCTTATGTCACATATTTATGTAAGAACGTAAGTGTGCACTAATTATAGTGGTATCTCGATCAGCTTGGTAAGTGGGCCGAGGTTTGACAAATGGATTTCAGTTTAGATAAGTGAGAAGTACTGCATTTTGTGAAGTCAAACCAGAGTAGGATTTATTAGTGAATGATAGGATTTGGGCAATGTTATGGAACAGAGTGATTTAGGAATACAAGTACTTTGTTTGCTGGAAGTCACAGCACAAGTAGACAGGGTAGTGAAGAAAACATTTGGCATGCTGGTTTTCATCAAAGATTTGGGACATTATAAGATATTGATGAGACTGTACTGAGACCGTACAACTCTGGTCATCCTATTATCAGAAAGACATTACTAGACTGGAAAGAGTGCAGAGATTTATAAGGGTGCTGCCAGGAGTCAAGGACCTGTGTTATAGGGAGAGCCTGGGCAGGCTAGGAATTTATTCTTTGGAGCATAACTTTCTTTGGATTGAGGGGTAAAGTGATGCACACAGTCTTTTTCCCAGTGAGGGGAAAATGAAAACTAGAGGGTAGAAGTTCAAGGTGGAGAGGTGAGACATTCAAAAGGGATCTGAGGGGCAACTTCTTCACACAAAAGGTGTAAATGGTTTGTATGTAAAAGAGCTCCCCGAGGAAGTAGTTGAGGCAGATAAAACAAGAACATTTAAAAGACCCGTGGGACAGGTACATGAATAGGAGGGGCTTAGAGGGAAATGGGCCAAATTGAGGACAAGTGGGATTAACATCGTGGTCAACATGGATGAATTGGGCCATAAAGTCTGTTTCCATGCTATTCCATTGTAAGACTCTAAGACTGCATGTCTCGAGGACTCTGATTATATAAACCATCATCTGCTGCATACCTAGCCTATATGTACAGTAATACAACACAACTTGTAATCCAGTGAATGTAGATAAACCATGATTGAAACTCACAGAGCAGTGACAGTATTAGGGATTTATAGCCAGTCAACAGTGCTGGAGAGTGAACTGAATAGATGAATAGATTGACTGCTGTTGTCAGGTCTGACCCCAGATTTAAATTGGCATCTGAGAAAAGTTACTGACTCCCTCACTTTCTCCATTTCCTCCAAAGGATGAATACAAGCCTGAAAAAAATCTGTCAGAAGACGATTTAAAGAATGCAGTCAGCATACATCACACACTGGCAATCAAAGCTACCGAGTACGAGAAGCGACCCAACGTGTTCAAGCTGAAAACAGCCGACTGGAGGGTCTTTCTTTTTCAAGCACAGTGCGTGACCTTTATGAATTATGGATTGGTGGAAGGGTGTGGGATGGATCAGGAAAAAGAATCTTCTAGATCGGTTTTTTGAAGTTAGAGCATGTTTAGGGGTGTGTGTGTGTCTGAACAGACAAAGAGATGAGATCACACACCTCAGTCCCCAGCCTAAAAACATGTATTGTCCTTTCTCTTACAGTTGCCAAGTTCCTTTAAAAGCATTTTACTGAAACTTTATTTTCTCTCTTAATATTTTTTCACCTTTAAGTAGTATCTCTTGCTTGGGAACTCATGCCAGTTGCAATTTTCTCTTATTTCAGTAACTCTTCCATTTAAGTCACCTGAGGGCCACCATTTATTGCCCTCTGCACGGGACTTCTAACCTCCACACTCAGGAGGAGGGACTGAACCCTCAACCTTCTCATTTGGAGGTGAAAGTGATAATGGCTGGCAAGGGAAAGAACATGCACCAGTTATGTTTCAAATATTTAACCACCATGTGTGGGCAAGGAACGTAGCAGATTTTTACCCAAAGCCTGTCATGTTGCATCACGAGCCCACTGTTGTGTATTTGTACGGTTACCACTTTACTTTTGCTGTAACTTTCTGGGTGTTCATTGTTTTACAGAAGCCCTGAAGAAATGGAGTCTTGGATAAATAGAATGAACCTGGTAGCAGCCATGTTTTCTGCTCCGCCATTCCCAGCTGCTATTGGCTCCCAGAAGCGGTTCAGCCGTCCGCTTTTGCCAGCCACCACCACCAAGATGTCACAGGTAAGGCTTACAGTGAGCAAACAGGTTAGGTGCAGGAGAAGGGCACCTAGCTGCTGGAGTCATCTCGCATTTGATTTGTTTGCACCTTCTGCTCTGTCTTCCTGTCTGCCCCGGTACCTTTTCAGCCGTTACCTCCCTGCCTTAAAAACATTCAACAGCTGTGATTCGACCTTCAGGAAGAGAGCTTCAAAGTTTCTTTAACGGTTAAAAGCCGTGCTTCACCATTGTAAGGTCCACCGGTTCACCCTTCCACAGAGAACTTTGCTACTGGGAAACATTGCTAGGAAGTTGGGAGGTTATTGCTATGCTGCAGAATCTTCAGCAAAGTTCAAAGTAAATTTATTATCAAAGTACATAGATGTCATCAGATACAACACTGAGGTTCGTTATCATGCGGGCGTGCTCAATAAATCCATAGAACAGTAAGCATAACAGAATCAATGAAAGATAGTATCTCATTCAGATGAGTGGGCAGTGTCTAACTGAGCCACACTGTGGCATTTGCTGCATGACATAAGATGCAAAAGACTGAAGGGACAGTGCTTAGCAGAGAGAATTATCTAACATTCATGGTCACACCCATATTTAAATGGAAACAACTGAAAAGATGAAAGTTTAAAAAAAGAAACAAAAGTTCCCTAATACTTTTACCTTTCCTTCATACACTCAAAGCACATGGGCCAATTGTTACCCTTGTCTTGCCTCCACCTACCAGCCCTGATGAAATCAGATAACATCCCACATAGGTGTGGGCAGATCTGAAATCTCCAGGATTTGTTCATTTGGATGAACACAGCACACTTTATTTGCTTATGAACATTCTGTTCCAGACCCACCTTCACTAGAAATATGTAAACATGCACCTAGTTATCAGCTGAGAATGCAGGGATGATGTGGCAGAGGCATGAGGGGTAATTTTAATCTAGTTCACTCAGGGAAGCTGACATCCTCCCACTTTCCACCTGCTGTACTTTGTGGTTAATGGAAAGTTAACTCCTGGAGCGTTGAACTGACACTTGATCAAGCAACATCAGATTCTGTTTGAGTGTATTAGGTCAATAGTATCTTATTCAAAAGAGCTGGCAATGGTAATTACTTTCCTTTGAACTTCCATAAACAACCCTCCTTGTGTTATTTCCTCTTTTCCCTGACTGGATCACAGAAACGTTGTTAACATAATTCATGTACTGTACTGGGAATGGTGCTTGAGTGTACAGTGACAGCAGCTGGAAGTCTGATTCTGTGTCCACGTATGGTGTAGTGGGGACTTTCAGAGCACTTAACATTCCTGGCAACTTCCCGAAGAGAAGAGAAGAGAGATTAAAAAGGAAGGGGCCCCTGGATGTTCCAGTGTTTTCTGTATCCTGAATATTTCACTGGTAGTTGTAGCCCTAGATGTTCCCATGGTCTCTGTTACTGTGGTTTCCCAATGCCAGTTGAGCATCACGTGCAGTCTGAAAGAAACCAAACAGAGAGAGTGCTTACGTGTTGAGTTTCAGTTTTCACTCCTTTTCCAGTCCACTTGTTCAGACCTTTCCATTGGCAAGTCTGAAATAAAAACAGGAAATTCTGGAAAAACCAGCAGGTCAGCCAATGTCAATGGAAAGGCAAAAAATCAGTTTTTAGGTTGAGCATATTCCATTGGTGTTCCATGATGATCTTTTTAACTTTGAGATGACTGTCCAACCAAACAAACATTCCATCATGATCCGCCTTACTGCTTGAGGAAAGTGACTGTTTTTGAGTCTGGTGGTCCTGGTGTGGATGCTATGTAACCTCCTCCCTAATGAGAATGGAACAACCTGTTCATGAGCAGGGTGGGTGGAACCCTTCATGAAATTGATGGCCTTTTTCAAGTACTTTTCTGTATATATGTCCTTGATGGCGGCTAGGCTGGTGCCAGTGGTGCATTAGGTAGTTTTGGCTACCCATTTTAGAGCCTTCCTGTCTGCCACGGTGCAGTTCCTGTACCATGCAGTGAAGCAGCACATTAGGTTGCTCTCTACTGCGCATCTGTAGAGGTCATGAATATAGATGTACATAGTCCAGCTCTCTTCCGCCTCCTCAGAAAGTAGAGATATTGGTGAGCTTTCTTGATTGTGTTGCATGCGTTCTGGGGCCATGACAGGTTATGCAAAATGTACACATGCAGGAGATTGAAACTGCTTGTAGTTTCCATTACATTGCCACCGATGTAAAGAGATGTGTGAGCGGCGCGTATTCTTCTGAAGTCATTAACCATCTTCTTTGTTGACATTGAGAAAGAGGTTATGTACCTGGCACCAGGACTCGCGCTCTTCCACCTCCCCTCTGTAGGCCACCTCATCATTGTTGGTGATGAGCCCCACCACTGTTGTGTCATTGGCGACCTTGACAATATGATTACTCGGTTGTTTGGCCGTGAAGTTGCACAGTCTCGGTATTCCCAGTTTTGTTTGGTAATTTAAAGTTTAATGTAAATATAGTACTTTGTTACCAGCTGTAGATGAAGCTTGTTTAAGGGGATTTGTGTGTTGAACCACACAACCCCTTTTCCACATGAACACCCCAGATGCCTCCCACATGTCATGTCTTCCCCATTTAAAGTCATTAAAGGATAGCCAACACACTTCACAGACACTACTGCCCATTGGAGAAGCAGTAACTTCACTCTCATACTGACCCTGGAAGTAGGTCAATACTCTAAGGTGATCTCTACATGGCTGCTGAGGAAATGAGGGAAAATGGAAGTGAGTTTGGGTAATAATGCATGGGTCTCTCGGGGGGAGTCTTCCCTTGAGTATGAAGCCCGACTGTTGTGTCCCTGATTCCCCAATGAACAGTCCCATCAGAGATCAAGATGGCTATGAATGACTTATTTTACTTATTGACTACTTATTTTAACTTAACTATATAATAAACATATACAGTATATACTTAACATAACTCAGTTTTTTCCTCTATATTCATTTATCATGTATGCTTCATTTAACTGCTGCCGTAAAGTTAACAAATGTCATGATAGATGCCATTGATATTAAATCTGATTCTGATTCTGAACGACAGTTAGCCTTAACCTGTACTGAGGGATGCTGGCTGTTGATCCAGTTTCTGTGGTCAGCCAATGGGAAATGTATGTGGTTAATCACGATGAATTATGAAGGATGTGCCTCGTCCAATTGACAGGACTCCAACCTCCAACGTGCTCCAGATGGCTTCTTATGCATGTTTTACACATTGAAAATGGTCATAGATGTAATTAGTCTAATCTAGTTTTGAGGTGAAGGATTTGCATTTCAATAGCAATTCTGATGCCTCTTCCCTGGAGTCCCAAAGCTTGTAACAGCCAATGAAGTACTTTTAATGTTATAGTTGCAGTGTAGGAGTGCAGCTTCCAAATTGTGTACAGAAAGGTGATTCTTAGCCTGAGAATCAGCTGATGATCAGGTTTTCAGAAACACTGATTGAAGGATCATTTTTGCCCAAAACATTGCATACAAACTGAAAAGCAAGAAATCACTGCTGTTAGAATTCTGCAATAAAGACAGAAAATGCTGGAAATACTTAGCAGATTGGGTAACAATTGAAGAGAGGGAACCAAAGTTAATGTGTCAGGTTGATGATATTTTATTAGAGAAATGGGATGGAAGATGATGTACTATTGTTCCAGCATTCATTATTTTTATTCTTGGGTAAAATTCACCTGCTCTTCTTCAAAGTAATGCTTTTGGTCTTACTACACCCCTGTGAAAACATTATTGGGATTTGCTGGAACAGCTCATTTGAAAGAAGGAACCTTTGACAGTGTGGCAGTTCCTCAGAACTGCACTGGGATCTCAGCGAGATTTTTGTAGTCTGTCCTCTGGTTTGAATGCTAACCTCTGACCCACAATAACAAGACACTCTTTTAACAACTCAGAGTGAAAATTGTTCAGACACAAGAGAATACAGATGCTGGAACTGCAGCAAACAGTGTGCTGGAGGAACATAGTGATCAAGGAACACATATGGAGGGAAAGGAATGAAGGGTTTTGACTTGAAGTGTCGACAATTCCTTTCTTCCCCACTGATGCTTCTCGACCCACTGTTCATGCAGCAGACTGTTGTGAAAAATATTTGAGTTTGATTGCAATGATAATGAGAGTCAGGCCCCACAGAGCAGATATTGAGTTGTTGGCTGAGAGCACTGCATAGACACTGGCCCTTAAGCCTTACTCCCCAATAATTCCATCAACCTTCTTAATGTTTAAAAAGCAAATCAGTAACAACAGGCAATGCATGAAATAAGTTACTACAATTGATGGCCACTTTTTAATTATTAAAAGCATCCTGTTTCATTAATCTTGCACTTTAATTTACAAACATAGGAGAAATGCCTTTGCAGCAGAACGTAAAACCTGAAGGGACACAAGGGCATTGAGCTTGTCTCTCTTTATGCAGTAGATGCGGTTGATCTGACGGTTATTCAAGCATATAACTAATAAAGGATAAATCAGAAAAAGGGAGAATTGTCTGAGAGTGGAATTATATCAGTCCAGGATTGTTGAGCTCTTTCAAATACATGATGTCCTTTTTTTCTCAATCTTCCTTTTACATCCTTGATTAAATTCACTCATGCACTATTTACATTCATTTTAGTTCAATGTGTTGAATTTGATTGCCAACACTCAGCTGTTAGTCAGCCTTCTACCTTCTGTGGTTTATAATGATACGCTTGTTACAAGCATAAGGTCCTTGAAGTTGAAACACATGGAACAGATTAGTGGAAGTGATCAGCCAACCTGAACCAGTGGGGGACTTACAAATATTTAGGTAATGCTTCTGCATTACTATTAATAATCTATATCTGACAGCTCCCTCCCTTTCTCTATCTCTGACTCAAACTGTCAAACAACATTTTTTATAAGCCTAGTGATTCCAATGGTTATCATGACTATACCTCCACCCACCCTGTCACCTGTAAAAATGCTATTCCCCTTTCTCAGTCCCTTCGCTTCTGCTGCATCTGTTCCTAGGATGTGGTTTTCCTTTCCAGATCATCAGAGATGTCCTCCTCCTTCAAAGAATGGGGTTTTCCTCCCTCCACTATTGATGCTGCCCTCATCCACCTCCCCCATTTCCCATACATCCATGCTCATCTTCCCAGCGCCTTGCCAGTGATTGAGTGAGTTCCTCTTGTCCTTACCTACCACTCCATGAGTCTCTGCATTCAACATGTCATCCTCCATAACTTCTTTCTCTGAAGGGATCCTACCACTGAATATTTTTTTTTACTTCCCCCTCTGCTTTTTGCAGGGATTGCTCCCTCTGTGATTCCCTTGTCCATTTGTCCTTCCCTATCAATCTCCTTCCTGGCACATATCGCTGCAAATGACCTAAGTACTACATCTGCCCTTTCATGTCCATTCAGGGCCCCAAACAGTCCTTCCAAGTGAGGCAACACTTCACCTGCGAATCTTCTGGGGTCATCTTTTGTGCCCCGTGCTCCCAATGAGGCCTCCTCTATGTTAGACCATAAGACATAGGAACAGAAGTAGGCCATTCAGCCCATCGAGTCTGCTCCGCCATTCCATCATGGCTGATCCCAGATCCCACTCAACCCCATACACCTGCTTTCTTGCCATGTCTTTTGATGCCCTGACCAATCAGGAAACTATCAACTTCTGCCTTGGCCTCTACTGCAGTCTTCGGAAGAGCACTCCGCAGATTCACTACTCTCTGGCTAAAAAAAAAATTCCTCCTTACCTCTGTTCTAAAAGGTTGCCCATCAGTTTTGAGTTAGTGCCCTCGAGTTCTGGATACCCCCACCATAGGAAACATCCTCTGCACCTCCACCCTATCTAGTCCTTTCAACATTTGGTAGGTTTCAACGAGATCCTCCCCTTAACCCTGTATTCTTCTAAATTCCAGTGAGTACAGGTCCTAAACTGCCAAACATTCCTCATATTCCCCTTCGTTCCTGGAATCATTCTTGTGAACCTCCTCTGTCTCTCTCCAATGACAACACATCCTTTCTGAGATATGAGACCCAAAGCAATTGACAATACGCCCAAGTGCAGCCTGATTAGTGTCTTATAAAGCCTCAGCATTATCTCCTTGTCTTTATATTGTATTCCCCTTGAAATAATTGACAGCATTGCCTTCTTTACCACACTCAACCTGTAAATTAACCTTCTGGAAGTCTTGCATGAGGATTTCTAAGTCACTCTAAACCTCTGATGTTTGAACCTTCTCCCCATTTAGATAATAGTCCACACTATTGGTCCTTTTATCAAAATACATTATCTTACATTTCCCAACACTGTATTCCATCTGCCAGTTTTTTGCCCATTCTTCCAATTTGTCTAAGTCCTGCTGCAATCGCATTGCTTCCTCAGCACTACCTAACCCTCCACCTGTCTTCCTGTCATCCATAAATTTGCCACAAAACCATCAATTCCATTATCCAAATCAGGGACAAACAATGTGAAAAGTAGCGGTCCCAATACTGACTCCTGAGGAACACCACTAGTCACTGGAAGCCAATCAGGAAAAGTCCCCTTTATTCCAACTTGCCGCCTCCTGCTTGTCAGCCATTCCTCTATCCATGCCAGTATCTTTCCTGTTACGCCGTAGGATTTTAACTTGTTAAGTAGCCTCATGTGGCACCTTATCAAATGGCTTTAGAAAATCCAAGTAAATGACATCCACTGCTTCCTCTTTGTCCACTCTGCTTGTTACTTCCTCGAAGAACTCTTAACAAGTTTGTCAGGCAAGATTTCCCTTCACATAAACCATGCTGACTTTGACTTATTTTATCATTAGTCTCCAATTACCCCGAAACCTCATCCTTATTAATAGACTCCAACACTTTTTCCAACCACTGAGGTTAGGCTAAGCAGCCTATAATTTCCTTTCTTTTGCCTTCCTTCCTTCTTAAAAAGTGGAGTAAAATTTACAATCTTCCTGTCCTCCGGGACCATGCCAGAATCAAGTGAAAGATCATGACCAATGCATCCGTTTTCTCTTCAGCAACCTCTCTCAGGACTCTGGAATGTAGTCCATGTGGTCCAGATGACTTATCCGCCTTTGAGTTTGCCTAGTACTTTTTCCTTTGTAATAGCAAGGGCACTGACTCCTGTTCCTTGACACTTACGGACCTCTGGCACACTGCTAGTGTCTTCCACAGTGAAGACAGATGCAAAGTACACATTAAGTTCTTCTAGCGTTTCTTTCTCCCCCATTACTACCTCACCAGCATCATTTTCCAGTGGTCTAATATTAACTCTCACCTTTCTTTTACCCTTTATATAACCAAAAAAAAACTTTTGGTATCCTGCTTTATATTATTGGCTAGTTTACCCTCATATTTCATTTTTTCCTTTCTTTTAGCTTTTAGAGTTGCCTTTTGTTTAAAAACTTCTCAATTACCCAACTTCCCAATCACTTTTGCTACATTATTTGCTCTTTCCTTGGCTTATAATGGTGAGACCCCTCGTAAATTCAGGGAGTGCATCATCAAGCACCTCTGCTCCATGTGCCAAAAGCAGGACTACTCAGTGGCCAATCATTTTAATTCCCATTCTCATTCCCATTCCAACATATCAGTCCATGGTGTATTCTCGTGCCAAGTGCTAGGGTCGAGAAGCAGCACCTTATATTCCAAACACGAGGAAATCTGCAGAGGCTGGAAATTCAAGCAACACACACAAAATGCTGGTGGAACGCAGCAGGTCAGGCAACATCTATAGGGAGAAGTACAGTCGACGTTTTGGGCTGAGACCCTTCGACAGGACTAATTGAAAGAAGAGATAGTAAGAGATTTGAAAGTGGGAGGGGGAGGGGGAGGGGGAGATCCAAAATGATAGGAGAAGACAGGAGGGGGAGGGATGAAGCAAAGAGCTGGAAAGTTGATTGACAAAAGGCATACAGAGCTGGAGAAGGGAAAGGATGATGGGATGGGAGGCCTAGGGAGAAAGAAAGGGGGAGGGGAGCAGCAGAGGGAGATGGACAGCAGGCAAGGAGTGATTGTGAGAGGAGCAAAGAGAGGAAAAAAGGGGGAATAATAAATAAAAGGGGTAGGGTAAGACAGGGAGGAGGGGCATTAATGGAAGTTAGAGAAATCAATGTTCATGCCATCAGGTTGGAGGCTACCCAGACGAAATATAAGGTGTTGTTCCTCCAACCTGAGTGTGGCTTCATCTTGATAGTAGAGGAGGCAGGGATCGCTCCCTACGCGACTCCCTTGTCCATTCGTCCCCCATCCCTTCCCACCGATCTTCCTCCTGGCACTTATCCTTGTAAGCGGAAACAGTGCTACACCTGCCCTTACACTTCCTCCTTCACCACCATTCAGGGTCCCAGACAGTCCTTCCAGGTGAGGCGACACTTCACCTGTGAGTTGGCTGGTGTGGTATACTGCGTCCGGTGCTCCTGGTACGGCCTTCTATATATTGGTGAGACCCAACACAGACTGGGAGACCGTTTCGCTGTACACCTACACGCTTTCCGCCATTGAAAGCAGGATCTCCCAGTGACCACACATTTTAATTCCACGTCCCATTCCCACTCTGATATGTCTATCCATGGCCTTCTCTATTGTCAAGATGAAGCCACACTCAGGTTGGAGGAACAACACCTTGTACTCTGTCTGGGTAGCCTCCAACATGATGGCATGAACATTGATTTCTCTAACTTCCGTTAATGCCCCTCCTCCCCTTCTTATCCCATCCGTTATTTATTTATTCATTTATTCCCCTTTTTTCCCTCTCTTTTTTTTCTCTCTCTCTCCCTCTCACAGTCACTCCTTGCCTGCTCTCCATCTCCCTCTGGTGCTCCCCTCCCCCTTTCTTTCTCCCTAACCCTCCCGTCCCATGATCCTTTCCCTTCTCCAGATGTGTATCCCTTTTGCCAATCAACTTTCCAACTCTTAGCTTCACCCCTCTCCCTCTGGTCTTCTCCTATCATTTCAGATTTCCCCCTCCCCCTTCTACTTTCAAATCTCTTGCTATCTTTTCTTTCAGTTAGTCCTGTCGAAGGGTCTCGGCCTGAAACGTCGACTGTACTTCTTCCTATTGATGCTGCCTGGCCTGCTGCGTTTCACCAGCATTTTGTGTGTGTTACCTTATATTTCATCTGAGTAGCCCCCAATCTGATGGCATGAATACTGATTTCTCCTTCCAGTAGAATTTTTTCCCCTCTCTCTCCCCTTCCATTTTATTCTCCACTCTGGCCTTCTCACCTGCCTATTATTTTTCCCTGGATCCCCTCCTCCTCCTCTTTCCCTATGGTCCACTCTCCTCTCCTATCATATTCCTTCTTCTCCAGCCCTTTACCTTTCCCACCCATGGCTTTAACTATCACCTTCTAGCTAAGTTCTTTCCCCTTCCCACATCTCTTTTATTCTGGCATCTTTTCCCCTTTATTTTCAGTCCTGAAAATGAGTCTCAGCCCAAAACGTTGACTGCTCACTCTTTTCCATCAATGCCACCTGACTTGCCAAAATCCTCCAGCATTTTGTGTGTGTTGCTTTGGATTTCCAGCATCTGCAGATTCTATCATGATTATTAATAGCCATGTTTATCTTTGTCTACATGAAAGGTCTATGTCACAGGTATCACCTCATCCCATACTTGCTCTCAAATTCCTCAGGAAAATGAATGCCATCATGGTCAGTAATCTCAACATTAATTCCCTCAAACAACTCTCTAGTTTGAAGTATTCTTGCATCATTTGAAGGCTGTGTTAAAGCAGGAAAACTGAAGCTGCTGGAATCTGACAGGAGGTTATCAGCTTGAAGAGTAATCTCTGTTTCTGTCTCCTCAGATGCTGCCTGATCTACTGAGTGCTTTTATTAATTATTCCCTTTCATGGAGTTAACAATTCCCACTATGTATACTTATTGCCTGTGCCATGAGGGATATTTATTTGGCTGACATCAATAGTGTTAGTTATTAAGTACTGAAGGCAAAGTGTTTATTTCATGATACTTTATAACTGGTTCTTTATCGTGGAAAATCCGTTCTGTATATTTATTGTTCTGCTATATTGTTCATTTATTGTTCCTTAATTCCTTAAAGGAAATATGAGGAGAGGTTGACTGGGTTGGGGTGAAAGGGTATTGGAGACAGAGAACCCCATTACAATTAAAGATTACCTGCATGATCACTTTGAAGCTGTGTAACCTGCAGGGTAGCAGCCAAAGAGCTGGGGTGTTGGATCATGGACAGTATGGATTGAATTGTCTTCTCTAGTGGTGCAAGTTTCTAAGTGTCCAACACTAGACTCTTGCAAAGGTCAACAATGGTCACGTTCATTATTCAGCGCACAAACTCCTTTTCTGAAGATGGCTCAGTGGGATAGCTGTCCTCTGTGTTGGAAATTATTTCATTTAGTACCAATCCAAGTGGGTATTCGATCTGGTACCAGCTCTTCTCCTCCCAAACTGGCTGGGTTTTTCCCCCTCCATGTTCCTCTGGCAGCTACATATACGGATTCCTATGTGGCCTACAAAAAGCTGAGGTGCAAGGGACTGGGAGTCCTTGTGCAGGATTCCCTAAAGGTTAATTTGCAGATTGAGTCTGTGGCGAGGGAGGTTTCAAAGGTACATTTAATGTCAGAGAAATGTATACAATATACATCCTGAAATGCTTTTTCTTTGCAACCATCCACAAAAATAGAGAAGTGCCCCCAAAGAATGAATGACAGTTAAATGTTAGAACCCCAAAGTCCCCCCGCAGCTCCCCTCCCTCCCTCGCGTAAGCAGCAGCAAGCAACCATCTCCCCCCCCCCCCTTTCCCCACCGGCAAAAAAAAAGCATTGGCACCCGCCACCGAGCACACAAGCGCGCAGCAAAGGCAACAGCAAAGACTTGCAGTACTCCAAAGACTACGCATTCACCCGGTATTCGATAAGCCACAGGCTCTCTCTCTCCCTAATAAGGGAGAAAGAGCTGTCTCCATTTCACAACGAGAGGGGAGACGTAACGAACAACTCGCTGGTTCACGATATTAAGAGTCCGTTGCGTCACTTTTTCCGAGCTCTGTGCCCAAAGATCTCAGGTCTCTGGGCAAACAGCCAAAGATCTTCTGGCTCCCACAACACACCGGTCTGTCGGGACACCGACATTCGATCCGCCCGTCTCCAGAGCCCTGAGATCCTAGGCCTCCAAAGGCGAGCCGAACTCTTAGGCTGAGCCTTTGGCCTGTCGGATAACGGCCAGTCGTGACACCCCGAGAGCGAGTCCCATTCCTGCAAAGAACCAAAGTCAGCGTGTAACTCCAGGTCAGGGTCTTCAAAAGCTGCTGAAATTTGAAGGCAAATGCAATGTTAGCATTCATTTCAAGAGGACTAGAATAAAAAAGCAAGGATGTAATATTGAAACTTTATAAAGCACTGCTGAGACCTCACTTGGAGTATTGTGAGCAGGTTTAGGCCCCTTGTTTTAGAAAGGATGTGCTGAAACTGGAGAGGGTTCAAAGGAGATTCATGAAAATGTTTCTAGGATTGAATGGTTTGTCATTTGAAGAATGTTTAATGGGTCTGGACCTGTATTCACTAGAATTCGGAAGAATAAGGGGTGACCTAATTGAAACCAGTCGAATGGTGAAAAGCCCTGATAGAGTGGATATGGAGAGGATGTATTGTGGGTGAGTTTTAAGACCAGAGGACACAGCCTCAGAATGGAGGGTGTCCTTTTAGAACGGAGATGAGGAGGAATTTCTTTAGCCAGAGAGTGGTGAATCTGTGGAATTCTATGCCAGAGGCAGCTGTGGAGTCCAAGTCTTTATGTGTATTTAAGGCAGAGATTGATAGATTATTGATTGCTCAGGGCATGAAGGGGATCTGAGGAGAAGGCAGGAGATTGAGGCTGAGAGGAAAATTGGATGAGCCATGATGAAATGGTGGAGCAGACTCAATATGTCAAATGGCCTAATTCTGCACCTATATCATATGTTCTTTCCTGGCATTAACTACAACCTGACGTTTGGGAAAGAATTCCGACAGGAATTGTAAGGCTGTGAATCTCGAGGTGTGCCACTGCAACTTGAATGGAAAATCGTTGCCAGAAGCTGTGCGTTTAGCACAACATCCTCTGTTTTGTGCCTCCTGTTACGAGTTGTCATTTAAAGAATTCATTAGCTGGGAGGACCCTTGATGATTGATACAGTGCATTTAGATCATTTCAAGTCGCTTTTTATTGTCATTTCAACCATAACTGCTGGTACAATACAGAGTAGAAACGAAACAACATTCCTCCAGGACTGTGGTGTGTGTGTGTGTGTGTGTGTGTGTGTGTGTGTGTGTGTGTGTGTGTGTGTGTGTGTGTGTGTGTGTGTGTGTGTGTGTGTGTGTGTGTGTGTGTGTGTGTGTGTGTGTGTGTGTGTGTGTGTGTGTGTGTGTGTGTGTGTGTGAGAGAGAGAGAGAGAGAGAGAGAGAGAGAGAGTCTGGACTCTGGGTATTGAGGAGACTGATGGCTTGGGGGAAGAAACTGTTACATAGTCTGGTCGGGAGAGCCTGAATGCTTCGGTGCCTTTTCCCAGATGGCAGGAGGGAGAAGAGATTGTATGAGGGGTGCATGGGGTCCTTCATAATGCTGTTTCCTTTGCGGATGCAGCGTGTGGTGTAAATGTCTGTAATGGTGGGAAGAGAGATCCGATGATCCCTTCAGCTGACCTCACTATCCGCTGCAGGGTCTTAGAATCCAAGATGGTACAATTTCCGAACCTGGCAGTAATGCAGCTGCTCAGGATACTCTCGTTACATCCTCTGTAGAATGTGGTGAGGATGGGGGGGTGGGGGATGGACTTTTCTCAGCCTTCGCAGAAAGTAGAGATGCTTCTGGGCTTTCTTGGCTATGGAGCTGGTGTTGAGGGACCAGGTGAGATTCTCCACCAGGTGAACACCAAGAGACATCTGAGTGAAGTGTAGATCAAAGCACATTATTCTTCAGTGACTCCAGAGCTGAATGGATGGTGTATTGCACTATTGTCCAGGTGCTTAAAATAGAAAGTACTGTTGTCTCTTTACTAGTGGATGTATACATTAGAAGCAGGTGAAGACCATTTGGCCCTTCAAGCCTATTCTGCCATTTAATAAGGTAATGGCTGACCTGATTGTAATCTCAAATTCACCTTCCTAGCTACCTTGGTAACATTCCATTTCCCTTTGAGGAAGTGAATTCGAAAGGCACATGACCCTCTGAGTGAAAGAAACTTTGCTTCATCTCTGTCTTAAATGGATGGACCTTCACCTTTAAACATTTTTTTCTTAATTCTAGATGTGCGTACTGCCTCTCCACAAAGAGCCTGTCAAAATTCCCCAGGATCTTACATGTTTCAATTAAGTCCATGTTCACTCTTCTAAACTACATGCCCATCTTTGTTCATTAGACAATCCACCCATTCCATGTTTTACCCAGAACTCCATCCAGTTCATTAACGTTCTTTCTTAAATAAGGAGACCAATATTGTGGTATTCCACAACACAAGCAATATTTTTAACATATTTGTGTACATTCTTGCTGTGTTCTGTCCTAATAGAGCTATTTAACAGTAGATAAAAAAAAATCATACTAAGTTTCTATTTACAGATATTTTTAAAATAGGTTGCCACCACCAGTGGGCATTTGGCCCAGTAAGCCTTTGCTAGTGATACTATTCTACAAGAGTTAATGGCCAGTGCTCCAGAAGAGTCACTGTCCACTCTAATTCATCTGGTCCTATCAACCTTTTCCTCTCTGTAGGGATCTGGTTTCATCTTCAGTGCATATTTGTTGTTTATGTTAAGTACTTCACTTGGTAGCAAGTTCTATTGTCTCACCAGTCTCGTGGCAAAATGAGCATTAAGATTTGATCTTTAGAAATAAAAACAGTTCATGGCCATTCTACTCCATGTGCTGCTTTGTCACCCAATAAGATCGGCTGAAATATTATGTAAATACTGACTTTCTGCACCAACTCTATAACCCAATATTCCCTTAACTTTCAAAAAATCATGGATCTGTATTACTGCTATACTTAGTGACTGAGCCTCCTCAACCCTCTTAGGTTAAAAAAAAATCAAAAGATTCAACAGCCTCTCGGTGAAAGGTATTTCCTCTGTCCTGAATAACTGGCCCTCTATTTTGAGATTGCTACCTTTTGTTCTGAACACATAGCACCAAGGAAAACATCAGCTCTCCATCACCCTTGACTAACCCTGGAGGAGTTTTGTATGTTTCAGTAAGATTATCTGGAGTGTCCAGCCCCTGTTTGTTGAATCCCTTAGGAGCTGCATATCCATCCGGAATTCAGTCTTGTGAATCCTGATGAAGGTTTTTGGCCCGAAGCGTTGGCTGTTTGTTCCTCTCTGTGGATGCTGCCTGCCCTGGTCAGTTCCTCCTGTGTCTTGTGTGTGCTGCTCTGGATTTCCAGCATCTGCAGAATCTCTTGTGTTCAGTCTTGTGAAGTTTCTTCGGTGAACCTCACTCACAAGTAAATTCCCAGCCAGGTTGAGAGAAGAAAGCTGTATACAATATTCTAGGTGCTGCAAACCAAAAACTTTCTGGAAATCTGAAAAGAAATCAGGAAATGCTGGAAACACTCAGTAGATAAGGCAGTGTCTGTGGAGATAGACACGGAGTTCTTCACCAGTTCTGGTGAAGGGTTTCTAACCTGAAAGATTAAATTTCACTTCCCACAGCTGTTGAATATTCCCAATATTTTCCACTTTTATTCCAATATTGCAAGTGTAGTCTTCCTGAGTCATATATAACAGCAGTATATCCTGTATGGATTTATTGGCATTGATCATTTCTGACTTGTAAGGTTTTAGTTTTATTCTTTGCTTGTCATTCTTTCCCACACCTCCTTTCGTCTCTGTGAAATGGCTGCTTCCTCTGCACAGCTAATGGTGTACACAGGCACTCAACCCCAGCCCTGTAATTCCAGTTACTGCTTCTTCTGTTTCCATTAGTGACAGCAGTGCTGGCATCTTGTGTTATCCTGCTACCCAAGTGTCAATACCAGTTGAGTTGTTGGCTACGTCTTACCTGCTTCTGAGCTTTTAGCATATGGCATTGCCATGGAAACATGACTTGATATGCTGTAATGTGAGAATTTTTCCAGCATTGCATTACAAATTGCACCTACTGCCGTGATACTGCCAGCTGCCCCTTAAAAGATGAAGGAACTGATTTAATAATAATCTAGATCTCTGCAGTTAGGTTCTGGCCTTGAATTCCATTGTTCTTTTTTCATTACTTTGTACCTTAGAATGATGGAGTTGTGTAGCACAGAACAGGTCCTTTAGACCACTACATCCAGGCTGATCTACATTAATCCCCTTTGCCAACATGAGGTTTGCACCCTTGTACGCCTCATCAATTTAAGTGCCTGTCTAAATGTCTCTTAAACATAGTGATTGCATCTTCTCCACTACCTCAAACAAAGTACACTCATTAATCTCCCAGCTTCATTGTGTGTTTTTATTTAGCTTTAATGCCTTGGAGTTTCAATACATATCAGTGGTGATGAGGTATTTTTAAAGTAAACCCGAAATGACTACCTACTGGTTGAAGCACAATGAGACGTTTGAATTATTAAAAAAGCAGTGCAGCATGTGTTGTTCAGAAGGGAAGACACGATCGAGTTTAAAAACATAGCGGAAAATGGAAGAATTCACCGGTTCACAAACAGTGAGTTCTGGGTGATAATAATCATTAAAAAAAATCAGAAATGGCTGGCTACATTAGAAAGATAGGCGCATTCCATTACACAACAGATAACTGGATTTTGTATATTGAATGGATTGAGCAGTATTTTACAGTAAATTGAATAGCTGATGGAAGCGAGTGCCAATTTTGCTGAGTATTTTGGATTTAAAAGCATACAGTTTGCTTCGATGTTTAACTGCTCCAATCAAACCAGCCAAAATGAGCTTTGGTGATATCATGAAAGTAATGCAGGAACATTTAGAACCAAAACCATTGTTGATTGCAGAACGCTTTCAGTTTCATAATGGAACCAAAAGGAAGGGAAGTCTATTTCAGCATACATGGCTGAATTGAAGAAATTGAGCATTTTCAGTTCAGTGATGAGCTTAATGATGCACTGAGAAATCATTTAGTTTCTGGAATCTTGGAAGAAAGCATTCAAAATCGACTGCTGACTGAAGCACAATGTACATTTTCTGAGCAGTTGATATTGCCGTTATCAATGGAAACAGCAAACAGAGACACAAATGACTTTCACTCAGGAATGAAAGTAAGTGTGAACAAAATTGCAGTGTCTCGACAGGTCTGCCGGGCCAAACAGATCGTGTTTCTGCTGTGGCAGGGGTTCACATACACCAGGCAAGTGCAGGATTCAAGGTGAAACTTGTAGAAGATACAACAAAGTAGGACATTTCAGACAGACAGACATAAATGGACTGCACAGGGCACGGAAAAAGAATCAAAAAGAACACCAGTCTGCACACAGCTGATGAAAAGTCTGATAATGATGAGAATGACACAGAGCAGGGTCTCCTTGAGATTTACAATATGAAAACTAGCAAAAGACTATCAATATGGCTTACACCAGAAGTGAATGGCAAATTAATTAAGATGGAGTTGGACACTGGCTCAGCTGGTTCAGTCATTTTACAAGATGACTTTGATCGGCATTTCAAAGATACTGAACTGAAGCCTGCAGATATCCAACTGAAAATCTATACTGGGGAAAAGGTAATTCCTGTGGGAATGACATTCATAACAGTGAAATACAACAACGAGTAAGCCACACGGGTCTTTTATGTGGTAGAAACAGGAGGGCCAGCATTCTGGGGTTTGCTTGGCTAACTACAACTTGATTGGGGATTTATCCACCATTTGCATGCCGCACCCGATGTAATGGAGTCAAATCAAAGCAAATTAAGTAAGGTACTAGATGATGCCACATCAGTATTCAAGAATGGCACTGGAAACTCAAATGTATCAAGTGTAAAATAGTGTTAGATGAAAATGCCACACCTAAATTTTGCAAAGCCTATCCGGCTCCTTGTACCACCTCTGATAGAGCAGCCAGTGAGCGTGATTGCATGGATGCTGGAGGAATACTTTTCAAGATTGAGTGGAGACCATGGGCAACACCAGTGGTCCCAGTAGCCAAGAAGAATGTGTCTGTGAGGATCTGTGTTGATCTTAAAGCCACCATCTACCCAGTAGTAGATCAATACCTCTGCCCAGGAATGAGGATATCTTTGCAAACATTTCTGGTGGAAAACACTTCAGCAAAATGGACATAGCTGAGGCCTACTCACAGATGGAGATGGAAGAAGAATACAAAGTGTTTCTCACCATATACACTCACAACAGGCTTTATCACTATAATAGGCTTATTTTTAGAGTAGCATCTGCACCTGTACTGTGGCAGAAAGCCATGGACCACGTGCTTCAAGGCTGCCCAGTATGACATCATTGTTACCAGTAAGGATGACAAGGAACATCTCCAAAATCTCAAGACAGTGTTAAATAGATCAGAAAATTATGAGCTCAGAGCATGATGCAACAAGTGTGAATTCTTTAAACCAAACATCACTTACAGTGGGCACACCATTGTCGCTCAAGTATTACACAAGTGGGCTGAGAAAATTCAAGCAACAATGGATGCCTCGAGGCCAAAGGACTTGTTACAGTTGCAGCCTTCTTTAGGATTTGTTAATTTCTATAACAGGTTCCTGCCAAACCTGGCTACTGTGCTCCACCCCTTAAACCCATTACTACAGACCGAAAAGAAATGGCAATGGACAAAGCAGTGTGAGATAACTTTCCAAGAGGTAAAGGAAATGGTGACATCAGATATTATACTCACACATTATGATCCACATTGTCCAGTGAAGTTTGCCATCTGCTGTTCAGGATGCCAACACGTAGAGAAGAAAGATGTCCAGAGCTGTCAGAAACACTTTCTGCAGCCTCAGGGTCAACTCCTACAAACACCTGAGGTTGTTTCACAGCCAGAACTCTCACCTGCCAAACAGAGTGATTCCCCCTTGTCAGGAAATAGGTTATTCCACAGGAGTAAGAAAGCCTCCATGGCGATCAGATCTATAGGCCTGAATGGCTCAATTTAAACATTTGCTATGCTGTGGATGTCTGTATAGGAGTTGTATTATAGAGTATATTGTGTATACAGCTGAGATGCATTCTATATTGGAGCTTCCAGCTAAGCAGGGAGGAGTGTTGTATATTTAATATTTCAGTAATATTTGAGTAATATTGGAAATACATTGTTTAATTAAGTATTCTTTGTTGTTTATACAATGCCTTGTGGGTTTTATGTAGAAGTGCGTTAATGCCATTCGTCATCACACCACCACATGATTAGCGGACACCTCGTTTAAAGTAAAATTGAATTAGACACATTTATCCATGGCTCTTTGTTTTGCATTCAATTAATTTTAATGTTTTGAAGAACAGTATGACACAAGAACAGGCCCTTCAGCTCACAATGTTGTGCCGCACTAATTAAACTAGTAATTAGATCCTTCATATTCCTTCATTCTCTGTGCATTCATGTGTCTATCTAAGAGCCTGTTAAACATCCCCATCACTAGCCTGGCAGCAAATTCCATGCCCTCGCCACTCTCTGTGAAAAACTTGGCCTGCACATTTCCTTCAAACTTAACACCTCTCACCTTAAATGCATGCCCTTTATTATTAAACATTTCAACCCTGGGAAAAAAAGATATTGTCTGTCTACTCTATCTATGCCTCTCATAATCCTATAAAACTCTATCACGTCTCCCCTCAGCTTCTGCTGCTCCAGAGAGAACAACTCACATTTATCCACCTTCGCCTTATAGCACATGACCTCTAATCCAGACAGCAAGCTGATGAACTACTTCTGCACCATCTTGAAGCCTTCCCATAATGGGGTGACTTGAACTGAATACAATACTCCAGATATGGTCTAACTAGAGTTTTATAAGGCTACAACATAACCTCCTGATTTTTAAGCTCAGTGCCTCAACTAAAAAATACAAGCATGCCATAGACCTTCCTTAACAACCTAACAACCTTACAACTAGTGCAGCCACTTTCAGTGACCCCAAGATCCCTTCCACTTTTATTTCTTTGCATCTGCCAATGCTGCATGACCTACTAAGACCCTACAGTTGATTGATTTTTTGTTCTTTTTATGTTGGCCTGCAGTTCTCTCCCCCTCAGTTTGACTGTGTATTTATCAAACCCCGCACATTCACTTACAGAAAAACCAAATCTCTCTCCATTAAGATATCAGTAGCTCTATCCTAATCATTTAGAACATTTGGAGTCACATAAAATTGTTAAAGAATTTAAAGAATACCATATTTGTCACATGTACATCAAAGCATTGAAACATATGTGTTGTTTGGATCAAATCAAAGAACAAGGATTGTTCTGGGCAGCCATGCTACCAGCACCAGCATAGCATACCCACAACTCACTAACCAAGGAGTAACCTCTATATCCAAGGACTGGTGAAAATGCAGAATGGGCTACCACAGAGGAAAGCATGCATTTGAGGTGCAACAGGAAAAGAACATGAGGGAAAGGGAATAATCTAATGTTATTGGAAGGAGAGGCTCAGGGTGACTGAGTTGGTCTTGTAGCTCCAGCAGACGGCTGGAATCTAGCAAAATAGAAAATACTGAACTAACTCAGACAGATGAGCAGCATCTTTGGAAAGAGAAACCATCCAACATTTCACATAGCAATCTTCCTCAGACCTTAAACACTCCAACACATGAAAGTGAGTCTCTTTCACTTGGTAAGGTTTGATGCTCAAGGTGGGATATTGAAAAGATTCTATAAGCATTGTCAATGTTTAAAATGTTGACACATTGCAGGGATTTTGAAATTGCCATTGTAAACAAAATGTCTGCAGCCAGATTCCTTGTGCTTGTCTTTATTCTAATTATTTATTATGATTAATGCAATTATTATTGTTGAACTGTCACAGGAAGATCAGATGAAGTCACATGAGGCCAAGCTGAAGCAGATATCCACTGAACTCACTGAGCATCGTTCTTACCCACCTGACAAGAAGGTCAAGGCCAAGGAGATTGATGAGTACAGGCTGAAGGAGCACTACCTGGAATTTGAGGTATGGTCTGGCAGTGGAGCAAGTCATTACTGAGTTGAGGAGACTGTCAACAAATGACGGAACATGTGTGGCAGTGTACAGAAGTAAACTATATTCACACGTTGACTATTAGACTGTCACAAGAAAGTATCAGCAATAGAACTTAGTGTAAGTAATTGCTGCATTATACAAAGTCATATGCACATGAAAAGCTTACTTGCAGCATCACAGGCATAAAGAATTAGTGAGATAACAATTCAAAAGAAAAACACAAATTACGCCAAATTTTTACAAGGAAGAATTGCAATGGTTAAAAAAAAGGTAATCGTAGTGCCACTTAGTCATAATGTTGCTAAACTGAGGAAGTTAGAGTTGTGCAAGCTGGTTGATTATTGCACTGACCCCTTTTAAGTTAAGACCCTCCATAGGCCAGGATTGACCGTGGATATTGTGTCTTAGCTGTCTACATTGTTGATGCAACACCATAAGTTGATACACAAGCCAGGGCAGTATGATATGAAGTTCAAACTGTTGCCCATGTGGGAGGTTCTCCCCTTCACTCGGTTGATGAATTCAAAGGAACGGTAGAGACTGATACAGGTGGCATCGTATAACAGCCATGGGAACTCCAGGTCCGGATTTTTCCTTTGGGTTTACTCCCAAAGCCTTCTCCATAAGTGGTTTTAGTCACAAGGCAGTGGAGATTTGAGAGCTGAGTTTTCTTTCTAGTTGGGCTGCCAACCTCAACTGATAAAGCCCCCATCTGCTCAGAGCAACAGGTTTAAGGCAACAGTATCCTGTCTTTGCCCCTTCTCCTGCCAGTAGACACAGTTCCACTAGGTTTAGTAGCTAAGCCACATATGAAGGCCAGGAGCTGGACTTGGTTAGATTTGGATCATTAACGTGAACATCTCCTTGGTCAGATCAGGGTTAGACTTTGATTGATCCTCTAATCTAACGAGAGGTTTTAACAAATTTAGGGGTGTCTCAGAGATTCGTGTTGTTGTCCAGGGGAGGTCCTGTTGTTTTATTTGAAGCAACCAGCTTGTATGTATTTTACAAATGTCAACATGCCTCAGTTTTAAGAGCATACCTTGGTATGGTTCTCACAGTTGAATGAATACACGTGAACAGGTGTAATTCTACAAAATCATCCCTAATACAGCAATGTGTTCCCCTAATGTTTCCTCATTGCCCTGTATACTATTCTAAATCAAGAACCTAACTCATTTTTTAAAGCCCTGATGCTTTCTCCTTCCTCTGCCACTATAAACATGACTTTCCAGATCATAATCTCCTCTCCACAAAGGAAGCATTTGCTCATTATCCCTTTGTATCTTTTGTCCATATTCTCTGCTCCCAATCCTTGAACTATCTATGAATGGGGAAATTTTGTTTCAGTTTAATGTGATTAAACCAGCCATTGTCCATCCACCTCTATCAAATCTCCACTCAGCTACCTGATAGCCAATTTGCTTTGCTGAGGCATCTCTTTTACTAATTTATTTGCCAGCTGAAATGTTGTTCCAAGAAATGTTCTTCTTTACTTGAGGGAGGCAGGTATCCTTTTACCAATTCCTAACTGGTTCTTTCAGTCTCTTCAAATTGTCTTCACTCTTCCCTTGAAATGCTTAGTCATAAGAAAATATGCATTAATTATTAAGTTGATGTCAATTCAGGAGGATGATGGCATTATAGTTGTGTTGCAGAATGAGGAATTTATAGGCTTGGATGTCAAAATGAAATGGCCACACTGTTACAGCACCAATGCCCAGCAATACCACACTTATTTGCTAAGAGGAGATACAAGCTCAGGTACTCTGTGTCAACCAGAGACATAATGTCAATTAATTGTTTTAAAAATATCTGAAATAATTAGTATCGCTATTGCTAATACTACTCATCTCGTCTATCAATGACTTTTAGGGAAGGGGATTTGCTCTCTTCACCCAGACTTGCCTTAATCCAGATCCACAATTAAGAAACATACCCTCTAAAATGCCCAATGCTTCACTCAGTTGTGTCAATAATATTAAGCACTGTGGGAACATAATTTATCAAAAGGACTGCAGCAGCTTTGAACAGGGTCACATATTGCAGAATGATGTACATTATTAACTTGAAAATTCAGATTATTCTGAACGAATTTCAGCAGGATATATATTCAAAGAATTTTTTTTATAAACAAGGTCGCAGCTACTTATGGAATTCCTTGTGTTTTTAATGACAAAAGTACAAATGTACAGAATCACAGGACATATTATTAAAAATACAGGTCTATGGAAGTTGTCAACATATTAAAATCTGTACATAAATGGGAATAAAGGGCTAAATAAATACCGTCTTAAATCTCTGCTAGCGAGATTTAACTGGAACGCTCAGATAAGTAAAAATAAATCTAAATGCTCATAATCGAAAAAGATTTACTTACCTGCTTATGGGACCTGTGAATGTCCCCTGTTGAACCGCTAGATCAACAGAGTCACCACAGAATCTTTGTCTTCCGAGTGATTAATTCTGCTTTACCCACATCTATTGTTTGTTCATAATTTCCCTTGAGAAGGTGTTGGTGAAGTTCTGAAGCTGATAGCTTGCTAGGTCATATTAGAGGGCATTGTCTTCAATAACCCTTTAATCGAGTCTAGACTTGTGGAGAACCAAATCAAGTTAGCAGAATGAGTTTATAGAACATGTACCAAATATGATTTAATAACAATTATGTTGTTTTATAATCAGCGTTATCAATATTAGATTTTTCATATCTAGATTAATTGAATTCAAATTAAAGTTTACTGTCATATGCACAGGTGCTATAAAAAACTTACTTGCTGCAGCATCACAGACATTGCATTAGATATACAGCATTCACATTTAGAACAAGTTATAACACAATTTTTACAAGATAAAACACAAGTCAAAACAAAATAAATCCATTTTCTTGCAAAGAGATTTAGTGCAGAAATTTACCATTTTTTGCTGCCATGGTGGAATTTGAATGTCTCTAGATCATTATCTATTCCAGGTAATTGTCTGTCAATAACTTTCTGTGAGGCAGAGAATGTTACTATTGGATAACGCTGCCAAAACAACTTCAATCAAATTCTAGATTCTACACGGTCGGGTGTAGCACAAACAATTTGGCAAAAGGTTTATTGGGAGCTGCAGTCTGTTCATTTTGGCTTTTTCACATTTCTCTTAAGGCAGTTGCTTACTTGAAGCTCTGTAGCACAACTTGGAATGGCAACCATGCTTATTTCTGCCCCTGCTCCTCTAATTAAAAGTTAGTCATATAGACGTTGCCCCCTGCTTGCTATGTTGATATTCAATAGTAAAACAGTGTTTACAAAATGCAGTTTAGATTGGACTTTGAAATCTGGGAAAACCCATTTAACATTGCAATTTGTGCACTAATGATCTGAGCACAGGGCAGCAGTGCATCGTGAATACGAGAAAACCATCTCCAGTCTCTGGATATGCTGACCTTTTCATGTATAATAGTGCTTGTGAAATGATCGACAGGGTAAATTTATATTTCTGGCAACCATCTGGGTCAGATTCAAGGGCATGAAATAAATCATGATGCTGCTTTGTGTTAAAATGTTAGTTCATGCGAACATTGAATGTATGTTTTATTTGAAAATGGAAAAAAAAGAAGTAAAAGCTAACAGCTTGCAATTGTCATGGTGAAAAACCTGTCAGTGTTTCATTTGGAGACGTAACTTACTTTGAAACATTGCTTATGACAAGACTGGCATCCAAACATTTAGCCAGTCTGCAGAATTAGCTCACTCTGGGTTGCCCTACTTTATGAACCAATCCACCTTCCCATTGTAAATTGTCCCCATATTGCCATTGCCAGTAGTACACAGTGAGCTATTGTTCACACAGAGCGATAGCTCTTCCTCCTTCTGCAAACTTGAATTTGCTGCCATCAGGTCACAGGATGTGGAGTTACTGACTTTCATTTTTACCTCTCAGAAGCCCTCTCCAGTTTTAACTCCACCGTTTCCTTGTGTTCAAGTCCACTGGCCCATATCTTATCCTTCACTCCACCAACTCAGCCTGTTTTCTAATGTCATCTACCACTTGTTGCCTGTCAGTTTGACTCATGCCTTATGTTTCTTTAAACCTCCTGTTTCCTCTCCTCACCAATTTGACCAATATTCCTTTGCCTCTTCTTGATTCATTCCTTATTCATCCACATTTATTATCACCCTGGCTGGCTAATTATTCATTTATTGCCCACCACCAGTACAAAATAAGAGATGAAGGGTTATTCTAAACAGAATTACAGAGTCATACATCATGGAAATTGAACTTTAGGCCCACCTAGTCCCCGCTGACCATCAAGTACCAATTTACCTAATCCTATACTAATCATATTTTCTCACCACATTCCCATCAACTTCTCCCCTCCCCACCCCTGGGCTTTACCATTCACTTGCATTACATACAGGAAACAACCTCGGCCACCTTTCTTCATTCTTTCAATTCACGGTAACCCTCTGCACATTTTGCTTAACCTGCCAATCTTTCCCGTCAGACATTCATCCTTACTTTCAGCCACCTTCCTTGAAAGAAGGACATTAAATGTATTCACAGGTGGAGCAACAACCCACCTACTGTACCTCTTGCATGCACTATACATCTACTAGGCCTGGTACAACTATTAATTTTGGAGCAATGGCTCCATGTGTATTACTGGAATTTCTGCTGTATAAAGAAATGTGGAACTCATTTAAGATTCAGGATTGTTTAATATTTCCTGTACACAAGTGCAAAGGAGAATGAAATAGTTGTTACTCTGGATCTGACGCAGGACACGAGAAAGCCCACGAAAAATAAAGGACACGATAATAATAAAAATAAATAGAAATACATAAGAAAGCTTATACATAGATTGATTGTATGTCCATAAAGTAATGCTAGTCTGTACGTAAGGAGACTGACAGGAAATAATAAAGTAGTGGTAGTGTAGCTTAGTGGGTGGGGCTGTTGAGCAGCCTTACTGTTTGGGGAAAGTAACTGTTTTTGAGTGTGGTGGTACTTGCATGGATACTGGGTAACCTTCCCCCTGATGGGAGTGGGACAAACAGTTCATGAGCAGGGTGGGTGGGATCCTTCCTGGCCCTTTTCTGGCACCTTTCTGTATGTGTGACCTTGATGGTGGGTCGGCTGGTGCCAGTCATGCATTGGGTGGTTTTGCCTTCCTGTCCACCAAGTGCACTTTCCACACTAAGCAGTGATGCAGATGGTCAGGATGGTCTCTTCTGAGCATCTGTAAACTGACATGAGTATGGATGTGCAAAGTCCAGCTCTCTTCAGCCTCCTCAGAATGAGACCACTTGGAGGGAGCTGGCTTACATTCAAAAATTTCAGCTGATGTGCTTTTTATGCTTGTTTGAGACTGGGCGGGTCTGCTGTAATATTGACTCATCTTTCTTCTTTCCTGTAGCATGATATGACTTGCTGGACATTTCCTGCAGCTCTGCAATTCATATCTTGTGCACATTCCTTGATTTATGATCACCCTGTAACACCTCCCTCATGAACTTATCAACCAAATAGCTTCATCAATAGTTTAGCACCACTCAACCCTGACGTAACTATCAGTGAAATTCCATTTATCCTACCCATCTGTACTCCCAACTCTTTCTCAGTTCTGAGGAAGAGTGTAGGCTGTACTTGTTTTTCCATGGATGCTGAGTGTTCCCGTATTTTCTGTTCATATTTGGGATATGAGGTCCCTGCAGTTTATTGACTTGCATTTTTCCTGCAGCCAAGAGACGTAAAATTGATGTGATTGTTTTGAGCAAGGTCAGCTCTTGGCAGAGATTACACGGGCCTTTGAGATCACTAATGAGCCTTGCAGCATTCTGCAAGATCTCTTTTACAGATCAATCACAGATGTAAAGAGAAAGGGACATAGTTTGCTTTTTAGTGAATATTTAAAGCATGGTATGATAATTCCAAAGCATTCATTAAAAATCATTAATCTACAAATGCCATTCTTTAGATAAGCTAATTATTTATGATCATACCATAAACTATATTTTGTCACAAAACCAAAGAAACCATTGAAATTGCTCATTTAGTTCTCTCAAAGCACACAGACTTAGTTGATAAATTAGTTTATGTTAGATTGTTGAATGTTAGAGTCTCCTTACATCTCCAGGGTGAAGCACTGATATCTTTTTGTTTTTCTCACCTTGTCAGAGAGAAAGAGCTTGATTTATTTCTGTTCTTTGGTTTTCACCTCAATGGAGCACTGACTTTGAGGGGAGAAAATGCACAAAACTTTTGATTTCTGATGACAGCCACTACATGCTCTCCACAGGGAGTTCAGTGCTGTAAGGTGTATTTGTTGGCTACAAATTCTAAAGCTGTCTCCAGGGATAGCATGAGGAGTTATTTTCCATTTAATCTTAGCCTGATGAGCAAACAGTAACATTAGCAATTATTGACGTTTATTTAGCAGCTCCTTAATTCACTCTAATGGTAATTAAGTTATTGATGAAGGAATTGGATGCACGGAAGTCCATCAGCCTTATTAGAAGAAATGACACAATTTGTATTCCACACAAATGAGTGCTTTCTGCAATACCAACATTAGGTGTGGGTTTGCGGAGACAAATGATTGCTGGATCTGGTGAATTCCTTTCCAGCATATTTCCTTTCATATTTCTTCAGTCCGAACTGTGCTGATGAGAGCAGTGAAATGTAATACTGATAAGCTGAGATTATCTGCCTGAAGATTGAATAGGAGTCGCAATGTTTTATTAGTATAGCTGTAATTTCACAACCATTTCATTTGTATTCTTTTAATAATGATTCTCTAGTGCATCACATCCTGCCACGAATATTTCTTCACTTGCTGATATATGGCTGATCGTTCTGAAGGTAGAGATGCATTGACTTTTTGATCAGTGAGATCAGTTGCCATTCCACTGGAATTATTCAGCTCCATTTCGAAACCCTGTTCAATACATCACTCTTAATAGTTCATTTGGAAGGAATAGTCTGACTTCACTTGTCATTTATTTTGCATCGTTCATTGTTCAGCTGGATGGTACATCTTGTACCTAATAAAGTGGGCAGTGAGTCCAGGTTCATAATCTTCTGCTGCTGTAGCACATCAGCATTCATGGCGTACATTCAGAAATGCTCTTCTGCACAGCATTGTTGTAACGCTGTTGTTGTCTTCCTGTCAACTTCAGTCAGCCTGGCCATTCTCCTCTGACCTCTCCCATTAACAAGGTGTTTTCACCCCCAGAACTGTTTGTTTTTGATTTCACACCATTCTCTGTAAACTCCAGAGATTGTAGAAAATCACAGGAGATCAGCAGTTTCTGAAACACTTAAACCACTGTGTGTGGCACCAACAATCAGTCCATGGTCAAAATCACTTAGATCGCACTTCTTCCCCATTCTGATATTTGCTGTGAACAACTGAACCTCTTGAACGTTTCTGCATGCTTTTATGCATGGAGTTGCGGCCGAATTAATGTGGTTTTACTGCTAAAGGGCTGGTTTCATTGCTGTCTTTGATGCTTATGACTAACCCTAGACGGCCATCATCCTTTGCCGCACCTGCCTTTTAGGCATCCAAGTTTAAATTGTGTAAGAACTGATGGCATATTTCTTGTTTCTTCTGGAATTAGAAGTATGTTATGTAAACTGCACTCGAAAGGTAAAATATACCCATTTGTCCCAGTATAAGTTAGTATCTGAGTTATATAAAGTGATAATGAGTATGTTGTTTAAAAACTTAATAACTGGTCTTGTAGAGTCATAAAGGAATACAGCATAGAAACAGACCCTTCAGGCCCATTCATCCATACTGACCAAAGTGTCCACCTAAGCTAGTCCTGTATCACTCTAAACCATATATGTCAAACTCAAGGCCCGCGGTAGAATTATCTTTGGCCCGCGAGATAATATCTAATTACTATTAAAGCTGGCCCCAGTAATCGAAGCGCCTAGGGCGTATGATATGGCTAATGCTGAGTTTATTCAGGTACCAGGTTTTCAGGGTTTTTAGTGTTTATTCGGCAGTCTTCTTCATAAGAAACGGAATTTGTAAAGTGAAACACTTTGTAGTTATAGCAGAGACTGAGACACATAAGAGCAGGCTGAAAAAACGGAGGCAACGAAAGCTGCGTTCGCACGCGTCCGACTGATCCAGCCCGCATGAAGCTGCATTTTGCTCAATCCGGTCCGTGACCTAAAATGAGTTTGACACCCCTGCTCTAAACCTTTCCTATGCATGTAGTTATCCAAAACCTTTCTGAAGTTGTTGTAGAACCAGCTTCAACTACTTCCTTTGGTAGCTCATTGCACCCTTTGTATGAAGAAAAATTGCCCCTTGGTTCCTTTTTAAATCTGTCTCCTCACCTTAAACCTATGAACTCTAGCTTTTGGGTTCCTTTCCTTGGGAAAAACATACCCCTTATCTATGTCCCTTATGATCTTATACATGAATTTTAAGGTTATCGCTCGGTCGCTTACGCTCCAAGAACTAATGCTGTAGGTTACCCAGCATCCCCCATAACTCAACTCCTGGCAACATTCTTGTATTTCTGCAGACGTATGAGTACATGGTATGATTTAGTTGTAACTAAATGTATGTATGATGAATGGAAACAGATGGAGAAGGTAATAAAGAGAGTGGTTATTGGCTTATCCCTTGTTCTTCAACGAAAACAAGAGGGATAAAATCATCTTTGATTGTTTTCTTTATTTTTATGAATGCAGTTTTCATTGTTGAGGCATTTCGTTCATGCATCAAGCAATTACCATGCTGTCTTCTGTTACAGAAAACACGGTACGAGACCTATGTTCAGCTCCTGAAGGATGGAGGGCAGGAGATACTAAACAGTGTGGAGAATGATGGCAATGGGATGAAAAAGTCACATTCCAGCCCATCACTGAACCAAGAGATGTATCCTGTAAACACAAAAGTCAAGCGCAATGTCTCGGAAAGAAAAGACCATAGGCCTGATACAGCCAACAACAAGCAGAAATCTTAATTCCACAGCAGGAACACACCTCCCAACCCCTGTCACCAAAATGTAACCAAGTGACGCAATCTGTGACTTGTATATTTTTGTGTAAAATATGATTTAGATGTCAACTTTTTGGTAACAGAAATTGTGAGTATGTGACTGATATGCTAGTCCTTCATTTGCAGACACTCCTATAGCTTCTAATATATTTTTTGGGTTGTTTGTAGATTGACATTTTTTTTAAATATTGCCTTAAAGAGACAGACTCCTACGTGCTGACCTACTATTTTAAAAACCAATGAAGGTCATTCAGTCCAAGGTTTACACAAGACGGCTATCAATGATTGCCAGCCTACAAATGGATACGTGTCATTTCCCAGACAGTGGCTGCATTTCAGTGTATGCGTCTGTATAAAGTCGGGAACAAGGGGGCTGCTGACCTTTGCAGTCCTTTTTTTCATTTCTAATAGTTAAATTATTTAAGCAAACACTCACAAAGAAAGTGGAGTTAAATGAAGGTTCCTCTGGGTGTTTTTATTTGTAAAGAAACATGGCTTTGTACAGTGCAGCTTTCTTGAGATCAACAAAAAGCATTCTCTTTAATATGCTATTGGCTGGATCCCAGATCATTTCTCCTTCCTCAAAGTGAGAAAATATCTTTCAACTTTCTTATTCACCTCTTTTCTCTTATTCCCTTCATTAGATTATTTGGGACCCTGCATTTTAGTGATTCCTGTTAGCAAACAATTTCCACACCAAAGAGAGCATCAGTTTCTCTCTGTCTTTTGCGTGCCAGTTACATAGCAGTAGAGATAATTCAGCATTTAGCAACACCACATGCCAGTAGTGCAGTGTCCTTGCACAGCCCACCCCACATCAACAACTACTACTGAGCCATGGAGCAGTAGTCTCTAGTGTTGGGAGAAAATAGTTTGAGACACTTTCCATTTTTAAATGATCACATGCTCCATTTTCCACTTGCTATAAATGCCAAACAACCTTGTTACCTGTATATGATGTTTCCTTTACAAGAGTATAACAAATATATAGAAGGTACCATCTGAATCCTATTGATTGTATCTTTAAAAACTAGTATTTATAGTGCACTTTAAACAGGACACATAGCTTGACCACTTGTTTTTACTATATTTTTTAAGTAATGCGTGTACGTCTTCCATTTTGTTGTATAGTTCTAGGCACTTGCACCCAGGCAAGTCCTGGCACCAGTCAGACAAGTTAAAGAGACAGTATTGTCAGAGAATTGCAATTGATCTAATACAACATTTGCTTGAAGCAGGAAATTGCATTTTGTCCTTCAGAGCCACTGCTGTGATTGAATTTCTATTGCAACGAGCCTGTAATTTAACCCTCAACATGCCAATGTAGTCAGGGTCTCACACCTGAAAGAGGTGCACAAAGTTGTGCCTAATTGCAGACTCAGTTCAACACACCAATCCCGAAAAAAGCTCATTTTTTTCTATAAAGAAATAACATCACTCTTGCCCGGCAGAATGTCACTCATATCTTCTGTGTCTGCAGATAATCAACGGCTATAATGGAATTTAAAGTGAAAAGTGGTATCTGCTAATGCATTTTCAGAGGCAAATTGGTGTCTCTGCTCAGTGACATTTGGTATTTCTCTGTGCTGTTATGATATATTTATTGACGTTCTTTGTTGCATCTCCATTCAGTTCTATAGCCCAGTGGATTTTTTTTAAATGTTTCCTGTATATAATAGATTTACTGTACAATAGCATGCAGGAAGCCTTCTTTCTGCTGCTGATGTTCCTTGTTTTTGCATGCTGTCCTCTCAGAGAGACAAGAGCTCACATCAATAAATTCTATTAGATGTTGTATTGATTCCTGACTCTTGCTTACAAGTTACCTTAAAGTTTGTGCTTTTTTTTTTCATTTACTGTGATGGTATCTAAAGTAGACCAGGCTGAGGAAGTCAAAGTGGAAAATAACTTTAATCTCAAAGTGCACATATGTCACCATACACAACCCTGAGACTTATTTCCTCATTTTCTCAATGAGGCCGCAATAGATTAACACTACCTAGGACAGAAGGGAAAAGAGGAAAATCAGAAATTAAAAATCTACACAACAATCAGATAAAACTTCTAAGGATATATTTTGATTAACGAGTACAGGATTCAGCACTCCATGTTGGCATATGCAATTTTGATAAGAAGTATACGCTACTAAAGTTAAATGAGAGCACAACTCAGAAGAATGGAGCAATTATCACTGTTGAAGAAAAAGTCAAGCAATGGAAGAGCATGACCTTCCATGGAAGACATTCCCCATGACCTGAGCAAACTAGGTGTCAACAAGGAAGCGTTGAACGACTGACTCAGAGTTGGAGACCTCTTCCCAGAAACAGAATGGTTCGTTGTGGTAATACTTGACCAGCTGGTTAACACAAATATCAAAAATGCGTAATAAAAGACCTACAAATTCAAGATGATAAATGTCCAAAATGCCAGGAAAAAAACAGAAAAAATAAAACACGTTACAATTTAACAGTTATAGCAGTTTAACTCCGTCTGATTACTTATACAGGCACAATCAAGTGGCAAACATCATTCACCAAAATTTTGCTCTAAAATACAAACTGTTGGGAAAAAAATCATACCTTAACTACAAATACAAGCCTAATCCAGTTGTAGAGTCAGAATCCCACAGATTATATTATGACCAATCCGTTATTACAGATTGGACAATCCATTAATGGCAGTTCAGATATAATAATACAGGGTAAGCAAGCAAGAACAACTTCCTTAATAGATATAGTCATTCCAAGCACACATACCATACAGAAATCAATAAGCGAAAAACGCTGAATTAAAAGAGGAAATTGAAAGACTTTGGAACATGAACAGTGTGTACAATGTCCCGATAGTAATACTTACAACTGGTATCATCCCAAAGGCACTACACAACACCATTAAATAATTTAGGTTACACAGCAATATCTATGTAACTCTTCAGAAAGTCACAATACTAAACACCACTACAATCATCTGAAAGTTCCTAGCAATTGAGAAATGAACATGCTTGGCTATGATTGTCCCTCAGGTTTTACCAGCTTTAGCTGAGGAAAAAAATAATAAATAAATAAACAAGCAATAAATAACAAGAACATGAGGTGAAGAGCCCTTGAAAGTGCGTCCATAGGTTGAGGGAACAGTTCAGTGGTGAGGCAAGTGAAGTTATCCCGTCTGTTTAAAGAAGGAAACCTGGTGGTGTGAGACCTGAGGCTGCTGTACCTTCTGATGGCAGCAGCAGCAAGAAGAGAGCATGGTGTGAGTGGTGAGCATCCCTGATGATGGATGCCTCCTTCCTGTGACAACACTCCGTGTAGATGTACTCAGTGGTGGGAAGGGCTTTACCTGTAATGAACTGGGCTGTATCCGCTACTATTTGTAGGATTTTCCTTTCAAGGGCATTAGTATTTCCATATCAGGCTGTGTTGTGGCCAGTTAATATAAACTCCACCACACACCTATGGAAGTTTGTCAAAGTTTTAGAAGTCATGTCGAATCTTTGTAAACTTCTAAGGAAACAGAGGCATTGTTGTGCTTTCTGCATAATTGCACTTGCGTGCTGGGCCCAGGATAGATCCTCTGCAGTTTTAACACTGTTGCTGACCCTCTCCACTTCTGATTCCTCAATCAGGACTGTTCCATGGATCTCTGGTTTCCTCCACCTGACGTCAGTCATCAGCTCCTTGTTCTTTTGGCATTGAGTGAGAGGTTGTTGTTATGGCACCACTCAGCCAGATTTTCAATTACCAGCTATATGCTGATTCGTCACCACCTTTGATTCGGCCTACAACAGTGGTGTCATCCATAAAAATGGCAATGGAGTTGTGATTAGCCACAGAGTCACATGTGTAAAGTGAGTAGAGCAGGGAGGGGCTAAACACACAGCCTTGTGGTGCAGCTGTGCTGATGGAGATTGTGGAGGAGGCGTTGTTGCCAATCCAAACTGACTGGGATCTGCTAGTGAGGAAATCCAGAAAACAACTGCACAGGGAGGTATCGATGCCAAGGTCTTGGAGCTTATTGATTAATTTTGAGAGGATAATGGTATTGAATGCTGAGCTACAGTTGATAAAGGGCATCCTGATGTATGCAACACAAGTGAATCTGCAGATGTTGGAAACAAATAAAAACACAAAATGCTGGCAGAACTCAGCAGGCCAGACAGCATCTATGGGAGGAGGTAGTGACGACGTTTCGGGCCGAAACCCTTCATCAGGAGTGAAGTAACATGGGATGGTCGAGGGGGGATAAGAAGTGCGGGGAGGGATGAAGTAGAGAGCTGGGAAGTGATAGGCTGAAGGGAAATGGGCTAGGGGGAAGGTGGAAAATTATGGGAAATAAAAGAGAAAGAAAGGTAGGGCTGGGGGGAGATTATAGTGAGGGGGGGGGGGAAGAGAGAGAAAGAGAACCAGACTAAAATTATAGATAGGGATGGGGTAAGGGAGGGGGCAGGGGTATCAACGGAGGTCTGTGAGTTGAATGTTCATGCCGGCAGGTAGGAGGCTACCTAGGCAGGAGATAAGGTATTGCTCCATCAACCCTGCGTGTGACCTCATCTTGACTGTAGAGGAGGCCATGGACAGACATGTCGGAGTGGGAGTGGTCTGTGGAATTGAAGTGTGTGGCCACAGGGAGATTCCGCCACTGCTGGAGGACTGTGCGCCGGTGTTCAGCGAAACGGTCTCCCTGTCTGTGGCGGGTCTCCCCAATGTATAAATGGCCGCATCGGGAGCACCAGATACAGTATATCACCCCAGTGAAGTGGTGCCTCACCTGAAAGGACTGTTAGGGGCCTAGGATGGTGGTGAGGGAAGAAGTGTGGGGGCAGGTGTAGCACTTCTTCCGTTTGCAGGGATAAGTGCCTGGAGGGAGGTTGGTGGGGAGGGATGGGGGGGATGAATGGACAAGGGAGTCGCGTGGGGAGCGATCCCTGCGGAAAGCTGAGAGTGGGGGGGGAGAGGAAGATGTGTCTGGCGGTGGGATCCCATAGGAGGTGGCTGATGTATACCTTTTTCCCCAGGATTTCCCAGGATTGAATGAAAAGCCAATGAAATGTCATCTGCAGTGGACCTGTTGTGCCGGTCAGCAAATTGAAGCAGATCCCAGTTGCTTCTCAGACAGGAGTTGATATGCTTCATCACCAACCTCTCAAAGCAAATCACTGTGGATTGAAGTGCCTCTGGATGATAGTCTGAGGTAGACTGCCACATTCTTTGTAAGCACCAATATAACCGAAGCCTGCTTGAAGCAAGAGGGTACCTCAGACTGCTGAAATGATAAGTTAAAGATCTCAGTGAACACTCCGGCAGGTGATCAGCACAGGTCTTTAATACTCGGCCAGGTACCCCATCAGAGCTGGATGCTTTCCATCAGTTCACCCTTCTGAAGGATGCTCTCAAGTCAGCTTCAGGGACTGAGTCTCTGGGTCATCTTGTGCTGTGGGAGTCCATGATAATTCCTCCATGTTTTGTCGATCAATGTAAGCATAGAAGCCATTGCACCCACTTGGAAGCAAAGCCCTGTCGGCACCCGTGTTGCTTGATTTGACTGTGTAAGTCCAATATAAAGTCATTGTAGCCCATATTTGTACCATCTCCTTATTGGTGCAAGATGTCCCAAAGCAGAACAAAGTCAACACATCAAAACTGATGTCACAAGAGACTACAGATGCTGGAATCTGGAAAAAAAGCTCAGTGGGTTGATCAACATCTGTGGGGTGGGTGGGTGCAGTGAAGGAATAATAGGAAGTTGAAACCCTGCATCAGGACAGAGTGGAGAAGGGAGCAGGCCAACATAAAGTGAAGAAGGGGGCTGAGGAGGGGTGTAAGGTAACAGGCCGGTTGTGCCAGTAGGAGAAGGGTGCAGAGAAACTGCAGCTGGTAGGTGATAGATGGAGGCAGTCAAAGAAGAAGAAAATATGGTGAGAGGCAAATGGAGTTCAATACTGAGTCTGTAAGCAAAGGCTCAGAGAAAAGGTTCAAACACTTAGGCTTAAGGATTCTAATGGACCTCAGCCACATGGGTGAAGCAACAGGGTTTAGATGGGTGGATTAAAAAAAACACAAAATGCTGGCATTTTTTAGAGCCACCTCCTTAAGTACTCTGGGATGCAGACCATCAGGCCCTGGGGATTTATCAGCCTTCAGTCCCATCAGTCTACCCAACACCATTTTCTGCCTAATGTGAATTTCCTTCAGTTCCTCCATTACCCTAGGTCCTCTGGCCACTATTACATCTGGGAGATTGTATCTTCCCTAGTGAAGACAGATCCAAAGTACCTGTTCAAACTCATCTGCCACTTCCTTGCTCCCCATAATAAATTCGCCTTCAAGGGCCCAACTTTGGTCTTAACTAATTATTTCCTCTTCACTTACCTAAAGAAGCAGAGAGTAAAGCCCTAGCTCCCTTAATCTCTGATCATAATGCATACTCTCTAAACCAGGCAGCATCCTGGTAAATCTCCTCTGTACCCTTTCCAGTGCTTCCACATCCTTCCTATAGAACTGGCCACAGTACACCAAGTGTGGCCTAACCAGAGTTTTATAGAGCTTTATCATTACCCTGTGACTCTTAAACTCTATCCCTCGACTTATGAAAGCTAACACTCCATATGCTTTGTTAACTACCCTATCTGTGAGGCAACTTTCAGGGATCTGTGAACATGTACCTCCACATCCCTCTGCTCCTCCACACTCCCAAGTATCCTGCCATTTACTTTGTACTCTGCCTTGGAGTTTGTCCTTCCAAAGTGTACCACCTCACACTTCTCAGGGTTGAGCTCCATCTGCCATTTCTCAGCCCACTTCTGCATCCTATTAATGTCTCTCTGTTTCATAGATTCAGGATCAGTTCCTGTGGATTGGAGGGTAGCTAATGCTATTTAACATTTTTAAGAAAGGAGGGAGAGAGAAAACAGGGAATTATAGATCAGTTAGCCTGACATCGATGGTGGGGAAGATACTGGAGTCAATTTTATAACCATATAACCATATAACAATTACAGCACGGAAACAGGCCATCTCGGCCCTTCTAGTCCATGTCGAACGCTTACTCTCACCTAGTCCCACTGACCCGCACTCAGCTCATAACCCTCCATTCCTTTCCTGTCCATATACCTATCCAATTTTACTTTAACTGACAATACCGAACCTGCCTCTACCACTTCTACTGGAAGCTTGTTCCACACAGCTACCACTCTCTGAGTAAAGAAATTCCCCCTCGTGTTACCCTTAAACTTTTCCCCCCAACTCTCAACTCATGTCCTCTTGTTTGAATCTCCCCTACTCTCAATGGAAAAAGCCTATCCACGTCAACTCTATCTATCCCCCTCTTAAATTTAAATACCTCTACCTTCTACGCTTCAATGAATAAAGACCTAACTTGTTCAATCTTTTCCTGTAACTTAGGTGCTGAAACCCTGGTAACATTCTAGTAAATCTTCTCTGTACTCTCTCTATTTTGTTGAGATCTTTCCTATAATTCGGTGACCAGAACTGTACACATTACTCCAAATTCGGCCTTACCAATGCCTTGTACAATTTTAACATTACATCCCAACTCCAATACTCAATGCTCTGATTTATAAAGGCCAACATACCAAAAGCTTTCTTCACCACCCTATCCACATGAGATTCCACCTTCAGGGAACTATGCACCATTATTCCTAGATCACTCTGTTCTACTGCATTCTTCAATGCCCTACCATTTACCATGTACGTCCTATTTGGATTATTCCTACCAAAATGTAGCACCTCACACTTATTAGCATTAAACTCCATCTGCCATCATTCAGCCCACTCTTGTAACTGGCCTAAATCTCTCAGCAAACTTTGAAAACCTACTTCAATATCCACAACGTCACCTACCTTGGTATCATCTGCATACTTACTAATCCAATTTACCACCCCAACATCCAGATTATTAATGTATATGACAAACAACATTGGACCCAGTACAGATCCCTGAGGCACACCACTAGTCACCAGCCTCCAACCTGACAAACAGTTATCCACCACTACTCTCTGGCATCTCCCATCCAGCCACTGTTGAATCCATTTTACTACTTCAATATTAATACCTAACGATTGAACCTTCCTAACTAACCTTCCGTGCGGAACCTTGTCAAAGGCCTTACTGAAGTCTATATAGACAACATCCACTGCTTTACCCTCATCAACTTTCCTCGTAACCTCTTCAAAAAATTCAATAAGATTTGTCAAACATGACCTTCCACGCACAAATCCATGTTGACTGTTCCTAATCAGACCCTGTCTGTCCAGATAATTATATATACCATCTCTAAGAATACTTTCCATTAACTTACCCACCACTGATGTCAAACTGACAGACCTATAGTTGCTAGGTTTACTCTTAGAACCCTTTTTAAACAATGGAACCACATGACCAATACGCCAGTCCTCCGGCACCATCCCTGTTTCTAGTGATATTTGAAATATTTCTGTCAGAGCCCCTGCTATTTCTACACTAACCTCCCTCAAGGTCTGAGGGAATATCCTGTCAGGACCCGGAGATTTATCCACTTTTATATTCCTTAAAAGCGCCAGTACTTCCTCCTCTTTAATTGTCATAGTTTCCATAACTTCCCTACTCATTTCCTTTACCTTACACAATTCAATATCCTTCTCCTTAGTGAATACCAAAGAAAAGAAATTGTTCAAAATCTCCCCCATCTCTTTCGGCTCCACACATAGCTGTCCATTCTGATTCTCTAAGGGACCAATTTTATCCCTCACTATCCTTTTGCTATTAATATAACTGTAGAAACCCTTTGGATTTATTTTCACATTACTTGCCAAAGCAACCTCGTATCTTCTTTTAGCTTTTCTAATATCTTTCTTAAGATTCTTCTTACATTCTTTAGAAAGAAATTAGAAAAGCTAAAAGAAATATAAAAGATGAAATAGCAGCACATTTGGATAGCAGTAACAGGATCGGTCCGAGTCAGCTTGGATTTATGAAGGGGAAATCATGCTTGACTAATCTTTGGGAATTTTTTGAGGATGTAACTAGGAAAATGGACAAGGGGGAGCCAGTGGATGTAGTGTACCTGGACTTTCAGAAAGCCTCTGATAAGGTCCCACACAGATTATTGGGCAAAATTAGAGCACATGGTGTTGGGTGTAGGGTACTGACATGGATAGAAAATTGGTGGGTAGACAGAAAACAAAGAGTAGGGATTAAGGGGTCCCTTTCAGAATGGCAGGCAGTGACTAGTGGGGTCCTGCAAGGCTCGGTGCTGGGACCGCAGCTATTTACAATATACATTAATTACTTAGATGAAGGGATTAAAAGTAACATTAGCAAATTTGCTGATGACACAAAGCTGGGTGGCAGTGTGAAATGTCAGGAGGATGTTATGAGAATGCAGGGTGACTTGTACAGGTTGGGTGAGTGAGCACATGCATGGCAGATGCAGTTTAATGTGGATAAATGTGAGGTTATCCACTTTGGTGGCAAGAACAGGAAGGCAGATTACTATCTGAATGGTGTCAAGTTAGGAAAAGGGGAAGTACAATGAGATCTAGGAGTCCTTGTTCATCAGTCACTGAAAGTAAGCATGCAGGTACAGCAGGCAGTGAAGAAAGCTAATAGCATGTTGGCCTTTATAACAAGAGGATATGAGTATAGGAGCAAAGAGGTCCTTCTGCAGTTGTACAAGGCCCTGGTGAGACCACACCTGGAGTATTGTGTTCAGTTTTGGTCTCCAAATCTGAGGAAAGTCATTCTTGCTATTGAGGGAGAGCAGCATAGGTTCACAAGGTTAATTCCTGGGATGGAGGGACTATCATATGTTGAAAGATTGGAGCAACTGGGCTTGTATACACTGGAATTTAGAAGGATGAGAGGGGATCTGATTGAAACATATAAGATTATTAAGGGATTGGACTCGCTAGAGGCAGGAAACATCTTCCTGATGTTGGGAGAGTCCAGAACCAGAGGCCACAGTTTAAGAATAAGGTGTAGGCCATTTAGAACAGAGTTGAGGAAAAACATTTTCACCCAGAGAATTGTAGATCTGTGCAATGCTCTGTCTCAGAAGGCAGTGGAGGCTAATTCTCTGAATGCTTTCAAGACAGAGTTAGGTAGAGCTCTTAAAGATAGCGGAGTCAAGGGATATGGGGAGAGGGCAGGAACGGGGTACTGATTGTGGATGATCAGCCATGATCACAGTGAATGGCAGTGCTGGCTCGAAGGGCCGAATGACCTACTCCTGCACCTATTGTCTATTGTCTATTGATCATGTGGATAGTCAGAGGCTTTTTCCCAAGGCTGAAATGGCTAACATGAGAGGGCACAGTCTTAAGGTGCTTGGAAGTGGGTGCAGAGGAGATATCAGGTATAGTTTTTACGCAGGGAGTGGTGAGTGCGTGGGAATAGACTGCCGGCGACGGTGGTGGAGTCCGATATGATAGGGTCTTCTAAGAGACACCTGGATAGGTACATGGAATGAAGTTTAGAAAAATAGAGGCTATGGGTAGCCCTAGGTAATTTCTGAAGTAAGGACACGTTTGGCACAGCTTTGTGGGCCGAAGTGTCTGTATTGTGCAGTAGGTTTTCTATATTTCTATGTTTTCTAACAGGATAACATTGGCTAATATTATTCAAAATCAGGTTTATTATCACTCAGGTATGTTGTGAAAGTTTTTGTTAGGCAGGGGCTAGATAGTGCAATAATAAAAATTACTATAAGTCCCAAAATAGTGCAAAATAGTGTGATTACATTTCTTTTTTCAGTTTGGCCTGCAGCATAACTTACGAAGGAAATGTACTACACAATACTATGTCAGAGACAGGGTCCATACTGCCAAGAGCTTGATTAGGCTGATGTTGTGAATGGTGAAGTTGGATGAAGATGGACTGTGACACATTCCATTGAAAGTTTAGATGAGAAAGTTAATTTGCACGGATCAGCAGAGTCTGACAGAAGCAGTGTAGAGTAGCGATACTCAACCTGGGGTCCTTGGCAATGAAAAGGTTGAGAACGGCTGGTGTAGAGGCAGGTGAACGGTAGCACAGCAGTTGCCACGACACTATTACAGCTTAGGGCGACAGAGTTCAGAGTTCACTTCTGATGTCATGTTTATGGACTCCGTATGACCTCCCCGTGGAATGCAAGTCTTCTCTCTTGCTGCTCTGGATTTCCTCCTACAGACGGCAGACGTACCGGTTGGTAGGTTAATTGGTAACTGTCCTGTGATTAGGCTAGGATTAAATCAGGGATTGCTGGGTGGCACAGCTCAAAGGGCAGGAAGGGCCTATTCCATACTTTATCTCTGTGTTGCCTTTAAGGCATTTGTTTAGTTTATTATATTTTCGCTTTAGTAATTCGTTTGTTATCGTTTTCTAGTTAAAGTTAAGATTGTTTAAAGTAAATTTGTTGTCTGTGATATATCGCGGCATGCGACGACGTCACACCCGGTTTCGCCACGTCTTGTGGGAAAATACTGGTTTGGAGAAACGGGAAAGAGGGGGCTTATGTGTGCAGGATCAGCACGAAAAAGTTTTCTTTCTACGCACTAGAAACATTAGTGAAGCAACGCCGTAAGTTCATGAGATAATCGATATGTTGAATTAAAAATGTTAACGCCGATTCTGTTAAAGGTAATGACAGTTGATAAAGTTTATGTTTTTTGTTCTTTAAAGAGTTGCAGATAGTTTGTGTTGAAGTGTATTTAAAGCCAGTTGATGGCGTAGGTAGATTCTGACTGTATGTTGCACTTTAATGTAATATAGTTGTTGTAGTTTTACTTTTGCAAGTATTTATGATGTAAATGTGATGTCAAGAAGGAAACAAATACTGTATATATTTTGTATTGTTTTATCAACAGTTTTCACCATACGTTAATGTGGAAGAGTGAACAGTAAATGGTTAATCTTACTGGGACCGCCTCATTGACTGGTTTATGCTTGGTGTTTAGTTCAGAGTTCTTTTACACCTGTGCGAGAACACTACAGTGAAAAGGCAGCATTACTAGGTGTTTCAAACGCTGCAATAACAACACGATCCAGCATCAAGTCGTTGCCATCCAGCGACAGGGACAGTAGGGCATCATCAAGTAAGGCTGCCCATGCAAGAGCTAAGGCAGAAGCCGCCAAGGTGCGAGGGTTGTACGCCGAACAAGAAGCAAAACTGAAAAAGGAAGTGGTTGCCAGAGAAGCCGAAAACCAAATGGAAAAGGCTGCCAGAGAAGCCGAAAACCAGTTGGAAAAGGTAAGGATAGAGTCAGAGTTAGAAGTGCTGACGCTACACCGAGAAGCAGAAGCTGCCAGGGTGGAAGCAGAGATAATAGAAAATGCTGAAGAAATGCATGTTCTGGTTGACGTAAAATCTACTTCAGAAAAGACCAGATTGGAACGCACAAGCGACTATGTCCGATCTCAAATGGACTTGAAGATTCGTTTTTCCTCTCCATACTTATATGTTAACATCCCACCTCACGAGGAGTCTCAGAGAGGCCCAATTGCATCACATTCATCTGAGGAAGACAATTTACCCTTGCAACTCCGCGATGAATTCAAGAATGAAGGGGCTGATGACAAATACTTCTCGACACCAAACTTACCAGATTTGGCGAGAGGAGAGGCAAAGGCTGAATTCAGAACAGCAAATTCCATAACAAATGTACACCCTTAGTCATATACCCGCCGACATATTCCCCCAGCCAGCATGCCACTAGCAGTTGAACCCATGGCACAGTATATAGCTCGACGAGATCTCGTCACGTCAGGACTATATCAGTTTGACGATAAACCTGAAAATTACTGTGCATGGTACTCCTCATTCGCCAACGCTATCCACTGAGTCCAGCTCGGAGCAACCCAAGAGTTGGATCTTATGACGAAATGGCTGGGAAAAGAATCATGTGAACAGGTGAGCTGCATACGTTCAGTGTACATTAACAACCCCAAGCTAGCCTTACGCAAAGCATGGGAGAGACTTCGGGAGTGCTATGCGGCCCCTGAAATTATTGAAACGGCACTATTCCGATGTCTGGAAAATTTTCCTAAGGTGTCAGCCAAGGACCACACTAAGTTAAGAGAGCTCGGAGATTTACTCATGGAGATTCAAGGCGCCAAAGAAGATGGCTATTTAACTGGTCTATCATACCTAGATACTTCATACGGGATTAGACAAATCGTGGACAAACCTCCAATTGGGCTGCAGGAAAGGTGGGTGTCTGTTGGCTCAGAGTACAAGGAAGAGAACGATGATCGATTTCCTCCCTTTGAGTATTTCACTAGGTTTGTGTGCAATGAGGCAAAGAAGTGAAATGACCCTAGCTTCCTGAGTCCAGGTAGCAGTACAATTTACACCAAGCCAGTTAAATCCACTTCAAATAATTTCAACATTAATAAACCTGTCTCAGTGCGTAAAACTGAAGTCTTTACAACTAACAATGACCCTAGCAAGAATTGTCCATTGCATAACAAACCCCCCCCCTCAAAAAATGCAGAACGTTTAGGAAAAAACCCCTTGAAGAGAGAATGGCCCTTCTCAAGGAGAAAAAAATATGTTTTAAACGCTGTTCGTCTACCTCTCACCTTGCTAGAGAGTGTACGATTGCCGTGAAGTGCTCGGAATGTAACAGCACTAATCACGATGGGGCCATGCATCCCGGCCTGTTACCGCGAACCGACAAAGCTCCTTCACCCCAACAACAGGACGGCGGGGAGGGAGAAGCTCACTCCAGGACAACTGTTGTCAGCTCGAGCTGCACAGAAGTTTGCGGTCAAGCTCAGTCAAGCCGTTCCTGTTCAAAGATCTGCCTCACTAAGGTGTACCCTCAGGGAGCCAAAGACAAGGCCATCAAAGCCTATGTAATTCTGGACGATCAGAGCAATTGCTCACTAGTCAGACCAGAGTTCTTTAACTTGTTCAACATTGAGAGTAATCAGTTCCCATACTACCTTAGAACTTGCTCAGGCAGCGTGGAAACTTATGGAAGGAAGGCAGAAGGCTTCCAGCTTGAGTCGCTGGATGGTAAAGTTGTCATCTGTCTCCCTCCACTCTTAGAGTGCAATGAAATTTTGAATAACTGCACTGAGATCCCGATGCCAAGTGCAGTGCTACACCAGCCACATCTCCATCACATCGCCAAGCACATCCCAGAACTGGACCCAAAAGCAGAAATATTCCTGCTATTAGGAAGAGATGTTCTCCAGGTGCACAAGATTAGGCAGCAGGTCAATGGACCACACGACGCCCCCTTTGCCTGGATCTGGATCTGGGCTGGGTGGTGATAGGAGAGGTGTGCCTTGGCAATGTGCACAAACCGACAGTTAACATACTCAAGACCAATGTGCTGGAGAGTGGCCGCCATTCAATTTTTCAACCCTGCACAAGTTTCATGTGTATCAAGGAAGCACGACAAGGCTTTAACAAATGTAAAGTAACCAACAAGACGCTGGGACGGTCAGTCTTCGCGCAAACTGAGCATGATAATAAACTTGCTCCATCAGCACAAGACGCCATTTTCTTAAAAATAATGGACACTAAGGTCTTCAGAGATGAAGCAAATAATTGGGTCGCCCCACTACCTTTCAGAGAACCACGCCAGCGCTTGCCAAACAACAAAGGGCAGGCAGTCAAGCGGTTCACATCCTTGCAAAAAACCCTGAAAAGGAAACCTGAGATGCAGCAACAATACGTAGCATTTATGGAGAAGATCTTCGCTAATGGACATGCTGAAGTAGCACCGCCACTGAGGGAAGGCGAGGAGTGCTGGTACCTCCCAACGTTTGGGGTTTACCACCCACAAAAGCCCAATCAGATCAGGGTGGTCTTTGACTCCAGTGCTCAGTGCGCTGGTATCTCGCTTAAAGACGTGCTCCTTACAGGCCCCAACCTAAACAATACCCTTCTCGGGGTCCTGCTACGCTTCCGGAAGGAGAAGGTCGCAATCTTAGCGGACATCCAGCAGATGTTCCATTGCTTCTTAGTACAGGAGGACTATCGCAATTTCCTCCATTTCTTATGGCACAAGGACAATGACATTAACAAGGAAGTCATTGAGTACCGGATGAAAGTCCACATTTTCGGCAATAGTCCATCACCTGCCGTGGCCATCTATGGGCTGCGAAGAGCCATCAGAGAGGGCGCACAGGAGCACGGCGATGACACCGTTAAGTTTGTAGAAAGGCACTTCTATGTTGATGACGACTTGATATCACTACAGAAAGAAGACGAAGCAATTGATCTGCTCTGACGTACACAAGCCTCACTCGTTGAGTCAAACCTCCGCTTGCACAAGTTTGCATCAAACTGTCAGGCAGTAATGGAGGCCTTTCCACACGATGATTGTGCTCCGGCAATCAAAGACCTAGATCTGGATGGAGAAACCATACCCACACAAAGGAGCTTGGGTCTCCTCTGGGAGATTACGACTGACTCATTCACCTTCTCCGTGCCGACCGTGATCAAACCATTTACCCGCCGTGGAGTTCTCTCCACTGTCAACAGTGTTTTCGATCCCTTGGGTCTACTGGCACCAGTTACGATCCAGGGAAGAGTCCTTCGCAGAGAACTTACCTCTGAGCTCTCTGACTGGGATACTCCCCTACCAGAAGACCAGCTAAGCAATTGGGAAGCTTGGAGAGATTCACTTCAAGATCTAAAACAGCTTCATATCCGACGTAGGTACACTGCGACCTCACCCACCGAGGCAGCGCACACAGAATTGTGTGTTTTTTCGGATGCGTCTATCAAGGCCATCGGTGCTGTGGCTTACTTGAAAGCAGTCGGGAAGGATGGTCAAGTTGAAGTTGTTACGTTCCCCAGTAACCGGGTGACTTACCAGCAAAGATAGATAGGTCCGCTGAAGCCTGGTGCTACTATTTTCAAACGTTTTATTTATAAAGGGGCACAAACGTATGGTTAATACAAAACATTCAGATCATATACATCGTCAAAACTCAATCTAAAGCACAGGTGTAGTAATACTCAATCAAAAATGAGCTCTATCGTTGTCTAGGGGATACTGAGTCCAATTGAATATAAGAGTCACTCAAAGTCTGCAGGCTTCCCCGTTTCGGGAAGCGCTGGCATTTCACGTGTTGGAGAGAGAGAAAAGGAACACTTGCCCGTCGTCTTTGCGAAGCAAATCCCTGCTGTTAGTTAAAGCGGTTTTCCCTTTTGGGTCCAGCCACAGACTCCCGATCTGGAATCTAACGCACGTGGCTTCCTTCAGAATGGCTTCCCGCTCCGATGGGAAGCACTTTCGTGTCTTCTTCGTGTGTCTCCTTGGTGCGTCTGAGGCCCCGCCTCGGCAGCCCACCTTTTATCTGGACTGGCAGGGTTGTAGATGTCCATCAGGGTGGGGGCGAGGCAATCTTTCCCCCATCACCCATCTCACATTGCCCTGAGGGTTTGCATGTAGGCCAGTTCCTTATTCCACAAAGGTGTCTCCCAAGACAATGGCTATGTCCAAGGCTTTTGTCTTGTTGGGCGACCAGCCCACATTCCAAACCGTAAGGCTCTCTCTCTCTCTCTTGCGATTCTCACAAAGGAGGGGGCTGAGGTCATGACAAAGTAGGATTTGTAACTGGTAAGGCGAAGCTCACTCCTCAGTCCGAGCCGACAATTCCAAGGCTTGAACTGTGCGCAGCTGTCCTGGCTGTGGAAATGGCAGATCTTATCCAGGATGAGCTAGACCTAGAGCTGGATGATATCAAGTTCTACACAGATAGCAAAGCAGTGCCTGGTTATATTTATAACGAATCAAAATGCTTCTATGTGTACGTTCATAATAGAGTTCAACGTATCCGCCTGTCATCAAAGCCCGAACAATGGCATTATGTACATACCGAGGATAACCCTGCAGACCACGCATCGAGATCCTTACCTGCATCCCGCCTGGCTCAGACATCCTGGTTCACCAGACCCCCTTTCTGTATCAGCCACCAACAGAAAAAACTCAAATGAGCGAGACATTTGAGCTGATCGAACCCAAAAGAGACTCGGAAATTCGGCCGCAAATACAAACAGGAGTCACCTACCTTGAAGAATTGATACATACTAACGAACGCTTTCAGCGGTTCTCCACTTTGAATTCTTTAGTGAGAGGACTTGTGTTCCTCATTCACATGGCCAGATCACACAAACACTCATCCCGAAATAGTAAATGTAAGGGATAGCACAAATGTAACTTACCTTGCACTGCGGACGAATTGGCCCAGGCAAAGGACGTCATCTTTAAAGCAACTCAAAGAGCAGCTTTTGCAAGGGAGTTTTCGGCTCTCCAAGCTAATAAACCAATACCAAAGAACAGCCCTTTGAGGAAATTCAACCCGATCCTGAAGAACGATATCATCTGCATTGGAGGCCGGTTAATACACTCCCAACTTCCAGCTGCAGAAAAGAGTCCAGTAATCCTGCCCAAAGACAGCCATGAGTCCTTACTGCTCACTCACCATCACCATGAACAGGTAAGGCATCAGGGCCGTCACCTGACGGAAGGAGCAATAAGGGCAGCGGGACTGTGGATCTTGGGAGGTAAAACACTGATCAATTCAGTACTCCACAAACGTGTAACCTGCAGGAAACTGCGAGGCAAGTTGGAAGCTCAACGTATGGCGGACCTCCCACCAGAACGCCTCGAAGCCTGCCCTCCTTTTACATATGTGGGGCTCGATGTATTTGGTCCCTGGACTATCACTACAAGATGCACCAGAGGAGGACAAGCAGAGAGCAAGTGGTGGGCCATCATGTTTAGCTGCATGAGTTCAAGAGCGGTACACATTGAGGTCATCAAATCTTTGGATACATCCAGCTGCATTAACGCTCTCAGGCACTTCTTTGCGCTAAGAGGCCCTGCAAAACAGTTAAGGTCTGATTGCGGCATGAACTTTGTTGGAGCATCCAAGGAGCTGGGGATGGACAAAATGGTGCAAAAGTACCTCAGTCAGCAGGAATGCAACTGGGAGTTCAACACACCACACGCCTCTCGCATGGGAGCGAATGATTGGTATCGCCAGAAGAATTCTTGATTCAATGTTTCTGCAGCAACGCACCTGACTGACCCACGAGGTACTGTGCACACTAATGGCAGAGATCACAGCCATTATAAATGCACGACCACTCCTACCTGTGTCTTCTGACCTGGAAAACCCCTTCATACTCTCGCCATCAATGCTCCTTACGCAGAAGGCAGGAGCTCCCCCTCCACCAGGGGACTTCTCTGATAAGGATTTGTACACAAAGCAATGGAGACAGGTCCAGTCTCTGGCAAATCGGTTCTGGTCTCGTTGGAGACATGAATATCTACCTTTGTTGCAACACAGACAAAAGTGGACAGAACCCTGCAGGAATCTTCAAGTTGGAGATTTAATCCTGCTCAGGGACAAGCAAATCGCCCGCAACTGCTGGCTATTGGCCAGAATCACTGCCACATTCCCTAGTAGGGATGGACATGTCAGGAAGGTTGAGTTGAAAACTTCTGACCAAGGTGATGTGAAAATTTACCAAAGGCTAGTTGCAGAAGTCATTCTACTTCTACCTAAGGACTGATTTAGAGACTGAAGTTTTGTATTATGTTCATTGTGACCTTATGGAAGGTCAGGCGGGGAATGTGTTGCCTTTAAGGCATTTGTTTAGTTTACTATATTTTCGTTTTAGTAATTCGTTTGTTATCATTTTCTAGTTAAAGTTAAGATTGTTTAAAGTAAATTCGTTGTCTGTGATATATCGCGGCATGCGATGACGTCACACCCGGTTTCGCCGCGACTTGTGGGAAAATAGCGGTTTGGAGAAACGGGAAGGAGGGGGCTTATGTGTGCAGGATCAGCGCGAGAAAAGCTTTCTTTCTACGCACTAGAAACATTAGTGAAGCAACGCCGTAAGTTCATGAGATAATTGATATGTTGAATTAAAAATGTTAACACTGATTTTGTTAAAAGTAATGACGGTTGATAAAGTTTATGTTTTTTGTTATTTAAGGAGTTGTGGATAGTTTGTGTTGAAGTGTATTTAAAGCCAGTTGATGGCGTAGGTAGATTCTGACTGTATGTTGCACTTTAATGTAATATAGTTGTTGTAGTTTTACTTTTGCAAGTATTTATGATGTAAATGTGATGTCAAGAAGGAAACAAATACTGTATATATTTTGTATTGTTTTATCAACAGTTTTCACCATACGTTAATGTGGAAGAGTGAACAGTAAATGGTTAATCTTACTGGGACCGCCTCATTGACTGGTTTATGCTTGGTGTTTAGTTCAGAGTTCTTTTACACCTGTGTGAGAACACTACAATCTCAATAAGTAAATGAATTCAAATCGACAGTGACTAGCAATTTGGAGGAATGAGTGTGGCTGTTCAGACAACTTCCATTTGGAAATATGGAGATTATATGGATGGGATTGTGGGGTCCATTTTCAAAGATCTCAAAGGTACATTTAATGTCAGAGAAATATATGTAATATACATTCTGAAATGCTTTCTTTGCATAGAAATTTCTAACACATTTGCTCCATCATGTCCGTTTTCATCAAGATAGAACTACCAACTTATTCGCACATTCCTGCAGGTCATATACACCGGGGGTTGAACCCAAGTCTCTGGCACTGAAGCGCTAGCTCTACCAACCATTCCACTGCTCCACCCTCAATTATGAAGTCAAAGCCAGAAGAAAGAGCCTGCTCTATCTGGCAGGCAGCTTCCGACTCTGAAGGAAAGAAATGTTTTCTCTTTACCAGAGACACAGTCAATCAAGTTTAAACAGTTCCAACTAAATCACAGTAAAAAAATGACAAGAGCAGGATCTTTCATTGACAAGGAGCATGAACATAGAACAGTACAGCACAGTGTACACCTTTTGGCCAACTATGTTGTACCAACCTTTTAGACTACTTTTAGATCAGTTTAACCCTTCCTTGCCACATGTCCTTCCATTTTTCTATCATTCATGTGCTTAACTAAGACAAGCTCAAATGTCTCTGATGTATTTGCTTCTACCACCACCCCTAACAGCGTGTTCCACACACCAACCTATGACATCACTCCTATACTTTCCTTCAATCAACATAAAATTAGCCTCCTCCCCTCTTAATAGCTATTTCTGTTCTGGCTGTTCACTCTGTCTATGCCCCTTATCATCTGGTACACCTCCATCAAATCAGGAAGGGTAGAGAGGATGAGAGAAGCAGCCTGCAGTGCGTAGTGCTACTCTGGGGATGTGGCTGCATTACGCTGTTGGAAAGCTGTGCACTGAAACGGTGTTGGGAGCTTCTGCACCGAAACTCCCTTCCCCACATGGGACCCTGAAAGGACCATTAATTCTGAATACTTCAAGAACCTGATATTCAGCACATTGAAGAGCAGGAAGATGAGCAAACAGAGAAGTTGGTTATTCTGTGCCATATGTAGTTACTAGCAAAGGAATTCAATTTGCTGCTCACTGTCAAATGTATAGTTGATCAGGAAATATAATTCAGGCCTTGCAGTGGGCTGACACCACATGAATGAACTACAAGACATTTACCCTCTTGTAACACTTAACTGATATGACCCTGAATCTGTGATTCACGTATATGCAGTCAGCATTTGCTGGGTGTGTGTAGGTATTTTACCTCTTAACTCAGAGCCATCAGAGACTGGAATACAGTCAGAACACACACAATTCTGAGGTTCAGATTGTGCTCCAGACAATCTAGTCTGCCCTTTCCATCTGAGATCAACGTGATTATCAGTCATTTTCTTAGCCTCTCGTTCACTCCGGGACAGTGACTATATATGCCAAGATTGCAGTCCCTCCAATGCTTCACACAAGATACCACTGACAAGAGAGAGGAATGTGTTTGCTTTCTTGAGGAGAGAGTGGAAGATATAGTGAGCAAGTAGATCTGATGGTTAGGGAAATGTTAATATAGACCAGGGAGGCATTCCAGTCTCTACACACAAAGCCCTGACCCACAAGGATGGTGATTCCCTGAATGCCCAACCATAATGTTCTCTGAGTAAATGGTGCATATCCAGACACTGTGCTTTATTTTTGGGGTAGTCTGTTGTGCCTGCTATATTTCAGCAATATTTGATGGATGAACAGTTAGGTTTTGAAGTAAAGTGGCAGTTCACCCTTTCTTTGATTCCATTCTGATCTCCTGGTAATGTTGGACAGTACAAGTAGAGTCATGGCTGTATGGAGTTTCACTGAGTCTGACACTGGTATCCACCAAGATGTGATTGTACTCCTTGAAGGTCTCTGATATTGGCTGTCAGTACCACTCGAGGTCTCAGACCCAGTCATCAGCTGTTTCATAATACACCAATGGCCATCGTGAAAACAGAGAAAATGAAAATGAAAAGAATTGCAGATGCTGGGAATCTGCAATAGAAACAAAAATTACCAGAAACATTCAGCAGGTCTGGCAGCATTTATGGGAAGAAAGGTAGTTAATGTTTCAGTTCTAAGAAAGAGTGTCAGACCCAAACATTACTTGTTTCTTTTTCCATAGATGCTATCTGAACTGTAGGGTGTTTTTGCCATTTTCTGCTATTTTTGTGAGAATAATGTGATTTAGAAAGTAGAACATAGAACAGTACAGTTTAGTACAGGCCCTTTGGCTCATGGATGTGCTGACCTATACAATCCACCATGGTTAAGCTAACCCTTCCACCCTACAATGCCCATAATCCTCAATTTTTCTTACATCTATTGTGGCTATCGAAGAGCCTTTTAAACATCCCTATTATATCAACCTCTACCACCCCAGCAGTACATTCCAGGCACCTGCTACTCACTAGCGTCTGACATCCCAGGTTTAATCTCTCAACCATCAAGCTCCTGAACCACAGTGGATAACTTCACTCACCCTAACATTGTACTGATTCAACAACCTATAGACTCACTTTCTAGGATGTTATAACTCATGTCCTCAATATTTATTATTTATTTATTAATTATGATTTTTTTTATATTTGCACAATTTTTTGTCTTTTGTACATTGGTTATTTGTCTATCTTTGTGAGCAGTTTTTCATTGATTCTTCTGTGTCTTTGTACTTATTGTGAATGTCAACAAGAAAATGGAAATGACACATAACTATGTACTTTGACAATAAATTTACTTTGAACTTTGAGCTTAAAGTTTCCTCCACTCGCATTAAGTTGATACTCTTTGATATTTGGCATTGCCACCTTGGAAAAAAGGCACTGGCTATCCACTCTGTGTTTCTCATAACCTTATACACCTCTATCAAGTCAACACTCATCCTCTGTTGCTCCAAAGAGAAAAGGCCTACCTGGCTCAACCTTTTTTCACAAGACAAGTTTTCTCATCCAGGCTGCATACTGACAAATCTACTCTGCACTCTCTCTAAAGCTTCCACATCCTTTCAATGAAGAGGCAACCAGAATTGAACTCAATACTCCAAGTGTGATCTGACCAAAGTTTTATTACATTACCTTGCAGTTCTTGAAAATTCAGTCCCCCTACTAATGAAGGCCAATATACCACATGTGTTCTTAAGCACCCTCTCAACTTGCATGGCAACTTTGAAATATCTGTGGACTTGGACACCAAGATCACTCTGTACTTCCACATTGCTAAGAATCCTACCTTTAAACTTGTACTCATCCTTTATGTTCAATCTTACAGAGTGTATGACTTTACTTTTCCAGATTGACCTTTGTCTGATACTCCTCTGCTCAGCTCTGTATCCGGTCTATATCCTGTTGTAACCTATGACAGACTTCAACACTATGCACAACACCACCAGCAATTGTATCATCTGCAAACTTACTCCTAGTCATTTAGAAAGATCATAAAGAGCAGAACAGATCCTAAAGAGTAAGACCACTAGTCATTGATCTCTGGAAACAGTGTGCTCTATCTGCTACCACTCGCTGCCTTCGCTGGGCAAGCCAGTTACAAATCCATGCAGCAACATTTCCCTGGATCCCATGCCTCATGACTTCCTGGATGAGCTTACCATGTGGAACCTTGTCAACTGCCTTACTAAGATCCACATACACCACATCCACCACTCTACCTTCATCAATTAATTTATCACTTCCTCAAAAAACTTAATCAGGTGTGTGAAGCACAACCTGCTGACCATCACCAATAGGACTATGATTCTCCAACTGCTTGAAAACCCTGTCTGTAAGAAAATTCTCCAATTAGTTTGCCAACCACTGATGTAAGACCACTGGTCTATAATTCTCAAGATTATTCCTATTATCCTTCCCGAACAAAGTGACATTTGGCATCCTGCAATCCTTAGGTGCTGTTCCTGTGGTAAGGAAGGATGCAAGTATAATATTCAATGCCCCAACAAACTCCTCCCATGCATCCAGTAACCTGAGATGTATCCCATTTTTTAAATATCCTAATATTTTTAAAGTTTAAAATTTTGATGCATCCTCTTTCTTAACTTTGACATCCTACAGCACACTAACATGGTCTACACTGACTGCTCATTCAGAAATGTCCCTCTCCCTCATGAAGACTGAAATAAATAAAACTTTTATAGATGTGTGGTAGAGAGTATATTGACTGGCTGCTTCACATCCTGGTATGGAAGCACTAATGCCCTTGAATTGAAATTCCTACAAAAAGTAGTGGATACGCCCCAGAAAGAATGGGCATTGATGGATAGAGGTATTCTCTGGACGTGCTATCAAAGTATTATTTTAAGTCCATTGTACGTCCCGGTCACCTGTAGCCATCATTTTGATTTGGAACACTAAATGGTGAATTGCCATCATGCTATGATGTGCCTGGTAATGACCAGGGAGCAGTCTCACCGTTTATGTTGACATTATGGACATCTTGGATCAGGTCCACAGGATTCTAAGGGGAAAAGGTGAGCAATCAGAAGTCTTGGTACATCAGTGTTCCAAGTTCAATGTAAATTTATTATCAAAGTACATATACAATCTTGAAACTAACTTTCTTGTGGACATACTCAATAAATCCATAATGGAATAATGACCATAATAGAATCAATGAAAGTCCATATAAACTTAGGTTTTCAAACAGTGTGCACAAGACAACAACTTGCAAATACAAAAAGAAAGAAATAATAACAATAAATAAGCAATAAATATCAAAAACATTAGATGAAGTGAGTCCATAGATTGTGGGAACATTTCAATGATGGGGCAAGTGAAGTTGAGTGGTTGTCCCTTTAAGAGCCTGATGATTGAGGGGTAATAATTGTTCCTGAACCTGGTGATGAGTGTCCAGAGACTGCTGTACCTTCTTCCCAATGGCAGCAGCAAGAAAAGACTGTGGCCTTGCTGGTTGGGTTCCCGATGATGGATGCTACTTTCCTGAGACATTGCTTTATGTAGGTGAGTTCAATGTTGGAGAGGGCTTTACATGTGATGAACTGGCCCATATTCTCTACCAGGCTGTGATGCAGCCAGTCAATATACTCTCCACCACATACCTATAGAAGTTTGTCAAAGTTTAGATGTCATGTCAATTCTTCACAAGCTACTAAGGAAGTAGAGACACTGCTGTGCTTTCTTCATAATGCACTTACATGCTAGGCCTAGGGCAAGTTCTCAGAAATAATGATTCTGAGGAATTTAAAGTTGTTGACCCTCCATCTTTGATTCTCTGATGAAGACTGGCTCATGGGCCTATGGTTTCCTTCTCCTGAAATCAATAATCAGCTCCCTGATCTTGCTGACATTGAGTAAGAGGTTGTTGTTCTGGCACCACTCAGCCAGATTTTCAATCTCCCTGCTACATGCTGATTTGTTACCACCTTTGATTCAGCCTCCAAAAGTGGTGTTGTCAGCAAACTTGAATATGGCATTTGAACTGTGCTTGCCACTCAGCCACAAGTGTAAAGTGAGTAGAGCAGGGGGCTACGCACACAGCCTGCAGTGTACCTGTGCTGATGGAGATTGCAGAGGAGATGTTGGTGCCAATCTGAACTGACTGGGGTCAGCAAGTGACAAAATTGAGGATTCAATTGCACAAGGATGTATTGAGGCCACAGTCTTGAAGCTTATTGATTAGTTTTGAGGGGATGATGGTACTGGATGCCATGCTACAGTTGTTCTTAGGCAGAAGTTGATACTTTTCATCACCATCCTCTCTAAACACTTCATCAGTGTGGATGTAAGTACTATTGGATGATTGTCATTGAGGCAGGTTACTACATTTTTCTTAGGCACCAATATAAGTGAACTTTGCTTGAAGCCTGTGGGTACCCCAGACAACTAAGTCAAAAGGTTAAAAATGTTAGTAAACACTTCAGCCACTTGATCTTCACAAGTCTTTAGTACTTGGCCAGGTACCCCATCTGTCAGCTCTCACGTCAGCCTCAGGGACTGAAATCACAGGATCATTAGGGTCTTTGTGAGTTCATGATGTCTGTGTTTGGCAGTCAGAGCTAGCACAGAAGGCATTGAGCTCATCTGGAAGTGAAGACCTGCTGTTGCTTATGTTGCTGGATTAAACTTTCTAAGAGGTGATAGCATTGAATTCCGGCCTCAACTGTTGAACTTCCTTCATTGAGTCAAGTTTAGTCTGGATTTGGCAGTTTGTCTGTGAGATGCGTTCTGAAGATCGTGCCTGGACCTCTTGTAACTTCCTTGGTCATCAGACTTGAATGCCTCTTATCTAGCTCCCAACAGATTACAGATCTCATGGTTTATCCAGGATTTCTGATTGAGGAAGACTCTGAATAATTTTGTAGGGAGACACTCAACTACAACTGTTTTAATGAAGTCCGTGACAGACATGATGTATTCATTCAGATCCACAGATGCGTCCTTGAACACGGCACAGACCACCGACTTGAAGCAATCCCATTGCCACTGCTCTGCCTCCTGCGACCACTTCTTTTTTGTCTAAATCTCTGGAGGTTTGCTCTTTAGCCTCTGCCTGTATGCAGGTAGAAGGGCAGTCAGTGATCAGATTTACTGAAATGCAGTCAGGGCATGGAACAATAGGCATTCCTTATTTCTGTATAACAGTAGTCTAGTGTGTTGTGACCTCTGGTGACACAAGGTATATGCTAATGGTAAATGGGCATAGTTTTCTTCAAATCTTCCTGCTTGAAGTTCCCAACTATGATTTGAAATGTGTTTGGATGAACTGTTTCTTGTTTGGAGATGACGTCATACAATATCTCAAGTGCTTGATTATAGTCGCCCACTGGTGACATGTAAACTACAGTCAGGATAATGGAGCAGAACTCCTTAGATAAACAGAATGGATGCCATTTGACCATTAGGTGTTCAAGGTCGGGAAAGATGAGGTCAACAAAACTGTCACATCAGAGCACCACCGAGAATTTATCATGAAGCCTCCACCTTTTCCAAATCAACAATTTGGTTCATAATGTGAATCGAGCAGCATTTGGGTCTGATTGCTGTTCCTGGTGTGCTGGGAGTAAGCCACGTGTCATTCAAACATAGAACACAACAATACAGCAATCTTGCCCTTAGGTCCTCTATTTTGTTCTCCAGTGACTGCACATTTGCTAACAAGAAGTGGTCTCATTCTACTGTGTTTTAGCCTGGCTTGGAGATCCTCACTCCTGCCTTCATCTGCTCAAATGTGCTGTATCTGCTTGCTGGAGCATTACGTCTGCCGAGTCTTTCATAAGATCTTGAAATCTGTAGATCATTAAGTTGATTTAAAAGTACTTTGCTTAAAGGGAAATTATATGCTGCAGATTGCAGTGAGGGTAATTCAAAAGAGGGTTATTTAGAAGTATTGTACATGGCCCACAGAATGTTGCTGTGGTTCACCAATTGATTAATATTGGCACCAATGACATAGGTTTCTGGATCATTGGGATTTCTGGATCATTGGGACCTCTTCTGGGGAAAGTATGACCTGTACAAAAGGGATGGGATACACCTGAACCCAAGGGGATGACCTTCTTTGCAGGCAGGTTTGCTAGAGCAATTCAGAAGAGTTTAAACTAATTTGACAGGGTGATGGGAACCAGAGCGATAGGGTTGAGGATTGGGCTGTGAGAACAAAACTAGATGCTGTATGCAGTGGGACTGTCAGGAAGGCCAGGCAGATGATAGGGCAAAATTGCACCCAGTGGAATGAGTTGCAATGTAAAATGAGGACAAAATCAAAAAGGGTGACAAATAAAGAACTGAAGGTGTTATATTTGAATGTACGCAGTATATAGAATAAGGTAGATGATCTTGTAGCACAGTTAGACATTGGTAGGTATGATGTGTAGACATCAAGGTGTCATGGCTGAAAGAAGATCATAGTTGAGAGCTTAACATCCAAGGATACATATTGTATCGAAAGCGCAGACAGATAGGCAGAGGGGGTAGGGTTTCTCTGTTGGTAAAAAATTGCAATCAAATCCTTATAAAGTGGGGACATCGAATTGAAAGATATAGAATAAAGAATGTGTAGAGTTAAGAAATTGCAAAGATAAAAAGACTATGATTGGAGTTATATGTGCAGTAACCAGGATCTGGACTTCAGCAAGAGATAGAAACTGCATGTCGAATGTGCAATGTTATGAAAGTCATGGGGGATTTCAATGGGAAAATGAGGTTGTTGTTGGATTCCAAGAGAGAGAATTTATAGAATGCCAATGATATGGCTTTTTAGAGCAGGTTGTGGTTAAGTCCACATGAGGAAAGGATGTTGTGCAATGAACTGGATTTGATTAAGGAGCTTAAGGTAAAGGAACCATTAGGAACCAATGATCATAATATGATAGAATTCACCCTGCAATTTGAGAGGGAGAAGCTAAAGTCAGATGTATCGGTATTACAGTGAAGTAAAAGGAATTATAGAGGCATGAGTGATGAATTGGCCAAAGTTGATTGGAAGGGACACTAGCAGGAATGACAGCAGTACAACAATGGCTGTTGTTTATAAGATGTTTATAAGAGAAATTTATAAGAAAATATCTGCAGTTCAGATATATCCAAAAGAAGAAGTATCCTGAAGGCAGGATGATGCCAAGACAAGGTTAATCAAAGCCAACATAAAAGCAAAAGAGAGGGCATATAATAGAGCAAAAATTAATGTGAAGTTCGAGGATCTGGAAGCTTTTAAGCACCAACAGAAAGCAACTAAAAATCCATAAAGATGGAAGAGATGAAATATGAAGGTAAGCTAGCCAATAAAATCAAAGAGGATACCAGATGTTTTTTACAGAGGCGAGAGTGGATATCAAATCGCTAGAAAGTGACAAGGGGAGATAGTAAAGGCAGACAAGGAAATGGAGGACGAACTGAATAAGCATTTTGCATTGGTCTTTATTGAGGAAGACACTAGCAGTATTCTGGAAGTTCAAAAATGTCAGGGGGCAGGAGAGCAGTTGCTGTTATTAAGGAGAAAGTGCTTGGGAAGATGAAAGGTCTGAAGGTGGATAAGTCACGTGGACCAGATGGACTACACCCCAGGATTCTGAAAGAGATGGCGGAAGAGATTTTGGAGGCAATTAGTAATGATCGTTCAAGAATCACTAGATCCTGACATGGTTCGGGAGGAATGGAAAATTTCAAATGTCATGTCATTCTTTAACAGGGAAGGAGACAGAAGAAGAGAAATTATAGGTCAGTTAGTCTGATCTCAGTGGTTGGGAAGATGTTGGAGTTGGTTATTAAGGATGTGGTTTCAGGGTACTTGGAGGCACAAGATAAAATAGGCCACAGTCAGCATGGTTTCCTTAAGGGAATGTCTTGTCTGACAAATCACTTAGAAAGCTTGAGGAAATAACAAGGAGGATAGACAAAGGAGAATCGGTGTATTTGGAGTTGGGTGTTGTGTATTTGGATTTTCAGAAGGCCTTTGACAAGCTGCACCACACGAGGCTATTTAACAAGTTAAGAGCCCATGATATTACAGGAAAGATACCAGCATGGATAGAGAATTGGTTGATTGGCAGGAGACAAGGGAGCCTTTTCTGGTGGCTACTGGTAATGTAGTGTTCCACAGGGATCAGTGTTGGGACCACTTCTTTTTACATTATATATCAATAATTTGGAGAATGGAATTGATTGCTTTGTAGCCAAGTTTGTGGACAATATGAAGATAGGTGGAGGGGCAGGCAGTGTTAAGGAAGCAGGGAGGCTGCAAAAAGACAGACTAATTAGGAGAAAGGGCAAAGAAATGGCAGATGGGATAAAATATCTAGACGTGCATGGTCATGCACTTTGGTAGAGGGAACAAAGGTGCAGACTATTTTCTAAATACACAGAAAATTCTAAACTCCAAGGTACAAAGAGTCTTGGGAGTCTTTGTGTAGGATTCCCTTAAGGTCAATTTGCAGATTGTGTTGATGGTGAGAAAGGCAAATTCAATGTTAGCACTTATTTCGAGAAAACTAGAATATAAGAGCAAGGATGTAATGTTAAGGCTTTATAAAGCACTGGTAAGGCCTCACTTGGAGTATTGTGAGCAGTTTTAGGCCCTTTATCTAAAAAAGGATGTATTGACGTTGGTGAGGGTTCAGATGACGTTCACGAGAAAGATTCTGGGAATGGAAGGGTTATCAGATGAGGAGAATTTGATGGCTCTGGGCCTGTATTCACTGGAATTTAGAAGAATGAGGGGTGAATCTCAGTGAAACCTATAGAATGTTGAAAGGCCTAGATTGAAATGGATGTGAAGAGGATGTTTCCTATAGAGGGCACAGCCTCAGAATAGAGGGACGCCCTTTAGAACAGAGATGAGGAAAAATTTCTTTAGCTGGAAGGCAGTGAATCTGTGGAATTCACTGTCACAGGCGGTTGTGGATGCCAGGTCATTGGGTGTACAGTATTTAAGGAAGAGATTGATAGATTCTTGATTAGTCAGTGCATTAAAGGTTATGGGGTGAAGGCAGAAGGCAGAATGGGGTTAAAGTGAAAATTGATCTGCCCTGATGAAATGGTGGAGCAGACTCGATGGGATGAACTGTCTAATTCTGCTCCTATATCTTATGGGCTTATGGAAAGCAGCCAATGTAACCTGAGGGGCCCTGTGCCCCCTCCCTTCACCTCACCCTGCTCACTCTCTCTCCTTAAGAGATCCATCAGGCAGAAGATGGAAAAGCTTGAGGACATGTACCACCATGCTCAAGGGTGGCTTCTATCTAGCTGTTCTCAGACTCTTGAATGGAACTCATGCATCCTAATGATGAACTCTTGCTTTGTTGATGTACCTCATCATGCCCTTGAACTTTCTTGCTGCACTGCACTTTCTTTGTTTCTCTAACACTATACTCTGCATTCTTTTCACTTCCATTTGAATCAGCTCAATGTACTTATGCATGGATAGCACATTTATCTCCATATCTCAATACCTGCAGCAATAAAATTGCCAATTGTCTAAATACCTATTCAGCATCAGGATAGAAAGTTCAAAGTAAAATTTATTATCAGAATACGTACATGTCACCACATACAGCTTTGAGATTATTTTTCTGTGGGTATACTTAGCAAATCTTTCAAACAGCACATTTGGAAAGAGGTGAAATCACCGGACAAAATCAGCATGGATTTGTGAAAGGAAAATCATGTCTGATGAATCTTATAGAATTTTTTGAAGATGTAACTAGTAGAGTGGATAGGGGAGAGCTAGTGGATGTGGTATATTTAGATTTTCAAAAGGCTTTTGACAAGGTCCCACACAGGAGATTAGTGTGCAAACTTAAAGCACATGGTATTGGGGGTATGGTATTGATGTGGATAGAGAATTGGTTGGCAGACAGGAAGCAAAGAGTGGGAGTAAACGGGACCTTTTCAGAATGGCAGCCAGTGACTAGTGGGGTACTGCAAGGCTCAGTGCTGGGACCCCAGTTGTTTACAATATATATTAAGATTTAGACGAGGGAATTAAATGCAGCATCTCCAAGTTTGCGGATGACACGAAGCTGGGCGGCGGTGTTAGCTGTGAGGAGGATGCTAAGAGGATGCAGGGTGACTTGGATAGGTTAGGTGAGTGGGCAAATTCATGGCAGATGCAATTTAATGTGGATAAATGTGAGGTTATCCACTTTGGCTGCAAGAACAGGAAAACAGATTATTATCTGAATGGTGTCCGATTAGGAAAAGGGGAGGAGCAACGAGACCCGGGCGCCATTGTACACCAGTCATTGAAGGTGGGCATGCAGGTACAGCAGGCGGTGAAAAAGGCAAATGGTATGTTGGCATTCATAGCAAAAGGATTTGAGTACAGGAGCAGGGAGGTTCTACTGCAGCTGTACAAGGCCTTGGTGAGACCGCACCTAGAGTACTGTGTGCAGTTTTGGTCCCCTAATCTGAGGAAAGACATTCTTGCCATAGAGGGAGTACAAAGAAGGTTCACCAAATTGATTCCTGGGATGGCAAGACTTTCATATGAAGAAAGATTGGATTGACTAGGCTTATACTCACTGGAATTTAGAAGATTGAGGGGGGATCTTATTGAAACGTATAAAATTCTGAAGGGATTGGACAGGCTAGATGCAGGAAGATTGTTTCCGATGTTGGGGAAGTCCAGAACGAGGGGTCACAGTTTAAGGATAAAGGTGAAGTCTTTTAGGACCGAGATGAGGAAAAACTTCTTCACACAGAGAGTGGTGAATCTGTGGAATTCTCTGCCACAGGAAACAGTTGATGCCGGTTCATTGGCTATATTTAAGAGGAAGTTGGATATGGCCCTTGTGGCTAAAAGGATCGGGGGTATGGAGAGAAAGCAGGTACAAGGTTCTGAGTTGGATGATCAGCCATGATCATACTGAATGGTGGTGCAGGCTCGAAGGGCCGAATGGCCTACTCCTGTACCTATTTTCTATGTTTCTATGTAACTGTAAACAGGATCTGTAAACAAACTGCAAATGTAGATAATAAATAAAAGCAATAAATAATGACCATGAAATAACAAGATAAAAGAGTCCTTAAATGAGTGTAGTTACCCACTTTTGGTCAAGATCCTGATGGTTGAGTGGTAGTAACTGTTCTTGAACCTGGTGGTGTGAGCCTGATGGCAGCAATGAGAAAAGACCATGGCCTGGGTGGTGAGGATCTTTGATGATGGATGCTGCTTTTCTATGGCAACTTTTCATGTAGATATGCTCAATAGTTAGGAGGATTTTACCCATGGATTACTGGGTTGAATCCATCACCTTTTGTGGGATTTTCCACTCAAAGGCATTGGTGTTCCCATACCATCCCATTTCATGTTCTTTCAACACCATATCAGGCAGTGGGTTCTAGAGCATAATAAAGAACTGTTGTTTTCTGTTCTCACTGGTTCTTTTCACTGACACCATGTCCTCTGGTTACTGACTGTTCCGCTGCTAGAAGTAGTTCGTATTAATTATTCTACCAAAATTATGTTTTTGAATGCCTTTATCAAACCTCTACTTAACATTATTTCCTCTGAGAACAATCATAGCTTCTCCAGACTCTGAAATAACTGATATTTAAGAGGACCTTAGTTCCTCTCTATATTTTCTCTAATGCCTTACCTTTCTTCCTAAAATGTATTCCCCAAAATTGCAAACAAGTTGACCAATATGATTCAATTTTGCATATTTCTTCATTTATAAAGCAAACAGAACTGCGCATTTTTGTTATAAACTTTCTCCATTTGCCCTGTTTCTTCCAAATGTTTGTGTATGCACAATCCGAGGTCTTGGTTTTCTAGTACTTGAAACCCCTTTTTACCGTCCTCTTTAAAAATGCAGCTCGTTAACCCCTTGCTAACAGCCACTTGAGTCAGTGGTGTTAAAACCACCATCCTCAAACTCCATACATCTAGGATAGATATGATTTGGGCCCCACCAAACCTAGGGGGTTGGGATGCCTTGTCCACCCAAACCCCGATCTGTATGTGTACTGTGTAATTACTGGCCCTATACAATCATCAGATGGCAAGAAATAACACTGCATGCAATTATTAAAAAAGTATATTTATAAATGTCAGCTTTATCGAATGGTTAGTAGGAAGCAGAAAAGAAAAAAGTTAAAAGGGGCCCATTAGTTCACCCAGTCCAAATGAGCACCTAAGTTGGAGCTCATCTCAAAGTTGTCTTTAATTTGCGCTGGACCCTCAGTCTGCATGAAAGCACACACCACCTTCCAAGTGTCACTCGAAATCTATCTCGAACAAATCGGCTCTCCCACGGGAGTATTGGCCCTTCCTCCTTGAAGCCATTCATCTGCACAAAGTACCTTGTGCAACAGAGACAGCATCCTCAGTCATCTTCCCTCCTGTCTTCTTTCAAAAAGACCTTGACCCACACCAGCATCTGTTACAAAATCCTCTCCGTCCAACATTCTCTAGAACCTTCTCCCAATTCCACTATCCTGATTGGCTGACACAACATTCCTAAGTTGAACAACAAAGCCCTTATCTTAGTCAAACTCAAACAGGCTGAAAGAAAACATCTGCTCTTACAGAACTGCCAAAATGAAATACCTATGGCATAGCAGTAAAATTCTTAACCATTACATACTCCAGTAAAAAAAAACTTCCATCTAGTTCATACTGTCTCCCTTATCCTTTACTCTTTTTTTCTGGTAAGCAGCATCTGTGTGTGTATGCCCATTGCCCAGTCTATATTTTCCTGAATCCTGCTACTAACCTCCTCACTTTTTCTTATGTTTTTAATTAGTACAGATATTCAGATCCAATTTCAATTATTTCAAGATAATATCTGTACTCTTTTGTGTGTTTGTTGCTATTAACTTTACTTTCATCCACGTTGAAAGAACCAGGTGGTTAACAAATTAAGCACAACCATTTCAAAAGTGGACTTTTCTGTGTCTGTGCGAGCCCTGGTGTACTCCATTATCTTCTCAGAGAGGTGGTTACTCAATGGTCATGGTTCAACTGGTAGAACTTTCCTAAGGAAGCAATGACCAAAAAACTATATCTCATAGTCACCTGCTGAAAGTCTGACTCGAAGATTCCCATCCAGAATTGCTTCCCTGAACAGCAATGCCAGCATCACGGAAACTGACCATTCATTTGCTAGTTATCTGTGAGGTTTTGCCAGGCACAAAATGAAATCCAGCTTTTACCCACTGAAAAATAACTTTAACTGCAAAATTAATCCTCCTGCTATGCATCCACCTGGGTGTGATGGGTAGTTGCAGTCAAAACGTTTTAATTGAGTGCTGTGATTGACAGCGTGCCAGAACTTTATCGTCCGATCATTTTCATTTGAGGTGCAGATCGCTTGCTATTGATAGGAATTCTTGGAGAGCTAATGTAGGCTTAATGTGAGAAATGGTCCCTTTCTATATCATTAGGGAAAATAATATAAATATTTTATGATTATAACCAGGCAGCTAATAGTAAGAAACAGGTGGCAGTGAAAAACGCTTGGACTCTGCTTGCTCCGAAAGTTCTCGGCTAGGGAGGGTTCAGAGAACTGCAGTGTTGAAAGTGTCCACTTCAACTACCAGCAGCTTCATTAACATGCTTCTGGGGTCTTGTATCTCCCACGCACTGTTTCCAGGAATTCAGATGATCACATCTAACAAGTGACCACTTGAAATGTGTTTCCACAGTTGCTAGGAGACCAATACTGGTAGTGTCTGGTTTAAAATCTATGAGTATGTAACTTCAATCCTTAGTACAGCTGACAGATATTTCTGTTATTTTATTGTTCAGTACTGACATTTACTCTGCAAGTTATTAAAATTCTTCTGCGTGTCACCCCACCCTGCACCTTGGCTGGAATGAGAAATTTCACAAGGACATTTGCCTAAATGAGTTGGAAAAGAAAGAATTCAAAACCAAGTGACACATGGGCATGACATATGTCACACATCTTGTCTAGAATACTGCTGGTGCAAGGAAAGCTTTATCCATCAACGGAACTGACGATCATTAAGATATAATGATCCTCACCTCTGTCGCCTGGACAAATATCATGTTAAGACATAATAAGAGAAAACAGATACAGGGAAACAAGAGAACAGTATGAAGTACCGGAATATCCTTCAAATTTTCTAACATGGAGCCTGCAGATACACACTAGGCCAACAGACATGTTCCTAAGGTTCCATTTTCTAGCAAGAGAGGTCATACAACCTAAGGATTTCTAGGAGAATGGGCAAGAAAGTGGCAAATGAAATACAATGCTGGAAAGTGCACGTTGGTAGTAGAAATAAATGTGCAGACTATTTTCTAAATGGAGAAAATCCAGGAATCTGAGATGCAGAGGGACTTGGGAGTCCTTGTGCAGAACAACCTGAAGGTTAACTTGCAGGTTGAGTCTGTGGTGAGGAAGCCAAATGCCATGTTAGCGTTCATTTCAAGAGGTCTAGAATACAAGATCAAGGATGTGATGCTGAGGCTTTATAAGGAATTGGTGAGGCCTCACCTTGAGTATTATGAATAGTTTTGGGCCCATAAGACCATAAGATATAGGAGCAGAAGTAGGCCATTTGGCCCATCGAGTCTGCTCGACCATTCAATCATGGGCTGATCCAATTCTTCCAGTCATCCCCACTCCCCTGCCTTCACCCCATACCCTTTGATGCCTTGGATAAACAAGAACCTATCTATCTCTGCCTTAAATACACCCAATGACTTGACCTCCACAGCCCCTTGTGACAACAAATTCCACAGATTTACCACCCTCTGACTAAAGTAATTTCTCCGCACCTCAGTTCTAAATGGATGTCTTTCAATCCTGAGGACATGCCCTCTTGTCTTAGAATCCCCTACCATGGGAAATAACTTTGTCATATCTAATCTGTTCAGGCCTTTTAACATCCAGAATGTATCTATGAGATCCCCCCTCATTCTCCTGAATTCCAGGGAATGCAGTCCAAGAGCTGCCAGACATTCCTCATACGGTAACCCTCTCATTCCTGGAATCATTCTTGTGAATCTTCTCTGAACCCTCTCCAATGTCAGTATATCATTTCTAAAAATAAGGAGCCCAAAACTGAACACAATACTCTGTGTGGTCTCTCGAGTGCCTTCTCGAGCCTCAACATCATATCCCTGCTCTGAAATTTTATAACTCTAGGAATGAATGCCAATATTACATTTGCCTTCTTCACAACCAACTCAACCTGGAGGTTAGCCTTTAGGGTATCCTGCACAATGACTCCCAAGTCCCTTTGCATCTCTGCATTTTGAATTCTCTCCCCATCTAAATAATAGTCTGCCCATTTATTTCTTCCACCAAAGTGCATGACCATACACTTTCCAACATTGTATTTCATTTGCCACTTCTTTGCCCATTCCCCTAAACTATCTAAGTCTCTCTGCATGTTGCATGTTTCCTCAACATTACCTGCTTTCCCACCTATTTTTGTATCATTGGCAAATTTAGCCACAAATCCATTTATACCATAGTCCAAATAATTGACATACATTGTAAAAAGTAACGATCCCAACACCGACCCCTGTGGAACTCCACTGGTAATCGGCAGCCAGCCAGAATAGGATCCCTTTATTCTCACTCTCTGTTTTCTGCTGACCAGCCAATGCTCCACCCATGCTAGTAACTTCCCTGTAATTCTATGGGCTTTTATCTTGCTAAACAGCCTCATGTGCTGTACCTTGTCAAAGGCCTTCTGAAAATCCAAGTACACCACATCTACTACATCTCCTTTGTCTACCCTGCTTGTAATTTCCTCAAAGAATTGCAGTAGGTTTGCCAGGCAGGATTTTCCTTTCAGGAAACCATTCTGGTGTTGGGCTATCTTGTCATGTACCTCCAGTTACTCTGTAATCTCATTCCTAACAATCAATTGCAACAACTTCCAAAATACTGATGTCAGGCTAACAGGTCTATAGTTTCTTTTCTGCTGCCTCCCACCCTTCTTAAATAGCACAGCAACATTTGCAATTTTCCAGTCATCCGGTACAATGCCAGAATCTATCAATTCTTGAAAGATCATCATTAATACCTCCGCAATCTCTCCAGCTACTTCTTTCAGAACCCGAGGGTGCATTCCATCATGTCCAGGAGATTTATCCATCCTCAGACCATTAAGCTTCCTGAGCACCTTCTCAGTCATTATTTTCACTGCACAAACTTCACTTCCCTGACACCCTTGAACATTCGGTATATTGCAGACATCGCCCACTGTGAAGACTGATTCAAAATATGCGTTAAATTCCTCTGCCATCTCTGCACCTCTCATTACAATATCTCCAGCATCATTTTGTATTTGTTCCATATCTACCCTTGACTCTCTTTTACTCTTTATATACTTAAAGAAGCTTTTAATATCTTCTTTGATATTAATCGCTAATTTCCTTTCATAATTCATCTTTTCCTTCTTAATGACCTTCTTAGTTTCCTTCTGAAAGTTTTTAAAAGCTCCCCAATCCTCTATCTTCCCACTAACTTTGGCTTCCTTGTATGCCCTCTCTTTTGCCTTTACTTTGGCTCTGACTTCACTTGTCAGCCACGGTAGTGTCCTTCTTCCCTTTGAAAATTTCTTCTTATTTGGAATATATCTGTCTTGCACTTCCCTCATTTTCCACAGAAACTCCAGCCATTGCTGCTCTGCTGTCCTTCCTGCTAGTGTCTCTTTCCAGCCAATTTCAGCCAGTTCCCCTCTCATGCAATTGTAATTTCCTTTATTCCACTGAAATACCGACACATTGGATTTTATTTTTTCCCTCTCAGATTTCAATGTGAACTCGATCATATTGTGATCACTGTTCCCTAAGGGTTCCTTAACCTTAATCTCTCTTATCACCTTTGGATCATTGCACAGCACCCAACCCAGCACAGCCGATCCCCTAGTGGGCTCAGCAACAAGCTATTCTAAAAAAGCCATCCCTTAGACATTCTACAAATTCTCCCTCTTGAGCTCCGATACTGACCTGGTTTTCCCAATCCACTTTCATGTTAAAATCCCCAACTATTATCATGACATTACTCTTCTGACATGCCTTTTCTATCGCCTGCTGTAATTTGTAATCCACATCCAGGTTGCTGATTGGAGGCCTGCATACAGCTGCCATTAGGGTCCTTTTACCCTTGTCATTTCTTAACTCAACCCATAGAGACTCTACACCTTCCAATCCTATGTCATCTCTTTCTAATGGCCCCTCATCTTAGAAAAGATGTGCTGGCGTTGGAGAGGGTCAAGAGAGGGTTCGCAAGGATGATTCCAGGAATGAAAGGGTTACCATACGAGGAACATTTGATGGCTCATCCCTTTTGTACAGGTCATATCTTCCCCAGAATAGATCCCAATGATCCAGAAATCTGAAGTCATTTCCCCTGCCCCCATTCCTCAGCCACACTTTCATCTGGAAATCATCTCATTCTTTTCCTCACTGGTGTGTCACATAGCAAACCAGGGATTGTTACCCCAGGGGCTATGCTTTGCAACTTTCTACCTATCTTCCTAGATTCTTGCTTCCAGACCTATTGCCTTTTCCTACCTCTGTCATCGGTGGCAAGGTGTACCAAGATTTCTGACTGCTCACCCTTCCCCTTTAGAATGCTGTGGACCTGATCTGAGATGTCCCTGACCCTGGCACCTGGGAGGTGTCTCTTTCCTGTCCACAGAATTTTGTCTCTAACAATGGAATTCTGAATCACTACCGCAGTCCTCTTCCCCACTGCCCCCCCCTCCACCCGCTTCATTTCTGAGTCATACCACCAGGCTCAGTGCCAAAGATGTGGTCACTGTAGTTTCTCCTGATATTGTAGGTCATCTCCCTCAAAAGTATCCAAAATGATATACTGACAGCAACTCTGCACTGGCTGCCCATTTCCGTTCCCTCTCCTGATAGTCACCAGCCTCCTTTAACTTAGGGTGACTACCTCCCTGTAGCTCCTGTCTATCACCATATTTTCCTGTAAGAGACAAAGGTTAACAAGAGGAAGCTCTAGTTCCTTAATATGTTCTCTGAGAAGCTGCACTTCAGTGCACTTATCCGGGAGGCTGGATGTCTCCCAGAATTCCCATATCTCACACAAAGAACACAACACAGTCTCTGGAGTATTCTCACTGCACCAACTATGCACTAACTGATGAAGAATGAAGAAGAAACTTACCAGAACCTTACCTTGCTCAAGTATGTTCTTGCTGAAGCCTGTTAAGCCAAAGCCTCTACACTCTAACACTGGGCCACTTCAGCAATGGCCACCCTGCTTGTCCCACCTTATTTTTATTTGCCATCACTAATAAGTTGTGGTTTGATTGGGCTGCGGAGAAAAATGGAAGCCCACGAACATGACTTTTTAAATCGCTTGCTGCTGGCTGTGTGGAGCTTCACCAGTCGATTTGATTGGGCTACAAGAAAAAGTCAAAAGCATATGAATGTCATTTTCTAAATTGTTGACATTGGGTGAGACATGATTGTGGCACCAGTCAAACAGATTCTCGGTCTCCCTCCTGTATGCTGACTCGTCACCACCTTTGATTTGGCCCACCACAGTGTTGTTGACAGCGTTCTTAAGTATGGATAGGGGCAGTTCTTAGCCTCAAAGTCATAAGTATAAAGTGAGTAAAGCCCTGGCAGTAATATGAGAAAGCTCAGCTTCACATGTGGATGTTGATATATGGAATTCTTTTCATAAAATGGAGGTGATGGGAACGCAATTAAATTATAACATTAAGACTGATGTTTTCTTTTCCTCATGTGCCAAGACTGATAAAGACAGCTTGATTCAGATTTAATTTAATAGGAAGCACGATTGAAGTACTATTCCTACATTAACTGAAAAACTTCAGTCCTGGGTTTACTTGGAATCTCAAGTGTCCTTTGTAGTTTCTGCTTTTCACCTAAAGGGATGTTTTGCTGGTAATCAAGAAAAACAGTCCCTGAGAATTTCAAACACAATGTTGTTTATCATTATTATAATATTTTGCTCTCTGGGCAGCTATTGTTATTAAATTTATAATTAAGTTCAAACAGAGGGAGGAATAGAACTCATCTGTTCCTCCCTCCCATCTCATGATCAGACACAGAAAAATAAACAATCAAATTGGGCTCCAGAACAGATTGTCTTGGGATTCTAAGCCAGTCCCATAATAGATAACTTTGAGTTAAGCAGGTTTGGAAGATTTGAAGCAATTTGATATTCTTTGGAATATAGAGGGATAACATTCTTAAGGTCTATGAGTCGGGTGTCTGCAAATGAGCAATATTTACACCTTTGTAGACACACAATAAAAGGAGTCTCAATAACATGATCCAGAAAGGATTACACTTTCCAGTGAAAGAAATAAATGCAATTTGAGGGAAAGCCATAATAGTTAAATATAGTGTCATTGTTTGACAACACACTTCTATAAAAATTTATGAACCTTAATTGCCAAACCTAACTGGTAAGAGAGAGAAAAGAATGGTTCAAATTATTGGCAATGCTAGCAGTCAAAGGTCACTTAAGGAATAAATAGAGCAACCTGGAGAACCTGGTGTCAAGTTAGGAAAAGGGGAAGTACAACGAGATCCAGGTGTCCTTGTTCATCAGTCACTGAAAGTAAGCATGTTGTGAAGAAAGCTAATGGCATGTTGGCCTTCGTAACAAGGGGAGCTGAATATAGAAGCAAAGAGGTCCTTCTGCAGTTGTACAGGGCCCTGGTAAGACCACACCTGGAGTATTGTGTTCAGTTTTGGTCTCCAAATTTGAGGAAGGACATTCTTGCTATTGAGGGAGTGCAGCGTAGGTTCACGAGATTAATTCCTGGGATGGTGGGATTGTCATATGTTGAAAGATTGGAGCGACTGGGCTTGTATACACTGGAATTTAGAAGGATGAGAGTGGATCTGATTGAAACATCTAAGATTATTAAGGGATTGGACATGCTAGAGGCAGGAAACATGTTCCCGATGTTGGGGGAGTCCAGAACCAGAGGCCACAGTTTAAGAATAAGGTGTAGGCCATTTAGAACAGAGTTGAGGAAAAACTTTTTCACCCAGAGAGTTGTGGATCTATGGAATGCTCTGCCTCAGAAGGCAGTGGAGGCCAATTCTCTGGATGCTTTCAAGAAAGAGTTAGATAGAGCTCTTAAAGATAGCGGAGTCAAGGGATATGGGGGGAAGGCAGGAACGGGGTACTGATTATGGATGATCAGCCATGATCGCATTGAATGGCGGCGCTGGATCGAAGGGCCAAAGGGCCTACTCCTGCACCTTTTATCTATTGTCTATAATGTGACAAAACCATGGCAAAAAGGTTATAGCATTATATAAACAAATAAACGTTATATGTTTATAGTTGTGTAAGGCATGAAACTTTCCTTTGCAAATCAGGATCAGGTTTACTATCACTGGCATATGTTGTAAAATTTGTTAACTTTGTGGCAGTAGTGCAATGCATGATAAATATATTACATGATAAATAGAGCAAGTGTATAATGTATGTATGTATATTATATCATTAAATTAAGATACATAGTGTAAAAACAAAAATGTTTTAAAAATAAGATAGTGTTCATGGGTTCAATGTCCATTTAGAAATCGGATGGCAGAGGGGAAGAAGCTGTTCCTGAATTACTGAGTGTATGCCTTCAGGCTTCTGAAACAATGAGAAGAGAGCATGTCCTAGGTGGTGGGGGTCCTTGTTGATGGAAGCTGCTTTTCTTAGGCCCCTCTTCTTGAAGATGTTTTGGATACTACGGAGGCTAGTGGAGCTGAATAATTTTACAAGTTTCTGCAACTTAATTCGAACTTGTGCAGTAGCAACCCCCCCCCAATAACAGACAGTGCTGCAGCCTGTCAGAATGCTCTCCAGGGTTCATCTATAGAAGTTTTCAAGTGTTTTAGATGACAAACAAAATTTCCTCAAAATCCTGATGAAATATAGCCACTGCCTTGCCTTCTTTATAACTGTATCAATATGTTGGGACCAGGTTAGATTCTCAGAGACAACGACACCCAGAAACTTGAAATTGTTCACTCTCTCCACTACTGATACCTCTATGAAGATTGGTTTGTTTTCCCTTATCTGACCTTCTCTGAAGTCCACAATCAGTTCTTTCATCTTACTGACATTGAGTGCCAGGTTGTTGCTGTGACACTGCTCAACTCGCTGGTATATCTTGCTCCTGTATGCCCTCTTGTCATCATGTGAGATTCTGCCAACATTGGTTGTATTATCAGCAAATTTATAGATGGTATTTGAGCTATGCCTAGCCACACAGTCATGAGCATAGTGAGAGCAGAGCAGTGGGCTAAGCCACACACCTGAGGTGTGCCAGTGTAGAGTGGAAGTGGAGATATTATTTCCAATCCACACGGATTGTGGTCTTCCAGCTAGGAAGTCAAGGAACGAGTGGAGAGGGAAGTACAGAGGCTCAGGTTCTGTAGCTTTTCAATCAGAACTGTAGGAATTATGGTGTTAAGTGCTAAGCTGTAGTAAATGAACAGCATATTGACATAGGTATTTGTTTTATCCAGGTGATCCAAGGCTGTGTGGAGAGCAACTGAGATGGTGTCTGCTGTAGACCTACTGTGGCAATAGGCAAATTGCAATGGGTCCAGCTCCTTGCTGAGGTAGGAGTTGATTGTAGCCACGACCAACCTCTCAATACATTTCATCACTGGGTCACAGGGTCACTGGGTGCTGCAGGGATCCTCACATCTGTTGTTTTATTCTCCCTTTCAAAGCGAGCATAAAAGGCATTGAGTTCGGCTGGTTGCAAGCCTCCAGGGAAATGGTTCTAGGTAATTCAGAAGGCAGAAGGAGCAGCCAGGCCAGATTTAATTTATCCTCAAGTAATGAGAGAGATAACAGAGGTTGAGAGTGATACCCTGGTAAATTCATCAGTTGATTAATGCCAGATGATTGGAGAAAGCATATGTGGTACCTTACTTAATAAAAAGGGATCAAAGCCAAATCTGGAAGCTGTAGATCTGCAAGTCTAAACTCTGCATCAGAAAAGTTAATGGTATTAATCCTAGCATGTGGAAGATGATATAGTTGCCTTAGCAAATATCCAGACGGCTACAAGATTAATTTCTAGCTTAAGGTGGCTTAGGTAGGCTTATGGATTTAACCCACATACTTCAAAACATTTAGACTGTGCTGACCTGATAGAAAACTATAAGATAATGAAATAGCCGGAGAGAGGGCTGAGTGAAAAATTATTCCAATTGAACTGAATTGTGGGGTTCAGCAATATTCATTTAAATGTTGCCAGATTGAGTATTAGCTGGCTTTGTCCTCATAACACAAATCCTTTCGATATATTATCAGTTTGTACATATGTTCTGGTTTACTGCAGATCTTCAGAAGGGAGATGGACTCATACTTGATTATATAAAGAGGTTCCCTGATACAGAGCATAAATCCTTAGAGATTGACATCGGTGCACTTTAGCTTGTGAAGCAAAGTTGTCACATTATGTGGAGTAGGTTACACTGGGCTTGCAGAGTATTTTGCCAATAATTGAAATATATATTACCCACGCTTCCCTGTGGCTATTTCTTTGCTTTTTCCTCCCCTTCACCCATTAACGTTGTGAATTGTTCCACGAGAAGGCAGAATCTGAGTGGGTTCCCTGTGGTAATGGAATAGGTAATCAGAAAGGCACCCAGGCTGTGATGCACAGGCTCCTTTCGTAGCGCCTCAATGGCTCGGAAAACATTGCTCAACAAACTAAGAGATCAAACAGCTTTCATATCCTCATGTCCCTATCTAGCCCCGGTGCAGGATTTCAGTCTCAAATGTTAACAATTGCTTTCCATCCACAGATTGTGTTTGGCTTGCTGGGTTCCTCCAGCAGCTTGTCTTTTGCTTTATATCAAATATCTGGATGAGATCCTTTGATGCGTATAACAAGGTGATGGGGCAATTATGTTAGATTATATTAACATAAAAGCTATTGAAATGTTGATTAGCAAAATAAGACCCAGCTGGCTTCTGCCATGTCAGGTAAGTACCACACCTCAGGAACTCAAGTAAAATGGGCCCCACAGTATGTAACAGTTAGCATACGCTATTACAGCTCAGGGCTTTCTGGATTTCGAAGTTCAGTTCCGGTGCTGTCTGTAAGGAGTTTGTATGTTTTCTCTATGAACCATGTAGGTTTCCTCTGGGTGCTCAGGTTTCCTCCTACAGTCCAGGGATGTACTGGTTAGTAGGTTAATTGATCATTGTAAATTGTCCATTGATTAGGCTAGGGTAAATATGTGGGTTGCTGGATGCTGTGGCTCATTGGGCCAGAAGGGCTGTTCTGCGCTGTATCTCTAAATAAGTAAATAAAATGTCATACTCGGTATCTTAAGACCTGGAGAGAGAAGCAAACTGCTGCACAGGTTTCAGGAAAGTTTTCCTGTGGAACTTCGGTGGATAGTGGGGAAAGGAGTAGGAAAAGTGGGGCAGGTTCACAGTTCCAGCAATCAGGGCTCAGTCCTAACCTCTCGTGCTGTTGGTGTGGAGTTTGCACGTTCTTCCTGAGGCTGCGTTGGTTTTGTCACAGAGCTCCAATTTCCTCCCACATCCCCATAAAATGCAGATTAGTGGATTAATTTTGATTAGTGTAAATTTTCCTTATGTGTAGATGAGTGGTAGATGCTCTTTATGATACTAATAAATTGGTAATTGGTTCATTAATATCATATGTACCAACAGTGAAAAAATTTGTTTTGCCTGCCATCCATACAGGTAATTTTAAAACTTAAGTATATTAAGGCAGTACAAAAGGAAAAAACAATAACAGAGTGAAGAATATAGTATTATAGTTATAGAAAAAATGCAGTGCAGGTAGACAATAAAATGAAAGGTCCATGACAAAGTAGATAGTGAGGTCAGGAATTCATCTCTATCGTACAAGAGGTCCTTTCAATTGTTTTATATTAGTCGGCTGCCTTTGAGCCTGGTGGGCGTATTTTGAAGCGTTTGTATCTTCTGCTAAATGGAAGGGGAAGGGGGTGGGAGAAGAAAGAATACCTACAGTGGGAGGGCTCTTTGATTATATCGTGTGCTTTCCAGAAGCAGTAGAAAGGCTAGAGGTAGAGTGCATGGAGGGGAGTCTGGGTTTCATAATGAACTCGGCTGTCACCACAACTCTCTGCAACTTCTTGATTAATGGGATGTGGGAAAAATAAAATGGGACAGGGTTGTAGAGTTAATGGATGCTTGGGGATCAGCACAGACTTGATGGGCTGAAGTGCCTGTTTCTATGCTTTATGATTCTATGTCTGTGTTTCTCTGAGAATTCCATTCTGGTTGGTGTTGTCAGCTTGCTGATGGAGTGAGATGTTTTTGAGGTGCCCTGAAGCAAAATTTTCAACGGCTGACACAAGAGGAAGAAAAAGTTTGAACTCTGGATTCTGAGCAAAGCTGAGCCACATCAAGAGCATCCACTGGGCCGCCCAGGGACCCTGCTTTCACCATTGATTATATAAATCAATACTATTCTGCCTTCTCATAATCTTGTCCAAACTACAAAAAAGAGCACAAGGAAACCAAGCCTTAATATCAAGATCAATGGGTTATTTGACAAAAGAAGGCAAGGTGTTACAGGTGTCTGTCCTCGTGAATGAGGCTGTCACTTAACCGTCTAACTGAAGCTCCAGACAATCACTGAAGGAACTCAGTAGATCAATCAGCATCTGTGGATGGGAAGTACTTGTTGCCATTTTGGCACAAAACCCTGCACCCAGACCTGAAGCCTCATCAGTTCCTTTACTTACTCAGACCCAAACATGATGATCAACCCACCAGATTCCAGCATCTGCAATCTCTTGTGTCTCTTCCTGTCAAACATCTATCCGATCAGTCTTCGAAGAACCATTGGTATGGTGTATCAGACCATGTTGTTAATTGACCATTAGATGAAGGCGAACAGCTGAAGGGGTTTCATTTAGAACAGCTAATGATAGAAAATGAAGGCCAGGGATACAAAAACCCTGAGTTGATACTCATGAAGGATGAACAGAAATGATTAATTTTGATGGCAGAAGTACCCAAGTCTATAACAAAGGGTCATAAATAGAGGATCATTTTGAATGGTTTAAGTTCCTATTAGGACACCTTAAGGTTGGATACTACTTTCATTCTGTTTAGTATTTTAAAATAACAATGCAGAGAAAAGCATAGCCTATAAATTCATCGATAATGTCTGAAAGGATGACAGTCGAGAGTGAATGGAATTTGTGATATCAAAATCTGAACTCAAGATTAGCCATGGCAATCAGTAAAATTAGAGCAGAGAAAAGAAATGTGGAATAAAACATGGCTGGGAATAAAGTTAACAGTAACAAGGAGAGAGGAAGGTGCAAGGTGCCTCCAGCAGAGTCTCGAGAGGAGGATTCTGCACTGTTGAAAGCAGCAAAAAAAGATCCTTGAGGATCTTGGTGGCTCAGGCAGCATCTGTGCAGGATAATGGACAGCTGACATTTCAGTTTGAGCCTCTTCATCTGGACACAAATGACAGCCAGAATCTTTTTCCCAGGGTAGAAATGTTAAATACTAAACGGCAATACTTTAAGATAAGAGGAGAAAAGCTTAAAGGGGATGTGCGGGGTAACTTTTTACATAGAAAGTGGTAGGTTCATTGGCAGTGGCACTTAGCATTTCTACCCTGGGAAAAAGATTCTGACGGTTTACCATTTCAGTCCAGATGAAGAACCTCAACCTGAAATGTCCTCCACAGGTGCTGCCTGATCCACTGAGATCTTCAAGGATGTGTTTGTTGCTTTCAACAATGGTGGCAAACAAGAGGCATTTAAATAAGCACATGAATGTGCAGAGAATGGTGTGATATGGATCATGTATAGGTAGAGAGAATAGTTGTAATTTGGCATCATGTTCAATGTTGACATCATAGGGAGATGGACCTATTCCTGTGCTGCAAGGTTCCATGCCTTTACTCGATATCTGCTTTGAGAGCCTGGTGTTGGGTGTGCAAATGGTGCAACCTGCCCTGTGGAGCCAACTGAGTGTATCAAGTGCCTCAGTGCCAAGGATGTTGGCACTGGGAAGAACTCTGATATTAGTTCACTTCTGTTTCCGGTGTATTTGGTGTTTTTTGTGGAGAAAATGTTGCTAGTATCGTTTAAGAATCATGAAGTGCCTGTTGTAGTTAGTCCATGTCGTAGAAGCTTGTGGAAAAGCAGGGAATACTGCCACTCTATGGACCATAAATTTTGTGTTGGATCTGAAGTCTTATTCTTCAAGCAATTTTTCTGTCAACTGACCAAAAGCTACTCTGGTGAATTGAAGACAGTTATTAATTTAATCAAATTCACTGAGAGGTAACTCCTGAGATATATGGGGAGTGGGCATTGACAATGTACAAAATGTAGCACAGACCTGGTGTGCAGAATGGATTTCCTCCTGTTCTGTAGGATTCTAGCTCCTTGATTATTAGATGAGGAATGCACTGTAAGTCTGATGGTTAGGTCTTGTCTTGGGCACATAGCAATGCCAACTCTCTCTTTGTAGATGCTACAGAGTCATATAACAGTACAACAAGAGATGGAGTAACAAGCAGCAGAACAAAACACATTAACTATTGGCAAGAAACCTGAGAATCCTTTTGCAATGTTTAGATGAAAAGACCGGTAACTAAAGAATGTTGAAGTGAGACATACTCACAAAGTAACAAGTTAAGTATAACGTTGTGACAGTAGATATCATGATTTTGTAAAAATAAATAAATCATTCACTCCTTCCTCACTGTATTACCATGACAGCATCTGTCTTAAACTTGTGTCATAAACCTCACTAATTTTAGAAGTGACAATTCTACAGCAGTTTCTGTTATTCTGATAGGAATTTTGAGTGAGAGAAGCCAGTGATTAGGTGGTGATAAAGTCTTATTTACTGTCCAGAACCTTAATGTTCTTGTCCACAAAGAACAAATTCTGTATGTTATTTTCAGGGTGCCATAATGTAATACTTTTGTAGCCTGATTTCTATTACTTTGAATGTTCAATGTATATTCCACATAACAAAAGTGACCACAGCAGCATTTTTTACATTTAAGAAACATTGCAAGGTACATTTGTTTGTCATGCAATGATGCTGAAAAACTAATTCACACCTTTATATTGAAGAGGCTAGACTATTACAATGCACTTCCAAAGCAATCTATTGACAAGTTTCAACTCATTCAGAGCACAGCTGCTAGATTTTTAACTGAAACCACAATGAGAGAGTGTATCACTCCCACCCTAGCTACTATGCATTAGCTTCCTGTATCTTTTAGAATTGATTTTAAAGTTCTCTTACTTGTTTTTAAAGCTCTGAATAGTCTAGGACTAGAGAATATCACAGAATTGTTTTCATTTTATAATCCTGCTTGAGTTCTCAGATCTTCTTCCCACTGGTCTCTTAATTTTAAATAATTTCTTTCAAAAGATAATTGGTAGGTCAGCTTTTTTGAACTACATTCCTCATCTGTGGAATTCAATACCTAAAACCATAAGGGATGCAGACTCTTGTTGACATTTCTAAACACCAGCTCAAAGCCTATTTATTTTATCTTATTTTTAACTAACTTCTTTATCTTTTATTTTCATATTTAATTTTATTTTCATGTATGCACTTTATCCCATTGTAAAGCACGTTATATTACATCATCTGCATGAAAAGTGCTCTGTAAATAAGTTATTATTGTTGTTACATATTACTATTGTTTTTAATGGCAGATAAGCTTTCATTTTCATAGCTCCAAGAAACTCTGCTGATATGAAAGAAAAGGTCTGCATTTCTAATGTTGTCAACACACCAAGATTCCTGGACATGAGGGACGATAACCAGCTTCATCCCATTCATGTCTGGAGTCTTTGCATAATATGCAACTATCTGTCCACAAATACAGACACACTTCCTATTTCATTTACAAAACCTCTCTAAGTGTGACAAAGGTTCTTCAGTGCATAAATAAGACATAAATCTTGTGTGCTACAGAATTTCTCTGCAGTGGTCCCTCATACCAAATTTGCACGGAAAAATTCTGAGAGGGATTCATTGAAAGATACAAGAGACATTGTCAAAGTTGATGTCTCCTAATCCTGACAAGAGACATTTTAGAAACAGACGGAGAAATCGTGTTCAAATCCGTAGTCTCAGAAAGTAATAGAGTGGTGAAGAAAGCATACATATGACATGTGGGTCTTCATTGGTCAAGCCACATAAATACAAGAGTTGAGATATTATGTTACAATTTTACAAAACATTGTTTAGACCAAACTTGAAATACTGTATGGAGTTCTGGTCACCACATTATTGGGAGGTTGTGGTTGAGCTGGAGAAAGTGCAGAGGAGAATCACCAGATATACACGAATACTTCTAATCTCCAATCTATACATAACTTGTTACTCAATCTATCCTCTTGTGACAATCAGGAACTAGACTGGTTTATACTACTTCTATAGTAAGCATACTTTTTTTTCACTATGGGGAAAATACTGCATTCAATCCTCCAGGTACAATTCACGAGTGCCTTGCAGATATAGTAAGGAATCCTTGCATGTCGTTAAATCCAAGATACCATCTGCTTCCTGAACTGCTTGGTGCAACTACATATCTGTTTTTTTCCACAAGAGGTATACAAAGGAACCAAGACTTACAAAATATTGTAGCATTGGCAAATTTTGAAACTTTTCACCAAGCAATCTGAAGAACTCGGCAAGTCAAGAGGAAAGGGATTGTTGGCATTTTGGGCCAAAACACTGTATCATGTACCCCCATCTAAATTACTGATAGACCTTGTGAATAGCTGGGACCCAGTACTGATTTGTGTGATAACCCACCAATCACCATCTGTCCACTGAAAGGATTCATTTTATCCTACCCTCAGTTTCCTGTCAATCAATTTGCAGTACATGCTAATATACTCTATTACTGACATTTGCACATGCTTGACTTTTTCATAGTATATCACAAGTGGAACTTTACCTGTTGTTACAGGCTGAAATATAGATGTAAATACGGAGGAATGGTACTTCGCTGAAATAGACTGTCATAGTCCAGTCCGAAGTCCGCATTCCAGTTCACAGTCCGGTCCATAGACTCCGGGTCCTCCGGCTGTCCCTTGTTTCAGCTGGACTTAACCATAAGCACCTGATGCTCATCTTGGGGCTGGGAATATAAGTGGCCCTGAGATTGAGTGTGGTTGGGGGTTGTCTTGTCAAGATTTCCTGGGAGCAAACTGCTGGTGAAAGGCGAGAATGGCTACTTGCCATCTTTATGCTGCATTAGAGAACCATTGCTTCTTGGAGCCTTGCCGTCAGTAGTTGGAGCAGTCACTGCGGTATGGATTCGGCTGTTTGCTGGGCCAGCTGGGTGGCTGTCAGCCACCCAGAGCTAGGTAGGGATCTGGTTGCTTCTGTAGCCAGTCATGGTTGCTGGCTGTGACCGTGACTTGGAGCAACCCCGATGCAGAGATGGAACTGTCTGTTGTTCTTTGGTGTTTGTCTCTTCCTGTACTTGCCCTGTGGGGTAAGTCAGGTGGTTCTGCTGTTGCCCTGTGGGATGATTTGTCTTGTCCTCTCCTCTGTGGGGTAAGTCAGCCTAATCTGCCATTGCCCTGTGGGGGAAATCTGTCTTGTATTTGCCTCTGTTGGGTAAGTCAGGCTGTTCTGCTGTTACCTGATGGATGGTCCTGTCCTACCTTGGTCTGGAGTGAAAGTTGAGTCCTGACTTGTTGAAGGATAAGTCCTGGCTCTATGTCTATGTACTGTCCAGTCTCATGTTAGTGTCTTGTTAAAGAGGAGTCCTGGCTTGTTGAAGGATAAGTCCCAGCTCTATGTTGATGTACAGTTCCTACTCTGCCTCCAAGCTCCAGCCTCTGAGTTATGCAAGCCTCAAGACCCCAGCCTCAAACTCCAAGAATCCAGGCCTGGTTTAAGGTCTGAGCCTGAGTCAAGACCCAGGTTCTGGGTCCTTGTCCAGTCTCGGGCTTGGAGTCCACACCCAGGTTCCTTCTTCCCAATCCCTCATCCTGGTCCTACTTCCCTAGCCTAGTCTGTGACCTGTCCTGTCCTTTAGTTTTGTCCTGTCCTGTTCCTAGTACTTCAGTGTCTGTGTCCTGCATCTGGGTCCATTTCCAATGCCCCCCTTATGACATAGACTGCATGGTTTTATTTTATTAAAGTTAAGGACTTGCTTCTCACCAGAAAGGAATGAGATAAGCAAAGTGCAAAATGTTGAAAATGTGAAGCAGAAGGTTAACAGGGAATCTATGCACAAATAGTGCCTGTCCTCTTTACTTGGCCTGAATGAAATGTGATTCCTGCCTTGTATTAATCTTGTTGCAAATCCTGGTTACATCAAACCATTACTGATAGACAGATAGGCCACTTGTGCTTTGTTGGAGCAGCTATGGATGAATGATAAAAGTTGTCCTTGCCAGTATTCCCACATATGGTGATTGGTTGAAGAAAGGGCATTTTGGTATTTCTGAAGGTATAACTAACTCTGCATCATCGAACATAGAATAGTACAGCACATTACAGGCCATTCGGCCCACAGTGTTGTGCCGACCCAACACATCTGAAGGGTAATTCATCAGTTTTGCATGTGAACAGCATATAGCACTTCTACACACCTTATGAAGAAAGGAACAAGGCTTGAAAATAAAAAAAAGACATTACAGAATTCTTATACTAATTGTTTGGAACTGAGTTGATTATTGGTGCAGTATTCTGTTAATCACCAGTTAAATGTTTTTATTTGTGTAGATTGCAAATGTCTGGGCTGGTGTTAACTGAGGCTGAAATCTTGTCCAGAAGAAACTCTCACCAGCAATCTTTCGTCAATGGAAGAGAATGTCTGATAATCTGTCAAGAGCCACTGTCTTGTAAAAACTTCAACTACTTTTCTAGAGCATAATGAACTGCTTCCTGAGGCAATAACTTTGGATCTTACAAGGTGAGCAAGGTTTCTAAGTTTATCAAGAACTTTATCTCATTTAGCTTTGTGATGAAAGACAGCAGCTCAACAGACTGCTCTGTCCTAGGCCAGGCTTTTTAGTTAATCTTGGACAATCCTTCTCCTAAGGATGAGGTCTTTGTATCTTCTGTTGATGTTTCTCAACCACTAGGTCTTTACAGAGTGTGGTTGCTAGCCCGATGCCTAATCCTGCTCCTTTTGCAGCTGGGCTTGGGACCATCCATGATGAGAACATAGAAACATAGAAAACCTACAGCACAATGCAGGCTCTTCGGCACACAATGCTATGCCAACTATGTACTTACTTTAGAAATTACCTCAGGTTACCCATAGCCCTCTATTTTTCTAAGCTTCATGTACCTATCCAGGAATCTCTTAAAAGACCCTATCGTTTCCGCCTCCACCACTGTTGCCGGCAGACCATTCCCACACTGATCACTCTCTGTTTTTTTTAAAAAAAAACTTACCCTTGACATCTCCTCTGTACCTACTTCCAAGCACCTTAAAACTGTGCCATCTTGTGTTAGCCATTTCAGCCCTGGGAAAAAGCCTCTGACTACCCACACAATCGATGCCTCTCATCATCTTGTACACTTCTGTCAGGTCACCTCTCATCCTCCGCTGCTTCAAGAAGAAAAGGCTGAGTTCACTCAACCTATTCTCATAAGACATACTCCCCAATCCAGGCAACATCCTTGTAAACCTCCTCTGCACCATTTCTATGGTTTCCACATCGTTCCTGTACTGAGGTGACCAGAACTGAGCACAGTACTCCAAGTGGGGTCAGACCAGGGTCCTATACCCTATACGGGGTTCTGTTACAGTTGTAACATTACCTCTCGACTCTTAAACTCAGTCCCACAGTTGATGAAGGCCAATGCACCATATACCTTCTTAACCACAGAGTCAACCTGCGCAGCAGCTTTGTGTGTCCCAATGGACTTGGATCCCCAAGATCCCTCTGAGCCTCGACATTGCCAAGAGTTTTACCATTAATTCTACATTCTGCCAACATATTTGACCTACCAAAATGAACCACTTCATACTTATCCGGTTTGAACTCCATCTGCCACTTCTCAGCCCAGTTTTGCATCCTATCGATGTCCCGCTGTAACCTCTGACAGCTCTCCACACTATCCATGACACCCCCAACCTTTGTCATCAGCAAATTTACTGAGCCAACCCTCCACTTCCTCATCCAAGTCATTTACAAAAATCATGAAGGGGTCCCAGAACTGATCCCTGAGGCACATCATTGGTCACCGACTGCCATGCAGAATATGACACGTCTACAATTACTCTTTGCCTTCTGTGGGATAGCCTTATCAAATGCTTTGCTGAAATCCATATACTCTACATCTACTACTCTACCTTCAACAGTGAGTTTAGTCACATCCTCAAAAAAATTCAATGAGGCTCATAAGGCACGACCTGCCTTTGGAAAAGCCATGCTGACTATTCCTAATCATATTATGCCTCTCCAAATGTTCATAAATCCTGCCTCTCAGGATCTTTCCCATCAACTTACCAACAACTGAACTAAGACTCACAGGTCTATAATTTCCTGGGCTATCTCTAATTCGTCTCTTGAATATAAGGGAACAACCCCCCCTCCCCAATCCTCTGAAACCTCTCCCATCCCCATTGATGATGCAAAGATCATTGCCAGAAGCTCAGCAATCTCCTCCCTCACCTCCCACAGTAGACTGGGGTACATCTCATCCAGTCCCGGTGACTTACCCAACTTGATGTTTTCCAAAATCTCCACACATTCTCCTAATGTCTATATTCTCAAGATTTTCCGTCCATTGTAGTGAATACTGAAGCAAAGTATTCACTAAGTACCTCTGCTATCTCCTCCGGTTCCATACATACTTTCCCACTGTCACACTTGATTGGTCCTATTCTCTCACATCTTATCCTCTTGCTCTTCACCTACTTGTAGAATGCCTTGGGGTTTTCTTTAATCCTGTTCGCCAAGGCTTTCTCATGGCCCCTTCTGGCTCTCCTAATTTCATTCTTAAGCTCCTTCTTGCTATCTTATCTTCTAGATCTCTATCATTACCTAGTTTTTTGAACTTTTCGTAAGCTCTTCTTTTCTTCTTGACTAGATTTTCAACAGCCTTTGGACACCATGATTCCTGTACCCTACCATCCTTTCCCTGTCTCATTGGAATGTACCTATGCAGAATGCCACGCAAATATCCCCTGAACATTTGCCACATTTTTGCCGTACATTTCCCTGAGAACATCTGTTCCCAATTTATGCTTCCAAGTCCCTACCTGATAGCTTCATATTTCCCCTTTCTCCAAGTAAATAATTTCCTAACTTGTCTGTTCCTATCCTTTTCCGAATGCTATGGTAAAAGAGATAGAATTGTGATCACTATCTCAAATGCTTTCCCACTGAGAGACCTGACACCTGACTATTACCAATACCAGATCAAGTACAGCCTCTCCTCTTGTAGGCTTATCTACATATTGTGCCAGGAAACCTTCCTGAACACAGCTAACAAATTCCATCCCATCTAAACCACTTGCTCTAGGGAGATGCCAATCAATATTTGGGAAATTAAAATCTCCCACCACAACATCCCTGTTATTATTGCACCTTTCCAGAATCTGTCTCCCTATCTGCTCCTCGATGACCGTGTTACTGTTGGGTGGTCTATTAAAAAAAAATACACAGTAGTGTTATTGACACCTTCCTGTTCCTAACTTCCACCCACAGAGACTCCGTAGACTTCCATGTCTTCCTCCTTTTCTGCATCCGTGACACTATCTCTGAACAACAGTGCCATGCCCCCACCTCTTTTGCCTCCCTCCCTGTCCTTTCTAAAACATCTAAAGCCTGGCACTCAAAGTAACCATTCCTGCCCCTGAGCCATCCAAGTCTCTGTATTGGCCACAACGTCATAGCTCCAAGTACTGATCTATGCTCTAAGCTCATCCGCTTTGATCATGATGCTTCTTGTATTAAAATAGACACATCTCAAACCATTGGTCTGAGTGTATCCCTTCTCTATCACCTGCCTATCCTCCCTCTCGCAGTGTCTCCATTCTTTCTCAATTTGTGAGCCAACGGCCCCATCCTCCGTCTCTTCAGTTCAGTTCCCACCCCCCAGCAATTCTAGTTTAAACTCTCCCCAGTAGCCTTAGCAAACCTCCCTGCCAGGATTTTGGTCCCCCTTGGATTCAAGTGCAAGTCTTTCTTTTTGTGCAGGTCATGCCTGTCAAAAGAGCTTTATCTTCATTTATTTTTAGGAAATTATTGCTTATCTATTTGTTTATTGCAGCCATACCAGAGGTCAGAAGATGGGGTGTTATCGTCATCAGGCTTGACCAGATTAAGAACACAATTGTATGTCATCTACATAAATTGGGAAATCAGGTTTATGCTCTCTAATAATATCTCCTAAGAGGACTAAGGCAGCGATTGGAAACTGTCCTACCAGCCTGCGTGTTCCTGGGACATAAGTGGTAACTGGACCACTGAGAACTGGAGCATTGGCAAACAGTTACTGAGAAAACGTGAAAACTCCACTGTTATGAAACCAGTAACTGGTTTCACTTACCAGCAAAGATAGATATGTCAGTTGAAGTCCAATGGTACTATTTTCAAAAGTTTTATTAATAAAGGGGCACAAAAATTAAGGTTAATACAAACATTCAGATAACATGCGTCAATACTCAATCTAAAACGCAGGTACATTAATAATCACTCAGAAATAAGCTCTTTCGTTGTCTAGGGTATAATACTGAGTCCAATTGGAAATATAAAGAGTCACTCTGAAGTCTGCAGGCTTTTCCCTTTTGGTTTCACGTGTTGGAGAGAGAGAGAGAGAGATTGTTAGGAAAAGAGAACACTTGCCGTTGTCTTTATGAATCAAATCCTCAGCCTCAGAGGATTTGGCTTCCCTGGTGTTAAATAAAAGCGGTTTTCCGTTGGTTCTAGCCACAAACTCCGCATTCGGAATTTAACGCACGTGGCTTCCTTCAAAATGGCTTCCCGTTCCCACGGGAAGCGGTATCGTGCTTCTCGGTGTCTCCTTGGTGCGTCTGAGGGTCGTCCTCTTTCAGACCCTTCTTTATACTGCCTTACGGGATCTCAGGTGTCAATCAGGTTGCAGGTGATGCAATCTCTCTCTCAACCAGCCCACTTTGCCCGAGGGCTTTACAATGTCCCTGCGAGTGGGCACGTCTGCAGTTCCCAGGTGTCTCCTGAGAACAATGCCACAGTCGCCAGCTTTTGTCCCAGTGGAATGCGGTATCCAGCACGTCGCTGTCTTTCCATTTCCTGTGTCCATTCGGCATGTCTCTCTCTCTCTCTTGCTCTCTCTCGGGTCATTGACCCCCCTTTCACTAGGGCTCTTGCAATTCTCACAAAGGAGGGGGCTGGTATCATAACACCACACAGACACCAAGGTTGGGATTGACCTGAGGTCTATGATGCTATAACACTTAATCTCTATTATCTGCGGTATTGTATGACCGACATAGGGTCAGAACTTGGTAATAGATGGGAAGAAAAGGCTTTCCACCAATTAGTATAACTTAATCCAAGCAATGATACACCTGAAGTGCTAAAATTTCTGGGCTCTCATTGCATCTGAAGACTAGAAGTCTTCATAGTTGCCCTTTGAGGAAAATAGTGCCAAAGATACTAGTTGGATCTTATTCAAGATACTCTGCTGCCAAAAGAGGGAGGCAACCAGCCATGGGTATGGATAAACCTGTGAATGTGTGGGAAATCAGTTGGAAGGAAGAATCGAGTGAGCTATGTGGGTGGAAATGATCTGTGCTAAATGTCAGGATAAATTTCTTCAGATTGGATTTATAGTTTAAGAAGTGAACTATTGCAGGTTGCCAAAGGAAAGGCTTGTATAATTAAAGAGAATATTCACTGGGGTGCAGTATTCACCAAAGAGATTGGAGGTGCTGAGTTTGTACTTGAAGGGTTAAAAGAAAGACTGACAGAGAACAAGATAAGGAACCCAAAACTTAGCACAAAAATTGAATACAACACATCCAATGGTTACTCTTTCATTGGCTACCAAACAGTCTCCATTCAAAAATGTTCATCAGCTTAGATGGAGTTAAACATAACATGCAGAGATGAAAGATCAGTGTGTATCTACAATATGCATAATACAAACATGTCCTCGCTTTAAGAAAAAAGGAACAAGGCTTGGAAATAAGACATTACAGACCTAAGAATTCTTGTGTGGATCTGAATTGACTCTTGGTACGTAAAGGAATGCAGCATTCTTTTAACTATGAGTTAAGTGCTTTTACTTGTGTAAGTTGAAAATGTTTCTACTGGTGTCAACTAAGAGTGAAATACTGTCCAGAAGAACCTCTCTAGGGAACTTTAATCACTGGAAGAGAAGGTCTAATTATCCATCAGCAGCTCTTGTCTTGCCTTGGATCTGAAACTTCAACTATGTTTTCTAGAGGTAAATGGGATTCTATCTGGGGCAATGTCCATTGCAAGTGATATTTAGACACCATTCCAGTTATAAATTGATCCCTTTATCAAATGTGTGAACCTGTAATTAGAGCACCACCCAGAAACTTTACTAAGATGACATTGCAGTGCAGAATTGAGAGTGTGCTGGGAGCAATGCAGGTAAGCCACTGATCTGAAGCCTCTACAAATTAAACATAGATTTTATCACTTTGTTAAATGAAGAAAAATTCTCCCATCCTCCTTGTCAACACCTTAAAAAAAAAAGCAACCAACAATCTGCTTGAGGAACTTAATGGATCAATAGTGGGTGAAAGGAACTGTTGACATGTTTAGTTGACAGTTCAAAATTCTTCCCCCCCCCCCCACCCCCACAGCCACAGCTCGGCCTGCTGAGTTTCTCCACCAGATTGTTGGTTGCCCCATGATGCAGCATCTATGACTACCTGTGTCTCCATCTAAAGTGAATATCATTGCTATTAGTGTGGTAATTAGCAGTTGGTTTTTCAGTTTTGTTTTTCACACCATTCTCTGTGAACTCTTGGGATTATTTTGCTTGAAAAATCCTAGGAGATCAGCAGTTTCTGAGATATTCAAACCACTCCATCTGGTACCAACAATCATTCCACAGTCAAATTCACTTAGGTCATGGAGGCAAGGTTGGTAGGAAAGTTTATTACTTATTACTTAATTAAATCTTAAGAGAATAGAGGGTATGTCCACAAAGCCAGTGCTCTGCTCTGGGTGTCAGATGTGGGATTTCCGGGAGATTTCCTGCCTCTCCGATGGTCACTTCTGCACCAGGTGCATCAAGATGCAGCTCCTTAGAGACCATGTTAGGGAACTGGAGCTACAGCTCGGTGACCTTTGGCTTGTTAGGGTAAGTGAGGAGCTGATAGACAGGAGCTACAGGGAGGTAGTCACCCCAAGGCTACAGGAGATTGGTAAATGAGTGACTGTCAGGAGACTGTCAGAAGGGAGAATGTCAGATAGTGGAGAGCACCCCTATGACTATCCCCCTCAAAAATAGCACTCAATTTGAGTAATGTTGGAGGGGGGAAGACCTACCTGGGGGAAGAAACAGTGGCTGCGCCTCTGGCACTAAGTCTGGCCCTGTAGCCCAGAAGGGTAGGGAACAGAAGAGAGTGGCAGCAGTTAATAGGGGACTGTATTGTCAGAGGGACAGATAGATTATTCTGTGGATGCGAAAAGGAAACATGGAAGCTAGTTTGCTCCCAAATACCAGGGTTTACGATGTTACTAAATGCATCCACAATATCCTGAAAAGGGAGGGTGAGCAGCTGGAAGTCATGGCACATATTGGTACCTAAGACATCGGTTTAAAAAAAGGAAGGAGGTCCTGAAAAAAGAATACAGAGTTAGGAAGGAAGCTGAGAAGCATCATCTCAGAGGCAGTAACCCTGGGATTGCTGCTTGTGCCATGCGACAGTGAGAATAGGAATAGAATAAGGTGGCAGATAAATGAGTGGCTGAAGAATTGCAGGGGACAGGGATTCAGATTTCTGGATTATTGGGACAAGTTCTGGGGCAGGTGGGACATGTATAAAGGGGAGGGGTTTCACTTGAATCCAACGGGGGACCAATATTCTTGTGGGCTGGTTTACTAGAGCTGATGGGAGTAGTTTAAACTGATATAACAGGAGGATGGGAACCAGTATGATGGAGCTGAGGATGAGCCAGCAGGATTACAAGTAAATGCTGGGTGTAATATGAATGTAAGGAAGGACAAGCCAATGATTGGGTACAAATACAGACAGAGCAAAGAGTTAAATTGTACCACAGAGGCAAAATTTAAAAGGGTGAAGAATGCCGGACTAAAGGGGCTGTATTTAAATGTGTGTAGCATTCAGAATAAGGTGGACAAACTCATGGCGCCATTAGAGATTGGTTGGTATGACTTTGTGGGCATCTCTGAGCCATGGCTGAAAGAAGGATTGGGAGCTTAACATCAAAAGATATCCTTTGTATTGAAAGGGCAGACAAGAAGGCATAGGCGGTAGTGTGGCTCTGTTGAAAAGAAATGAAATTACTTCTTTAGAGAGAGGTGAGATAGGGTCAGAAAATGATCAGTCTTTGTGAGTGGAGTTAAGAAACTGAATGGGTAAAAATACCATTATGGCAATCATATATAGCCCTTCAAATAGTAGCCAAGTTGTGGGGTTGAGATTGCAATGGGAGCTGGAAAAGGCATGTAATAAGGGTAATGACTCAATTGTAATGGGGGACTTCAATATGCATGGGGATTGGGAAAATCAGGTTGGTGTCGGATTGCAAGAGAGGGAATTTGTTGAATGCCTATCAGAAGGCTTTTTAGAGCAGCTTGTGCTTGAATCTCCTCTGGGAAAGCCTTTCTTAGATTGGGTGCTGTGTAATAACCCAGATCTTATTAAGGAGCTTAATGTAAAGGAACCCTTGGAAGACAGTGATCATAATATGATTGAATTCATACTGCAATCAGAAAGGGAGAGGCATAACTCATATATATCAGTAACTTGCATGTGGGCGTGTGGGAATAAAGGGGGCCTTTTCTGGTTGGCTGCCAGTGACTAGTGCTTTTCCTCAAGGGTCAGTATTGGGACCACTAATTTTCACATTGTTTGTCAATGATTTGGATAATGGAATTGATGGCTTTGTGGTAAAGGTTGTGGATGATACAAAAATAGGTGGAGGGGTAGGTAGTGCCAAGGAAGCAAAGCGATTGCAGCAGGACAAATTGGAAGAATGAGCAAAAAAGTAGCATATGGAATACAGTGTTGGGAAATCTATGATAATGCATTTTGGTAAAAGGAACAATAGTGCAGACTATTATCTAAATGGGGAGAAAATTCAAATATCAGAGGTGCAGAGGGATTTGCCAGTCCTCATGCAAGACTCCCAGAAGGTTAATTTACATGTTGAGTCTGTGGTAAAGAAGGCAAATGCAATGTAGGCATTTATTTCAAGGGGAATAGAATATAAAAGCAAAGAGATAATAATGAGGCATGATAAGACATTAGTTAGGCTGCATCTGGAGTATTGCCAACAGTTTTGGACCCCATATCTCAGAAAGGTGTGTCATTGGAGAGAGTCCAGAAGAAGTTCACGAGAATGTTTCTGAAAATGAAGGGGTTAACGTATGAGGAACGTTTGGCAGTTTTGGGCCTGTAGTCACCAGAATTTAGAAGAATATGCGGGGATCTCATTGAAACCTACAGAAACGACTAGGATGTTTCCTATGGTGGGGGTATCCCGAACTAGAGGGCACAACCTCAAAATTGAGGGGCAACCTTTTAGAACAGAGGTAAGGAGTAATTTTTTTTAGCCAGGGAGTAGTAAATCTGTGGAATGTTCTGCCACAGACTGCATTGGAGGCCAAGGCAATGGTATATTTAAGGCGGAAGTTGATTGTTTCCTGATCAATCAGGGCATCAGAGGATATGGCAAGAGGGTTGGTGATGGAATGGTGGAGCAGACTCAGTGGGCTGAATGGCCTAATTCTGCTCCTATGTCTTATGACCTTATCACATTTTTTCCCCATTTTAATGTTCAGTCTGAACAGAATTGATCCGAACACAATTGATCCTCTTGACCATGTCTGCATTTATGCATTGTGTTGCTACCACAAGCTAATTAGATATTTGCATTACAGATCCGGTGTACAGGTGCATCTAGTTGAGTAGCCACTGAACGTAGTTTCAATGAAAGGTTGAATAAGTGGTTTATATTAAATATTGGAATTAGTGCACAGCAGAATGCTTTCTTCTGGTTGCAATTGAGTTCAAGCAGAGATATAGGGAACAAAATGTTTACTTAACACAAGCAACACAACACTGCGGGAAATTTATTCTCTGAATAGTACCATGTATTAGTGACCCATCAAGCTACATTATTATTTTCTCAGTATGTTTTGGTAGCAAGGACACTGGCTATGCACAGTATTATGTACTGTTGACTTTTCAGGTTGATACATGGGATGTGAATTTGCAATAAGCAATGAAGCAAATATCACTATGGTTGCAAAGGTCAATGAAAGCAATGATATATTTAAATGATACAAGCAATGATACATATTAAAGTTTGCCAAGTTTCTGGAATTCAGGAAATCAAATTAAACTCCTAGATGCTAACATGTTTCAATGCAGCAAGAAAAGATGAGTCTTTCTTTGTAGAATATGATGCTGGTTGTGAACAATGATCATTACTTCAATGTGTTGCAACGTTAAGGGTTGTGTCACACGGCTTTGCTCCCCGGATTGCAATGATGCTTGGAGACCATACTGCAATGAGCCCTTTAATAAATCTTCCATTTTTGATTGGGACTTCCGCCGTGCTGGAGGCAGAATTTCTTGGATGCATCCAAAATGGTTTCTAATCTCTGGATAATCAACCTTTTTTAATGCCATGGATCAATACCATTAAGCAAGAAGTCCATCAACCCTAGGTTTGGAACCTCTAGTCTAGCTAGAGGAGAGATCTTATTGAACCACGTTTTGAGAAATGAGCCTTTCCTTATGACTGGCTTTACAGTGACAGAGCAATTTGGGAGATGTGATCACAACTCTTCAAGTTTTAAGATAGCTATGACTAATGATAATTCTGGACCTTGTGGGAAAGTATTAAATTGAGGGGACAGGCGAAATTATGGTATAATTAGACAGGAACTTGCATAAGTTGAATTGGAGCAGAACTGGGAGTTGTTTAAAGATGACCTGCTCAGAGATCAGGGTTGGTATGTTCCAGTAAAGAGGAAGGACAAGGATAGCAAGGTCAGGGAACCTTATCTGAAGAGACGTTGTGGATTTAGTCAAAAAGGATAAGGAAGCATATATAATGATTAGAGAGCTGATGAGGCTCATGTGGGACCTCCAGAAATGGCCTAATTCAGGGCAGAAGGGTGTGGTTAAGTAGCTGTTTTGGGAGGTGATGTGGTACCTCCACCATTTATACTGAGTATACTGTGTTTTCCTGTTGCATGGACGCCATGTCTTCAAATGCCAAACGGTATTGAGCAGTGATGGTCCAGGGACTCACCTGAGGTGATGAAGAAGGTGCCAGAGACTATGATGAACACCTTGAAAAGAATGATAGGATGAAGCAGCATTACTGTGGGTTTATGGCAAATCTGGAATCTTTAAGGATATAACTTGTAGAATAAATAAGGAAGAGCAATTGGATATGATATTTAGATGATAATTTTCAGAAAGCTTTTACTTAGGTCTGGTAGCACATTGGCCAGCTCTTAAAGGTTCAATCCTGACCCACAGCTACTATATAGACACTTACAGCATAATAAACTTTAAATTGTCCTATTTAGGACATTCATCACTGTGGAAGATTTCTTTAAATCATTTGGAAGTAACCGGGCTGAAGAAGAGCTTCTGGCTTAATTGACAGAATCATAACATCGGCAAAGTATAATCAAATTTGAGTATTACTTCAGTTGTCTGTTATATTTTATTAACTCCAGAAACTAATTGAAAGAAAACATGAGAGCCCAGGGATACTAGTGTACTTAGTTTCTTTTTAATGAGGCACAAACATATGAGATGGTGGTGTAATGCCATAGAGCATGCCCATACTTCTTGTATATAACTTATAATTGCTTAAGTAATCAAACAAGAATGCTTAGTCTAACAACATTACTGAAATATTAAATACACTATACTCCTCCGTGCTTAGCTAAAAACTCCAACTTAATATAGAAGGCATCTCAACTCAAATACGCAACATATTGCTCTGTAGTCACTGTGGAGGATTTCTTACTTTTGAGAGCTAATATCTTTCCTGACCAGGGCTGGGGAGGGGGCGGTGGGGGGGGGGTGTGAGGTCATTCTGTTTGGCAGGTGAGACCTGTGGCTATGAAACAATCTCCGGTTCTTGGGCCTCCTCCCAGGTGGTTGTAGGAATTGACTCTGGCACTGCAGAAAGTGGTTTTGACAGCTGTGGCCCCTTTCTTCTCTAACAATTGACTCTACTCTCCTCAACTGATCAATGTGCCATCTCCAGATGATATCAGATGTGATATCCACTGTGCAGGAGGATGGTCCAGTGTTGTCCTTAATCTTTCTGAGTATTCACTTTTGATCACCTCTGTCGTCCCTTGCCAGGACTACCAGTCCAGCAGTGAAACATGGAACCTCCTTGTTTGTGAAGCCTTCGAGTGGTCTCTGCTGTTTTACCTGCATACTCCTTCTGAGATTGGGATTGAGGAGATTGAAGCATGAATGCAAGGAATGACCCAGGAACAGCATACGTAGCTGGTGAGTTGTCGGTTGTGGAGTGTGCTGCATTGTGATATGCAAGGAGCAAATTGGCAAGCTTCTGATTCAGTGTCAGTGTAATGTGTTCTGCTGACATTGCTCACTGTGAATTCTTTGACTCTGGACAAACCTTTCCACCAAGCCATTTGTAGTTGGATATGGTACAGTGCAGTGTATTAAACCTAAACAAAGGAGATCACAACAGGATGAGGGAGGGGTTGGATCAGATAGACTGGGGACACAGGCTATATGGTGGGACGTTAGGGAACAGTGGAAGACTTTCAAAGAAAATTTTCAGTGCTCAACACAAGTACCTTCTAGTGAAAAGCAAGGACAGAAAGGGAGGGGGAGTCGGCCATGGATAACTTAAGAAATAAAGGAATGCATCAAACTGAAAGCTCTTGCAGACAGTCACCAAGACAAATAGGAAACTGGAAGACTAGGAAAGCTTTTAAAAGCAACAAAGAAACACTAAGTGAGCAATTGAGAAAGGGAAGATAGATTAAGAAAATAAACTAGCACAAAATATAAAAACAGAAGAAAAGTTTTAATAATTATATAAAGCGGAAAAGGGTGGCTAAAGTGAATGTAGGTACCTTGGAGGACGAGAAGGGGGGATTGATATTGGGGAATGAGGAAATGGCTGAGGCTTGAAGTGTCTATTCTGTGTCGGTCTACATGGTGGAGGGAGCATCTAACATGCCAAAGAGAGATGTTATGGATATGATGGAAGGTGAGGACATCGATACAATAGCTATCATTAAAGAGGTAGTGCTGAGCACACTTGTGGGCCTAAAGGTAGACAAGTCCCCTGGTCCAGATGGAATGCGTCCCAGAGTATGGAAAGAAATGGCAGAGGTTATAGTAGAGGCCAGTTAGTTTAACATCTGTAGTTGGGAAAATACTTGAAGCTATCATTAAAGAAGAAATAGCGAGGCATCTGGAAAGAAATGGATCCATCAGGTAGATGCAACATGGATTCAGCAAAGGCAGGTCCTGTTTGACAAACTGAAGATATAATGAGTTCTTTGAGGATGTGATGAGCGCAGTGGATAGAGGGGAACAGATGAACATTGTTTACTTGGATTTCCAGAAGGTGTTTGATAAGGTGCCATATAAATGACTTATTCATAAGATAAGAATGCACGGAGTTGGGGGTTATGTATTGGCATGGATAGAGGATTGGATAACTAATAGAAAGCAGAGAGGTGGGATACATGGGTGTTCGTCTGATTGGCAATCAGTGGTAAGCGGTGTGCCGCAGGGGTTGGTGCTGGGCCCGCAGCTGTTCATGATATACATTAACAAACTGGAAGCAGGGCCACGTGTAATGTATATAAGTTTGCTGATGACACTAAATTGAGTGGAAAAGCAAATTGTGCAGAGGATACGGAGAGTCTGCAAAGAGATATAGATAGGTTAAGTGAGTGGACAAGGGTCTGGCAGATGGAATACAATGTTGGTAAATTCAAAGTCTTCCACTTTGGAAAGAAAAATGGAACAGCAGATTATTATTTAAATGGTAAAAGATTGCAGCATGCTGTAGTGCAGAGGGACTTGGAGTGCTAGTGCATGAATCATAAAAAGTTGGTTTGCATGTGCAGCAGGCTATCAAGAAGGCTAATGGAATGTTGGCCTTCATTGCTAGAGGGATTGAGCAGGGAGGTTATGCTGAATCTATACAGGGCCACATCTGGAATACTGAGTGCAGTTCTGGTCTCCTTACTTGGGGAATGATATACTGGCTTTGGAGGAGGTGCAGAGGAGGTTCACCAGCTTGATTCCAGAGATGAGGGGGTTAGACTATGAGGAGAGATTGAGTTGGCTTGGACTGTACTGGCTGGAATTCAGAAGAATGAGAGGAGATCTTAGAGAAACATACAAAATTATGAATTGAATTGAATTGACTTTATTTCTTATATCCTTCACATACATGAGGAGTAAAAATCTTTATGTCATATCTCCGTCTAAATGTGCAATGTGTAACTTATAATAATTTGTAGTAAATAATATGTACAACAGGACAGTCAACTTAGCATAGAAATGCAATTGTATCAGCGTGAATTAATCAGTCTGATAGCCTGGTGGAAGAAGTTGTCTCGGAGCTTGTTAGTCCTGGCTTTTATGCTGCGGTACCGTTTCCTGGTTGGTAGCACATGGAACTGTTGTGGTTGGGATGACTCAGGTCCCCAATGATCTTTCGAGACCTTTTTACACACCTGTCACTGTAAATATCCTGAATAGTGGGAAGTTCACTTCTACAGATTGGGCTGGGCTGTCCGCACCACACTTTGCAGAGTCCTGCGATTGAGGGAAGTACAGTTCCCATAGAAGGCAGTGATACAGCCAGTCAGGATGCTCTCAATTGTGCCCCTGTAGAAAGTTCTTAGGATTTGGGGATCCATAGCAGACTTCTTCAGCTGTCTGAGTAAAAGAGGCACTGTTGTGCCTTTTTCACCACACAGCCAGTATGTACAAACCACGTGAGATCCTCGGTGATGTGTATGCCAAGGAACTTAAAGCTGTTCACTCTCTCAACCCCAGATCCATTGATGTCAATAGAGGTTAGCCTGTGTCCATTCACCTGTAATCCACAACCAGCTCCTTTGTTCTTGTGACATTGAGGGAGAGGTTGTTTTCTTGGCACCACTGTGTCAGGGTGATGATTTCTTCTCTGTAGGCTGCCTCATTATTATTTGAGATTAGGCCAATCAATGTAGTGTCGTCAGCAAATTTAATTAGCAGATTGGAGCTGTGGGCCCCACAATACTGGTCCTTCTGTTTTTATCATATACAAGCCCAATGTGGCTTGTTGAATGCTGTATTTCACTATTATAAGTGTCATTCTTACAGGAATGATCTTTTCTCTAGTATAGGTTTTTAGTTGGATATCTGCAGGCTTCAGTTTAGTATCTTTAAATTGCAGTTCAAACTCATTTTGTGGAATGACTGAAACAGCTGAGCCAGTGTCCAATTCCATTTGAATTAATTTGCTGTTCATTTTGGTGTAAGCCATATTGCACATCTCTTGTTAATTATCACATTGTAAATCTCCAGGCTATTTATTCCTGTGTCATTCTCATCATTATCAATTTTTTCAATCAACAGAATGCAGATTAGTGCTCTTGTTGAAAATGCAACTTGACATTTTACCCTGTACAGTCCATTTATTTTTGTCTGCCCAACATGCTCTTTGTATGTGTCCTACTTTTGTTGCATTTTCTGCAAGTTTCACCTTTAAACCTGCATTGGTCTGATGTATGTGAGCCACTGTCCCAATGGTAAGACGATTTGTTAGGCCAGGCAGGTTTCTGTTCAGACATTGCAATTTTGTTCATGCTCACTTTCATTCCTGACTGCAACTCCATTGATGCAGCACATTCAACTGACCTATTAAATGTGAGTGATGCTTCATTTAGGAGCCATTTCCGAATGTTTTCGTGTAAGATTCTCTCAGTGCATCATTAAGACCATTACTGAATTGACAATGCTCAGGCAATTTCTTCAATTCAGCCATGTAAGCTGAAATGGACTTCCCTTCCTTTTGATTCTGCTTATGAAATCTAAAATGTTCTTTGATCAACAATGACTTCAGTTCTTAATGTTCCTCCATTTCTTTCATATCAGCAATTCTCATTTCAACTAGTTCGTTTGGAGTGGTCAAACCTCAAAGGAAAATGTATATTTTTCCACTTGTAGCACTCAGCAAAACTGGCACTTGTTGGTTATTTAATTTGCTTTGAAATACTACTCAATTCATTCAGTTTACAACATCCAGTTATCTGTTGTGCAATCGAACCGCTTCTTTCCAATGTAGCCAGCTATTCCTGCTCTGTTTATTTTTTATTATTATCATCATCATCCAGCTCTCACTGTTTATGAACGCATGAATTTAATCCACTTTCTGCCTTTTTTTAACTTGACCATCTCTTTCCCCTTCCAAGGAAACAGGTGCTACACTTTTTTTGACTCGAGCACCTCTCTTCACTTTCTATGAAAATTGTGGTGCACTTCAGCAGCTAGATAGTCATCTCAGGTTCATTTTAAAACTTACTAGTTGCCACTGTTATGTTTTGTAACACTAGAAATTAATTGAAAGAAAAACAGGGTTATTTGTGTACTTGGCTTTAAGTGAGGCGAGTATATATGATGTGATGGTGTAATGACGTATGCCATTCATGAACATATGTAAATCCCATAATGAATTATGCAAACAAATAAGAATGCTTAATCAAAGAATATATTTACAATATTACTGAAATATAAAATACATTACAATCTCTTAAAAAGGAACACTATAATTGATATGTAGGAATTTACCCTGGAGAGACAAAAAAATTGTTTAGTTTCTACATTAAAAGGAATGTTTTTCTTTGTGGAATATGATTTTGCAGCTATTGGGATTCTGCCATTCTGTGAACTTTGTGTTTTGCCTCCAGTTATTTTTTTCTGTTCTGCAGTGCAGATAATTACTTATTGGTATTGTCATGATTAATGCTAACTGTTTGCTTTAATCATTGTGACATGCTATTTAATGCAATCATTTCATTTCTGAATGCAGTGCTGAATTCTAGCACGAGATCTTTGAACTTCCAAAGAAAATTAGAAATCTAGAACAGTACAACCATCTTCAATTAACACTTTCTGGAATTCTCTCTCCTGACAAAAGATAGGGTATTGGTAGGGCATTGAGGAATGCAGTAGAACAGAGTGATCTAGGAATAATGGTGCATAGTTCCCTGAAGGTGGAATCTCATGTGGATAGGGTGGTGAAAAAAGCTTTTGGTATGCTGGCCTTTATAAATCAGAGCGTTGAGTATAGGAGTTGGGATGTAATGTTAAAATTGTACAAGGCGTTGGTGAGGCCAGATTTGGAGTATTGTGTACAGTTCTGGTCACCAAATTATAGGAAAGATGTCAACAAAATAGAGAGAGAGTACAGAGAAGATTTACTAGAATGTTACCTGGGTTTCAGCACCTAAGTTACAGAGAAAGGTTGAACAAGTTAGGTCTTTATTCTTTGGTGTGTATAAGGTTGAGGGGGGACTTGATAGAAGTATTTAAAATTATGAGGGGGATAGATAGAGTTGACGTGGATAGGCTTTTTTCCATTGAGAGTAGGGGAGATTCAAACAAGAGGACATGAGTTGAGAGTTAGGGGGCAAAAGTTTAGGAGTAACACGAGGGGGAACTTCTTTACTCAGAGAATGGTAGTTATGTGGAACAAGCTTCCAGTAGAAGTGGTAGAGGCAGGTTTGATTTTGTCATTTAAAAAAAAAATTGGATAGATATATGGACAGGAAAGGAATGGAGGGTTATGGGCTGAGTGCAGGTTGGTGGGACTAGGTGAGAGTAAGCGTTCAGCATGGACTAGAATGGCCGAGATGGCCTGTTTCCGTGCTGTAATTGTTATATGGTAATACTCATGGCCCTCTTTGACACTGTCATTTTTTCTGCATTCTCCTCCTTTCTTGCCCCTCTTTGCTACTTTTACCACTCTGGGTTCCTTAAAATGCCTTCTCCTGCTTTTCTTCTCTTTCTATCACTGTCCATCCTTTTGATTCCTCCCACTCCCATTGACAGGACTAGATAAAGAGAATGCAGAGAGAATATTGCCAATAGTGGAAGAGTCTAGGTGCAAAAGGTGAAGTCTCAGAATAGGCTGCTCCTTTAGAACAGAGGTGAGAAAGATTTTTTTAGCTAGAATGTGGTGAATCTGGAATTTGTTGCTACAGTTGGCTGTGGAGCCCAAGTCATTGGGTAAATTTAAAGTGGACATTGATAGTTTGTTGATTGTTAAAAGCATCAAAGAATCTGGGAGAAGAAAGGAGAATGGGCTTGAGGGGGGGAAAATCAGATCAAATGGTGGTGCAGACTTAATGAGCTGAATGGCCTAATTCTGCTTCTAAGTTTTATGGTCTTGTGTTCATTCCATTTTTCTTCCCTCTCCCTACCCCTCCCCCAATATTCCGATTCTCTTCCCCTTCTCATACAACTTCCAGTCTTCTCCCTCTTTCTACTATCTCACCCCCCACGCTGACCCTTTCACCAAGCCTGTTCCTGTCCACTTCCTCCCCTTCCCCCTCCTTTATTTCCTCTTTTCATTACCTTCTCCTTACATTGTCTCATTTCTATATCCCTAATGATCCTTTTATCTCTTTTGCAACTCCCCACTTCTCCCACTCCCTCTAAGCCCTCTCCACTCCTCTGTCTGCAAAGATACTGACTTTTCAGCAATAAGTCTGTGCACCTGCAGAGGGGTGGGACTACATTTTTTAGACTTGATAACCTTTCAGGTATGTTTTTTAAAGAAGGTTAATGCTTGACTTTCCAACTCTTCACATCCATCATATTCGATATCTGTTTTTCTAATTGACTAGAAAATAAAATCAAAAGGCAGATGATGCCAATTTGCTGAAAGTGGAAGGATGGAGAAGAAGGTACTTGTCAGGGTGAGTAAAAACAGGCAGGAGCAAAGTAACAAATACAATTGGACAGATTGAAGAGTGTGTATTTTAATACTGGGCATATTATGGGTAAGGGTGATGAACTTGGAGCATGGATTGGTACATGGAACAATAATGTTATTGTTGTGTTTATTATTGAGGGATAATGCAGAGTGCACCAGGATGCCAGCATGCAGGATACTCAACTGAACTTCATTGATTCCCCTGCTTATACAGTATCTGAACTCCCATGTGGGAGTAGCTACCTGAGTGGCAAAGGAATAACACTATTAACTACCACTACAGTTGGGGCCATTACAGATAGAACTCAAAAATTGGAATGGTGTAAACATTCTGATAGGATTGATGGGAGATCCCCTCCTTTCACCCCAACCCCCACCCCCAATAGCCACCAGAACATTGAGGAACAGTTATACAGGCAGATTAAGGGAAGGTTTAAAAAGAATAAGGTTGTTGTCATGGGGGAATTTAATGTCCCTAATATACAGTGCCTTTAAAAGGTATTCACCTCTTTCAAGGCCGTATTTAGTAGATACACCTTTGGTAGCAATTATAGCCTTGAGTCTGTGTGTGTCAGTCACTATCAACTTTCCACATCTGGACACTGCAATTTTTCCCCATTCTTCTTAACAAAACTGCTCAAGCTCTGTCAGGTTGCATGGGGATCATGACTGAACGGCCCTTCACAAGTCCAGCCACAAATTCTCAGTTGGATTGAGGTCTGGACTCTAACTTGGCCTCTCCAGGATATTAACTTAGTTGTTTTTAAGCCATTCCTGTGTAGCTTTGGCTTTATGCTTGGGTCATTGTCTTGTTGGGAAACAAATCTTCTCCCAAGTTGCAGTTCTCTTTCAGACTGCATCAGACTTTCCTCCAGGATTTCCCTGCATTTTGCTGCATTGATTTTACCCTCTACCTTCACAAGCCTTCCAGGGTCTGCTGCAGTGAAGCATCCCCACAGCATGATGCAGCCACCACCATGCTTTACGGTAGGGCTGGTGTGTTTTTTGATGTGAGGTGTTTTGCTTACGTGAAGCATAGAATATATTCTGATGGCTAAAAAGCTCAATTTTGGTTTCATCAGACGATAGAACCTTTATCCAGCTGACTTCAGAGTCCCCCTCATGTCTCCTGGCAAACTGTAGCTGAAACTTCATGTGAGTTTTTCCAACTGTGGCTACCTCTTTACCATTCTCCCATAAAGCTGCAACTGATTAAACACTCGGGCAGCAGTTGTACGTGCAGTCTCTGCCACTGAAGCTTGTAACTCCACCAGAGTTGTCTTTGGTCTCTTGGTGGCTTCCGTCATTAGTCTCCTTCTTGCACGGTCACTCAGTTTTTGGGGACGGCCTGCTCTAGGCAGATTTACAGATGTGCCATATTCTTTTTATTTCTTGATGATTGACTTAACTGAACTCCAAGGATATTCAGTGACTTGAAAATGTTCTTGTATCCATCTCCTGACTTGTGCTTTTCAATAACCTTTACTTGGTGTTGCTTGGAGTGTTCTTTTGTTTTCATGGTGTAGTTTTTGCCAGGATACTGACTCACCAGTAGTTGAACCTTTCAGATACAGGTCTATTTTTACGACAATAATTTGAAACACCTTGACTGCACACAGATCTCCAAGACACAGATCTCAATTTAATTAATAATGTGACTTCTAAAATCAATTGATTCTACCAGTGATGATTTGGAGGGTGAATACTTATGCAATCAATTATTTTGTGTGTTATATTTGTAATTAATCTAGATCACTTTGTTAGCACTGTTTTCACTTTGACACAAGAGTTTTTTTCTGTTGATCGGTGTCAAAAACGCCAAATTAAATCCACTGTGATTCAATGTTGTAAAACAATAAAACATGAGAACTTTCAAGGGGGTGAATACTTTTTATAGGCACTGTATACTGGGACCACTTATTGCAAGAGGTTTCGACGGGGTAGAACTTGTTAGGTGCATCCAGGAGGGTTTCTTAAATCAGTATGTAGATAGTCCATCAAGAGGAGGGGCTGTAGTTGGGTAATGGGTCTGACCTTTCAGTAGGTGAGTAGTTAGGAAATCGGTGACCACAACTCCTGATATTTTAGAATTGCTATACATAAGGGTAAGCGTGGACTATGTGGGAGAGTATTACACTGGATCAGAGCAAATTATGAGAGCATTAGGTGGGAATTAAGGAGAGTTATTTAGGAACAGCTGTCTTTGGGCAAGTACACATCTGACATGTGGAAGGTGTTTAAAGACCAACTTCAGTGTACAGGACAAGGATGGAAAAGTAAGAAAACCTTGGATGTTGAGAGAGGTGATGAATTTAGTCAAGAATATAAAGGATGTAAAGCTTAGGAAGCTAGAATCAATCAGAACCCTTGAGGATTATAAAGAAGACAGAAAGAACTCAAGAAGGGAGTTAAGAGAGCAGAAGAGACCATGAAAAGTGTTGGGCAAGTAGGATTAATGAAAATCCCAGGGCAGTCTATGTATATATTAAGAGGAAGCAGATAACTAGGGAGAGGGTAGGGCCACTCAAGGATAAAGTGGGGAATATTTGGTTGTATAGTGAGGTTAGTTGAGAAGATCATCAGAGTCTCTCTTCCTGCCGATACGGACATTTACACTACATGCTGCATCCGCAAAGCAAACAGCATTATGAAGGACCCCACGCACCCCTCATACAAACTCTTCTCCCTTCTGCCATCTGGGAAAAGGCACTGAAGCATTCGGGCTCTCACGACCAGACTATGTAACAGTTTCTTCCCCCAAGCTATCAGACTCCTCAATACCCAGAGCCTGGACTGACATCTTACTGCCCTATTGTCTTCTTTAATATTTATTGTACTGTTTTGTGCACTTTATGCAGTCCTGGGTAGGTCTGTAGTGTAGTGTAGTTTTTTTTTTTCTGTGTTGCTTTTTACGTAGTTCTGTCTAGTTTTTGTACTGTTTCATGTAACACCATGGTCCTGAAAAACATTGTCTTGTTTTTAGTGTGTACTATATCAGCAGTTATGGTCGAAATGACAATAAAAAGTGACTTGACTTGACTTGGATGCAGAGGATGTGTGTGAGGTCCTTAATGAGTACTTTACATCATTATTTACCAAGGAGATGTGGAGGATAGTGAGATGAGTGCTGAATGCATTGATATGCTAAGACATTTTGAGGTAAAGAAAGTTTTCTTAAAGAGCATTAAAGTGAATAAATTCTCAGGACCTGATGGAATATACACCAGGTTATTGAGAGAAGCAACAGATTAGGTTGCTGAGGGATTGATCAATATCTTGATATCCTCTCTAGCCACGGGCAGGGCTCTGAAAGAATGACGAGTATCTAATGTTGTACCATTTTTCAGTAAGGCAATAAGGGATAATCCTAGAAACTATAAACCTGTAAGTTTCATGTCCTTGGTAGGGAAAATACAGGAGAGAATTATTAGTGATATGATTTATGAGCATTTGGAAAACCATGGCCTAGTTAGGGAGAGCCAGCATAGCTTTGTATGGGATAAGTCGTGTTTTCCTAACTTGATTGAGTTTTTTGAGGTGGCATTTTGTTTGATAAAGATAGAGCTGTGGAGTTGTCTATGTGGATTTTAGTAAGGTGTTTCACAAAGATCCTCATGGGAGGCTCATCCATTAAGATGCATGGGATCTGTGGTGAATTGGCCATTTGGATTCAGAAGTGGCTTGCTCATGGAAGACAGATCATTACGTCATTGACAAAGAGGTTGTTTTCTTGTGTTAGGATGATGCCTTCTCTGTAGGCTGCCTCATTATTATTTGATATAAGGCCAGTCAATTTAAAATCATCTGCAAACTTAATTAGCAGATTGTAGCTATGGGTGTGACACAGTTGTGGGTACACAGAGGGTAAAGAAGGGGACTTGGTACACAGCCCTGAGGGGCTCCTGTGTTGAGGGTCAGAGAGGCAGATGTGAGGGAGCCCACTCTTACCACCTGCTGGCAATCTGACAGGAAGTCCAGGATCCAGCTGCACAACCAGTGTGGAGGCCGAGGTCTCTGAGCTTCTTGTCAAGCCTGGAGGGAATTACGGTGTTGAATGCTGAACTGTAGTCCAAGAACAGCATTCTCACATAAGCATCCTTCTCCAGGTGAGTGAGTGTGGTTTGCAAGAGCTGTGGCCATTGTATCACCTGTTGATCGGTTGTGTTGGTAGGTGAATTGTAGGGGTTCCAGTGTGGGTGGTAGCATCCTGCAGATGTAGTCCTTGACCAGCCTCTCAAAGCACTTGCTTATTATTGAGGTGAGTGCGATAGGATGCCAGTTGTTCAGACACGTTACCTTGGTCTTGGGTACAGGGATAATGGTGGATGTTTTGAAGCAGGAGGGCATTCTAAACTGGGAGAGGGAGAGATTAAAAATGTCTGCAAACACACCTGCTGGTTGTGCCGTGCACATCCTGAGTACCCGCCCTGGGATGCCATCTGGCCCTGCAGCCTTGAAGCTGTCCACTCGTTGGAAACACCTGCGTACTTCAGCCTCAGATGACAAAAGTGCAGGTTGCTTCGGCAGCTCTCCTTGGGGGTTCTGTGTTGGCGACTTTGATTGTTACTGTTAAGTCGAGTCTGACTCTTTGTGATCTACCACAGGGACCAGAGAATCTGTTGAGTTTTCATGGCAAGACATGGAAGTAAATTATCAGGCCTTTCTTCAGCACAGATACTGCTGCTGCCCAGGTTGGGACCTGGCTGGGTTTGAACTCATCTGTCTTGAAGTCTAGTGCTGATGCCACTACACCACCAGCCAGCGACATTGAACCAAATGTAAAAAAGATTTAGCTCATCTGGGAGAGAGGCAGCGATGTTGGCAGCACTGCTGCATTTAGCTTTGAAGTCTACGATGGTGGGCAGACATTACCATGTGTTGTTGGTGGAGAGTTGTGTCTGGATCTTGTCCCTGTACAGTTGTTTCACTCCCTTGATGACTTCACGTACATCATTGCTGCATTTCCTGAGATCGTAGTGGTTAATGGCGGTGAAAACTGTCTCACAAGTTAAGTACAGTGCTTATGGAACTGTAAATCCAGAGTTTCTAGTTTGGATAGACCCTGACCAATTTTTGGGGACAATGTCCTCAATGCACTTCCAGATGAAGTTCAAGACCCCTACTGTGATCTCAGGGACATCCTCATCATGAAAGGCATTCCAGTTGAGGTCATCAAAGCAGTCCTGCAGCATGGAAACTGATTGGTCAGACCAAGTGTGGACGGTTTTAACTATGGCCGCCTCTTGTTTCAGCTTCTGCCGTACATGGGCAGAAGTAGGATAGAGGAGCAATCACACTTCCCAAGCGACCCTTAGTAAGTTTGCAGATGATGTTCCACACTGCCAAGAGTCTTACCATTAATACTATATTCTACCATCATATTTGACCTACTGTTGTGATGGAAAATAACTGGTTCTTTGAGTCTCAACAGTAGAGGCCTGGACACACACAGTTTTAATAATAAGGAATTTATTTACAAGGGGAAGTTGGGTCAACACAAGCAACTACAATACACAGGAAGCGGTGTGGGGATAGGGTACGGTTACACAAACAAAGAACAAGGGAAAAGCACTACAACAGCTATCCCCTTTGACCTTGGATAGCTGCGGCTCCCTTACCAGGACAAACGATAGACCTTCCCAAACATAAATCAATGCACTTACCTTCAATGAGGTGGTCTGTAAGAGAGAGTGAGCCAGGGACAAGTCTCACCTTTTATAACATGGGGCTGGACGAGATAATCCAATTAAGGTGACCAATAATTTAGGTGTGCATTGATTAGTTGGGAGGGACCAAATGTTGATTGGCATGTGGTGTGTCCTCCGACCAGCCAGGTGGCAGTGCGTCTGTCACGTGGCCGGTATCTCTGGATACATTCCACCCCTCGGAAGACGCACCACATAGCCAACACACATAAGAGGGTGAAACAAAATCGCATATACCAGAAATAACCAATTTTGAGCAGCTAAGTAAATGCAGAGACACTCTTAATCAGCTGGCATGCGCAACATAGTATAGAAATGGCTATGATTACAAGAATGAGTGCAATGGACCAGTGAATGACAGTTGCCCACCACCCCCCTAGGGACCCAAACAGCCACCAATTGCCCCATGAGGTGTTGTGCTGGAGGAGCTGGTGGAGGTGAGACATTTCCTGCCTGACCAGCTGTGAGTTCTGCTTTGAGGGCCTTCGAGACAGTTTCGGGCAGGGGAGGCGCGGAGGGTGGCTCGGTATGGGTGGTCTTTTTGTAAGTAGTCTTCCCCCTGCAATGCTCCTTCCACAGGGCATATAGGTTGGGGGTGGGGATGCCATCTATCTGGTTACGATCCACCCCTGCACGCAGCAGGTCCATGTACAGCTGCCTGCATGTATATCTGAGAGGGATAGTGTCTAGGGCCCCTGTCTTGGTCTTCCGGACCTGCGTAGGTGCCCCCCTCGCATATATTCTAATCCCTCCAGGAGGGTGATGACATCCCGTACGGTCCTACCGCTGGCTGGTGCCATGAGGGGCAGGATTACCGACTTCAGATCGGGGCGCGCGGTAGTGACCAAGTATCCCGCTAGGGTACCGGTCACTCGTGTGTTTTTAAGGAAATTACGGTCGCAGGCACCTTGATAGATGCCGTTGACCAGTGCCCATTCCCTGTTAACCCGGGTGCCCTCACTGACCGTACCCCATTGCGGGCGCCCGTGTAGATCCCACTCCAGAAGTGTGGGATAGCGAGCTTGTACCGCGGTCACTACCCGATCCCACAGGGTTGTGCCGTTGTGGATTTCCGCTTGTGGCGCCTGCAGCACATTGTTTATGCTCTGCTGGTCAGAGAGGCTTCCCAGGGCGCTTGCCTCCTGATGGGAGAGGCTGAGGTTGGGTCCCCCCTCGTCCCACAGCCGGAGCAGCCAGGCCGTGAGGTGCTCGCCTGGTCGTTGGCGGTAGCGATCCGCCAACTGGGTCAGCTCCTTGGGGGAGAAGTCCCGGGTCTCCATGGTCTCGGAGTGACTAGGGGAAGGTCCGGCCGTCTCCCCCTCATTCCCTTCCTCCCTGCGGTGAACCTGGGACCGCGTGGTGACGGGTCGGGCATGTTGGAGCTCAGGTGAGAAGGGGGAAGGGTGGTTGTGGGACCTTGGTTGCTCAGGCACCCCCTCGTCGTCACTATCCAGCCAGATGTCCCCATCCCCCAGCCATGCATCCAGCTTGTCGCCACACTGGACTAAGACTCGAATCTTTAATGGATCCGGCTGCCAGCCAGACCGACGGGCTGCCCTGGCCTGCTGAAGTTTTATCAGGCGACAGGCAAGTTCAGTTCCCCTAACTTCAAGGTCATTGGCTCGGGCCTGGGCAGCCTGTGCTGCTTCCTTCAGCGTGCAACAACGCTGACTGAGGTCTTCAATTTCCCTGTCCTTCTGACCACACAAGTGCTGCAGGTGATCAGTAATTCTAACCTGGCGTCTCAGCAGGGACGCAAACAACCAGAAGGCTCCCCTTTGACTCCCCTTGGCTTTGGGGAATGCTGATTCCTTCAGGAGGGAGACCACATGATGGCCCAGCTTCTCTCCACGGGGCTCTAACTGCTCAGACCAGTCCACTGGTTTTCCATGGTCTGCCAGCATGCTGGCCAGACTCTCAAATCCCTCCCTTTCATCAGCCCATCCAGGGATCTTATCCTGGGTGCCTGCACTGGCTTTCCTCCCCTTATTCCAGAACATTATCCTCTGTGCTTGTGTCCAGCCAAAACCTATGAGACCCTGCTCCGCAGCGCCAAATGTTGTGATGGAAAATAACTGGTTCTTTGAGTCTCAACATTAGAGGCCTGGACACACACAGTTTTAATAATAAGGAATTTATTCACAAGGGGAAGTTGGGTCAACACAAGCAACTACAATACACAGGAAGCGGTGTGGCGACAGGGTACGGTTACACATACAAAGAACAAGGGAAAAGCACTACAACAGCTATCCCCCTTGACCTTGGATAGCTGCGGCTCCCTTACCAGGACAAACATAGACCCTCCCAAACATAAATCAATGCACTTACCTTCAATGAGGTGGTCTGTAAGAGAGAGTGAGCCAGGGACAAGTCTCACCTTTTATAGCATGGGGCTGGGCGAGATAATCCAATTAAGGTGACCAATAATTTAGGTGTGCATTGATTAGTTGGGGGGGGGGACCAAATGTTGATTGGCATGAAGTGTGTCCTCCGACCAGCCAGGTGGCAGTGCATCTGTCACATGGCCGGTATCTCTAGATACACCTACCAAAATGAACCACCTCACACTTATCTGGGTTAAACTCCATCTGACACTTCTCAGCCCAGTTTTGTAAGTGTTGCAGAATGGAGAATAGCAGTGGTCGAGTATGGTATCTCCCCATGTGCACACCTGGATGTGCTGACAGAACTTCGGAGAGACTATAGTCAGTGATGCTCGATGATAGTCTCCAGTGATGATGAAAGCAGCCTCTGGGTGTACAGTCTCCAGGGTGCTGATGGTCTCGTACGGTTCCTTGAGTCAAATCAGTTTCAGCCTGCGGTGGAATATACACAGCTGTGATACCTACAGCCGAGAGCTGTCAAAAAGGTCTACACAGCAGCACAAGGTACTCCAGATCCGGGGCACAAAAGGATTTGAGGGCATGCACATTCCAAGGGTTGCACCAGGCATTATTGACCATGAAGCATACCCCACCTCCTTTACTCTTCCCAGATAAGTTTTTAGACCTGTCCGACCAGAACAGGGAGAACCCAGAGGGCTCGACGGCGTGATCTGGTATCTCCTCCACCAACCAGGTCTCCACGAAGCACAAACCATCACATTCCTTAGTTTCCCGCTGGTAGGAGATTCTGGCTCTCAGTTCCCACAGCTGTTGTCCAGAGACTGAATGATAGCCAGGAGTATGCCAGGGAGTGGTAGCCGATTAGGATGCCATCTCAACCTCACCAGGACACCGGCCCTTCTCCCTTGCCTCTGACACTGCTTCCTAGGTAGAGGTATAGTAAATCAGCCTCCCATGGATTGTGAAAACAGGGGTTCCCAGTGTAGAAAAGGTGTCATGTTGTGGGTAAATAGCGTCTTCCCGATTTTCAGAAGAGTCGGTCAATTCTATCTGATGTAACTATCAGCTTCTTGAACAAGAAATGCAAAGGAAATTGCAGAAATTAACAGTACACTATAAAGTTGGTACGGGGCTCACAACACAGCTGCCATACGCGGTGCTATCATAATGGTCGAAGCACTTTTCTTAGCTGGAGGTCTGTGATTAGTACTGTTCCGCAAGGATCTCTACAGGGACCTTTGCTATTTGTGGTGTATATAAATGACCTGGATAAAGTGTAGTTGGGTGGGTTAGTAAATTTGCAGATGATCCTCCACACTACCAAGAGTCTTACCATTAATACTATACTCTGCCATCATATTTGACCTACCAAAATGAACCACCTCACACTTATCTGGGTTAAACTCCATTTGCCACTTCTCAGCCCAGTTCTGCATCCTATCAATGTCCCTCTGTAACCTCAGACAGCCCTCCACACTATCCAGAACACCCCCAACCTTTGTGTCATCAGCAAATTTACTAACCCATTGCTCCACTTTTTCATCCAGGTTATTAATAAAAATCACTAAGAGTAAGGGTCCCAGAACAGATCCCTGAGGCACACCACTGGTCACTGGCCTCTGTGCAGAATATGACCCATCTACAATCACTCTTTGCCTTCTGTGAGCAAGCCAGTTCTGGATCCACAAAGTAATGTCTCCTGGGATCCCATGTCTCCTTACCTTTTTAATGAGCCTTTCATGGGGTACCTTATCAAATGCCTTGCTGATATCCATATGCACTACATCTACAGCTCTACCTTTATCAATGTGTTTCATCACATCCTCAAAATTCAATCAGGCTCGTAAAGCACGACCTGCCTTTGGAAAAGCCTTGCTGACTATTCCTAATCATATTATGCTTCTCCAAATGTTCATACTTCATGCCTCTCATGATCTTCTCCATCAACTTATCAACCACTGAAGTAAGATTCACTGGACTTTGGAACCTCTCTTGTGTCCATTGATGACGCAAAGATCATCGCCAGAGGCTCAGCAATCTCCTCCTTCACCTCCCACAGTAGCCTGGGGTACATCTCATCCAGTTCTGGTGACTTATCCAACTTGATGCTTTCCAAAAGCTCCAGCGCATCGTCTTCCTTAATATCTACATGCTCACGCTTTTCAGTCTGCTGTAAGTCATCCCTACAATCACCAAGATCCTTTTCCGTAGCTCATACTGAAGCAAAGTATTCATTAAGTACATCTGCTATCTCCTCCGGTTCCATACACACTTTTCCACTGTCACACTTGATTGGTCCTATTCTCTTACGTCTTATCCCCATGCTTTTCACATACCTGTAGAATGCCTTGACGTTTTCCTTAATGCTGTCTGCTAAAGCCTTCTCATGGCCCCTTCTGACTCTCCTAATTTCATTCTTAAGCTCCTTCCTGCTATCTTATAATCTTCTAGATCTCTATTACCTATTTTTTGAATCTTTTGTAAGCTCTTTATTTTTTGACTAGATTTACAACAGCCTTTGTACACCAGTTCCTGTACCCTACCATCCTTTCCCTGTCTCATTGGAACATACCTATGCAGAACTCCACACAAATCTCCTGAACATTAGCCACATTTCTTCGGTACGTTTCCCTGTGAACATCTGTTTCCAATTTATGCTTCCAAGTTCTTGCCTGATAGCTTCATATTTCCCCTTACTCAAATTAAACGCTTTCCTAGCTTGTTTGTTCCTATCCCTCTCCAATGCTATGGTAAAGGAGATAGAGTTGTGATCACTATCTCCAAAATGTTCTCCCACTGAGAGATTCCCAGGTTCATTTCCCAATACCAGATCAAGTACAGCTTCTTGTCTTGTAGGTTTATCTACATTTTGTCAAGAAACCTTCCTGAACACACCTAACAAATTCCACCCCATCTGAACCCCTTGTTCTGAGGAGATGACAATTGACATTTGGGAAATTAAAATCTCCCACCACACCAACCCTGTTAATATTACACCTTTCCAGAATCTGTTTCCCTATCTGCTCCCTGATGTCCCTGTTACTATTGGGTGGTCTATTAAAAAAAAACACCCAGTAGAGTTATTGATCCCTTCCTGTTCCTAACTTCCACCCATAGAGACTCAATAGACAATCCCTCCATAACTTCCTCCTTTTCTCAGCCACGACACTATCTCTGATCAATAATGCCACACCTCCACCTCTTTTGCCTCTCTCCCTGTCCTTTCTGAAATATCTGTAGATGGTGGGAAATAGCAGATGGAAGTTAACTTGGCCACATGTGAAGTGTTGCACCTTGATAGATCATATATAAAGAGACAGTACACTGTTAAGGGCAAGACCTTTAGCAGTGTTGATGAGCAGATGTATATTTGTATCCAAAGCTCAAAGCTGCCGGAAAGTGGCTACAAAGGTTGATAGGGTGGTGAATCAGACATTGGTATACTTGCTTTTATTGGTCAAGGCATTGACTTCAAAAGCCAGAAAGTTATGTTGCAGCTTTATAAGACTCTAGTTAGGTCACATCTGGAGTATTCAACGATTCAAAGTACATTTATTATCAAAAATGTATAAATTATACAACCTTGAGATTTGCTTGCTCACAGATAGCCACAATTCAAGAAATTCAAAAAAACCCAAATAAAGAGAAAAAAGAATAAAAATAAAAGACCAACACCCAATACACATGAGAAAAATATCACAAAATCATGTAAGAAAATCGAAAACAACAATCCGAACTTCAGATCCAAATGCCTGAGCATCCCAGAGTAGGCCCAAATTGCATTCAGTTCTGGTCGTCCTTTTATAAGAAGGATGTCAATCCTTTGGAGAGGGTGCGGAAGAGGTTTACCAAGATGCTGTCTAGATTAGAGGATATGTGCACAAACTTGGGTTGTTTTTCCCTGGAGTGGTGGAGGCTGTGTGGAGTTTGATAGCGGTGTAAGGTTCTCAGTAATGTTAACTGCTAAGGCTAATGAAATGGCTTCTCTGTAATGCTAACTGCTGATGTAATGGTTTCTCTGTGGCTGTGATGTTTGGGTTATAACTGCAGATAATGGGGAACTAACCAATGGGAGACATGTTATTCTATCTTGAATGTCTCGGAACAGAGTTTTCATGGGGTTTTTCAGTCAAGGCGAGTGAGGAGGAAGAACAGGTGCGGGGAGCACTCGTTGATCACTGGACGGAGTCTATGAGAATTTGAGACACAACAAAAAATAGTTATAAAGTGTAATCATTTAATCACTTATAGTGTACTGTCTGATATTTACTTTATTACTTTATCACTTTATCATCGCTAAACAATTGAAACTAAAGCGTACAATCATCACAGCGATATTTGATTCCGTGCTTCGCGCCCCTGGAATACAAATCGATAGTAAAATAATAAAAAATTAAATTTAATAGAAAAGGGAAAGTAAGGTAGTGCAAAAAAACCCCAAGAGACAGGTCTGGATATTTGGAAGGTACGGCCCAGATCCGGGTCAGGATCTGTTCAGCAGTCTATCACAGTTGGAAAGAAGCTGTTCCCAGATCTGGCCCTGCGTTGAGTTTGTACTGGGGTACATTACACAGCATCCACCCAAACTTGAATGCCCTCTTTGGCGGGGCTGAAAGCAGATTCCCCTAGATGAACGTGTGGGCAGGCCTAGTGGGCGACAGAGGTTAAAAAGATTATGAAAGGCATAGACTGAGGAGAGAGACAGTATCTTTTTCATGCTTTTGAAATGAGGTAACTAATTTGTTTATGACTTTTATGACCATGGAATAACCTCAGAAGTGGAGGTGGATTTGTTGCAGACACCTTATGAACAAAGATGAGGTTTTAAGAACATTTGAAATGGAAGTAGGATGGAGTTGTCTTCCATAGAATCTGACCCTTCAGTCCAAAACACAATTTAAAATAATTCCATATGCCCACATTTGCCCTATATCCCTCTATTTATGTACCTGTCTGAGTGGCTTTCAATTTTGTTAATGTACCAGACTCACCTACTTTCTCTGCAATTCATTCCCTTTACTGTCTACAATCTAGAAGAAAAAGTTGCCCCTTAGATGACCTTAAAATTTTCCTGCTCTCACATTAAATCTATTTCCCCACCCTTGGGAAAAGTAGTGTCTACATTCACCCTATCTGAGCTTCTCATGACTTTGTGCACCTGTTTAGCAGGTTGGGACATTGTACCCCTCAGTCTCCAGCCTGGAAGGAAGTCCCCACCTGCTCAACCTCTCTCCATAATTTACCCCTTAAATTCTGGCAACATGCTTGTAAATGCTGGGGAGTGGGACTGAGGAGGGGAGAAAAGGATCAGCCATGTTTGAATGGTGGAGAAGACTTGATGGGACATATGGCCTACTTCTGCTCCTTATGGTTTAAATCTCCTCTGCAACCTATCCTATAGCAAGATGAACAACAATATTCCAAATATAGCCTCACCAATATATTGTACAACTGCAACAGAACAATACACATAATGTGCTGGAGAAGCTCAGCAGGTCAGGCAGCATCTATGGATGGGAATAAACAATGTTTTGGGCCGAGACCCTTCATCAAGACTGGAAAGGAAGGGGCAAGAAGCCAGAATAAGCGGGTGGAGGAGGGGAGGAAGAAGTATAAGGTGGCAGGTCATAGGAGAAACCAGGAGAGGGGGAGGGGATGAAGTAAAGAGCTGGGAAGTTGAAAGTGGAAGAGATACAGGGCTGGAGAAGGGTTAATCTGATAGGAGAGGGCAGAAGACCATCGAAGAAAGGAAAGGGGCAGGAGCGCCACAGGGATGTGATGGGCAGATAAGCAGAGAAGGTGTGAGAGGGAAACAAGAATGGGGAATGGTGAAGGGGGGGCAAATTACCAGAAGATAGAGAAATTGTTGTTCATATGACCAGGTTGGAGCCTACCCAAATGGAATATAAGGTGTTGATCCTCCAACCTGAATGTGGCCTTATCATGGCAGTAGAGGAGGCCATGGACTGACATGTCGGAATGGAAATGAGAAGTAGAATTGAAATGTGTCGTCACTGGGAAATCCTGCTTTTTGTGGCATATGGAGCGAAGGAGCTCAATGAAGCCGTCGCCAAATCTACATCAGGTCACTGATATTCACACAACGCCACACTGGAAGCTGGAAAGTAGGGGGAGGGAAAGATTTGCTTGGTAGTGGGATCCTGTTGGAGGAGGCAGAAGTTACGGAGAATTACGTGCTGGGCTCTCAGGCTGGTGGGGTGGTAGGTGAGGACAAGAGGAACCCTTTCCCTGGTATAGCGACGGGAGAATGGAATGAGGGCAGATGTTTGCGAATGGAAGAGATATGGGTAAGGGCAGCATTGATGGTGGAGGAAGGGATGTCCTTTTCATTGAAGAAGGAGAACACCTTCGTTGTTCTGGAATGAAAAGCCTCATCTTGAGAACAGATGCGGCGGAGACGGAAACACTCTGAAATGGGAATGGCACTTTTACAAGTGATAGGGTGGGAAGAAGTGTAGTGAAGATGGTTGAGAGAGTCAATGGGTTAATTAAAGATATCAGTAGATAGACTCTCTCCAGAGATGGAGATAGAGAGATCAAGAAAGGGGAGAGAGGTGTCAGAAATGGACAAAGTAAATTTGAGGGCAGGGTGGATGTTGGAGGCAGAATTGATGAAATTGCCGAGCTCAGTATGGGCGCAGAAAGCAGCATCAATGTAGTCATTAATGTAGCATGGGAAGAGTTGGGGAGCGATGCTGGTGTAGTTTTGGAACACGGTCTGTTCCATGCAGCTGACAAAAAAGCAGGTATAGTTGGGACCCGTGGCCCATGGGAATGAAGGAAGTGGGAGGAGCCAAAGGAGAGACTATTGAAGGTGAGAACCAGTTCCACCAGATGGAAGAGACTGGTAGTGGAGGGGAACTGGTCGGGTCTATTATCCAGAAGGAAATGGAGAGCTTTAAGTCTCTGTTGACGGGGGCAGAGGTGTATAGGGACTGGACAACCATAGTGAAAATGAGATGATCAGGGCCAGAGAACTTAAAGTCATTGAAGAGATTGAGAGTGTGTGAAGTGTCATGGATATAGATAGGAAGGGATTGAACCAAAGGGGATAAAATAAACTTAAGGTATATAGACAGTGGGGCGGGACCAGGCAGAAACAATGGGCAATATAACAACCTAAATTTGATACTGATAAAGGCCTATGGGCCAAAAGCCTTCTTCACCATCCTATCTATCTATGACACCATGTCCAGGTCTTTTGAGTCTGATCTGCCATTCCAAAGATTGCACCCAATTAGCTTCCTCAACTCTGCTTCCTTGACTGACCTCCTCCATGATTTTGATTTGCCCTGTAGTAATGATGTGAAATTTGTTATTCTCACTTCTAGATTAGAATGTTGCGGAGACAGATTTATGTGAACAATGGGGTGTTTAGGTTTCAGGAGTATACAAAGGGGCAGAGATCAACAGTTTGATTTTCAAACACTTTTTTTCATCAGGATGGAAATGGCTGTGTCGATGCCGTGAAAACGATAGTGAATTTCATCTTCTAGGCTTACAGTTCAGTGCTATACAGATGCTGCTTTGTTGGAGGTCCATCTATTGGATGAGAACTCAGTCTCCTTCTCAGGTAGCTGTAAGAGTCCTTGCAATACAAAGAAAAATTATATTTATCAAACATGACAAGTTATTTAAGATGAGCAAAGTTTTGAAGGGGTTAGCTTTTTAAGTTCGAGTTTATTGTCATCTGACTATACACGTGTACTACCAAGCAAAACAATATTCTTCTGGACAACCGTGCTCCAACAAAACTTACAAAATATTAACATAAATAAGTTAATAAAGTATAATTAAAAATGCATGTATCACAGGTAAGCAGTGAAGAGTAAACAGCCCACTGTCCTAGTGATCAGACTTTGGAGGTGGCAGGGTATTCATTAGTCACACAGATAGAGGGAAGGAGCTGTTACTCAGTATGGCAGTCCAAGTCCTGATGCTCCTGTACATCCTTCCTGAAGGTGGTGGGCCAAAGAGATTGTGGGATGGGTGATATGGATCCTCAACAATCCTTTGGATTCTTCGCCTACAACGTTCCCATTGAATGTCACGAAAAGAGGGGAGAGAGACCCCGATGATCCTCTCGGAAGTTTTATTATACTCTGTAGGGTCTTGCAGTTCAGTACCACAGCCAGACAGGACACTTTGGATGGTGCTCCTGTAGGACATTACTAGAATAGGGTGAGTAGCCTCACAAAGTGTAAATGCTGCCGCGCCTTCTTGACTAATGAGGAGGTGTAGTGGGTCCAGGTTAGATCATCCATTATGCACACAGCAAGGAACTTAGTGCTCTTCACTTTCTACAGAGGTGCCATTGATGTGCAATGGAGAATGTCTGGCCTGCACCTTCCTGAAGTACACAATCATCTCTTTGTCCACATTAAGACTCAGGTTATGTCTCACCATACATCAAGACTCATCTACTTCCTCTCTGTATGCCGACTCATCATTGTTGCTGATGAGGCCAACCTCTGTTCTATCAGCAGCGTACTTGATGAGCTGGATGTAGCAGTGCAGTTGTGAGTCAGCAGCATGAACAGCAGCTGCAGAGCACACAGCCCTAGAGGGCATTGGCGCTCAAGGTACTGGAGCTTGAGATGTCGCCACCAGCTCAGACTGACTGGGATCTTTCCAGAATAACTCCAAGAGCCAGTTACAGAGAGGGGCGTTGAGTTCCAACAAGGATAGTTCACCACCTAGCCTCTGAGAGATGATTGTGTTAAATGCCGAGCTGAAGCTGATGAACAATATCTTGGTGTATGAGGCATAATTTTCTAGGAAAGACAAGATGGAGTGGACAGCCGAGGCTATGGCATCATCAGTGGACTGCTTTGTACGGTAGGTGAACTAGAAAGGGTACAATGTAGTTGGAATGTGGGATTTTATACAATGCATTACCTGTCGCTCAGTGCACGTCATGATTGTTGTAATGCCACTTGGGTGGTAATTGTTTAGGTCAGTTACCATCGCTTTCTTGGGTGCTGGAATGATGGTGGCTGCCTTGGAGCATGCAAAGACAGTGGACTCTTTCAAAGAGATATTAAAGATGCCCATTGAGACCTCTGTTAGCACAATCCCTCAGCACCTGACCAAGTACATTGTCAGGTCATGCAGCTTTGCATAGGTTTACTCTGTCTAGGGTCTTCCTCACCTTGTCTGTGGCCAGACAGGGAGCCTGTTCATAGGGGGAGATCAGGCTTTCCTCAAAGTTATATCATTAATTTCACCCACTCCTGCATGGAAGGCACTCAGCCTATCAGAAAGAGAGGTGTTGCTGTCGCTGACAAGTAGGGTTGATCTATAATCTGTTACGTATACCTTGCCACATGTACCACCTATCCCTCGTGTCACAAAAGTGTCCGGAAATTTTCTGTCAGGACATACACTTTGCCTTCCTTATGGCATGGGAGAGCACAGCTCTTGCTGACCTTGGAGCCTTCCTATCCCCCGATCTGAAGGCAGCATCCCAAACCCGAAGCAGTGCACGAACCTCTGCTGTTGGCTATAGTTTCTGGTTTTCCCTGACAGTGTAGTGTTTAATCACAGTAAGGTCCTCAATGCATTTTGCTATGAAACCAGTCCCTGATCCCGTATATTCATCAATGTTGTTATGATGATCGTAGGTAGTCATCTCCCTGAATATGATCCCATCCGTGCTTTCAAAGCAATCCTGCAGCACTGAGGTGGTGCCTTCTGGCCTGGTCCTTTTCTCCCTGTAGACTGGTTTGTCTCGTTTGACCAGTGGTCTGTAAACAGGGATCAGCAAAATGAATATGTGGAGAATCTGAGGTGAGGGCCAGTGGGCGCGAGGGTTGTCAAATTCTCTATGCTCCTTGAGCATTGGTATAAACCTGGCCTAATATATTCTCTACCCGGTTGCAGAGTTGACATGGTGGTAGAACTTTGGCAGGACTGTTTTTAAGTTGGCATGTTTTATAAAGGAGAAAGGCTTTTAGAGTGAATTTTACCCATGTATTATCTTCAGAGTTGACCATTCTTCCATGTGAAGCCGAAATCAGAGTGGACTGGTCATTTTGTAAATGATTATCAGTCACAACAGTAGGATATCATCAGTTTTATAGGACAGGATGACATTACAGGGGTCTGAGGGTTCAGAAATAATGATTTGAGAGAGCTAGTAAAGAGACTGAAAGAGGTGGCAAAGAGATAGAGGTGTGAGATGCCAGATCATGATTTTGAAGCTGCAGCTGTGTTTTTTTTTATTGCAGAAGGGCGGCATGGAGATGAGCAAGCAAGTGGGGGAGTGAGTAATTTTAATTGATTTGCTATTGTCACAGGTATGCAGATAGAGTGAAAAGCTTTGTTTTGCATGCCTTCCACAGAGATCTATTCAAAACATAAGCAAATTGAGGTAGTGCACAAGGAAAAACAACAATAGAATGCAGAATGTAATGTTACAGTTCAGAGAAAGTGCAGTGCAGGGAGACAAATGCAGTACAATACTAATCTCAGAGAGCAGGGAACTTGGGATATTGTAGATAATTCTGACAGAGTGAATGAGAAGGGTATGGTTGTGGAGCATTAGAGGGGAAAGGTGTTGTTAAATCTTGTCAAATTTGCAATCAGAAGATTGAGGAGTAACCAATTAAAATTGTTACAATTACATTTGGTGTCATTGGAAATCGTTCTGAAGGAGTGATAAAGTAGACAAATAAAATGGCTGAAATAAGAGAAAGATACCATATCAGATGCAAGACTCCAGATAATCTAGAGATTAGGGCTAGTAAGAGTCTGGAAATTGCATGTGGGTTTTGTTTCCATGGAGAAGATACAAGGATTGACCAATTACTAAATCTAAGATGGTTAAAGGACTCCTTTTGGATGTCTTACCAGGTTTTATCCCATCATCAGCCTATTGAAATAGAATGAAATAGGCATTAACAGACGGTAGATATCTATAAATAAATTAACTGCCATATTTGCAGGCAAGTACTTAGTTGACTGGACCAGTCTTTGGGACATTTCTGGTTGTGGTGTGGAAGAATTTAGTTGCTCTTCTCTTTTTGATAACCCTTCCAAAGCAGGAGTTGGAAAACTCTGGGTTATATTTTCTACATTTGTTTACTCTCTATGGAGGCTAAGTGGAACACTGTTACAGTTAACTACATTAAAACGGAAGGTGCAAAGGCCTATAATATCATTGCAAGCTTTGTTCTTCAAACTGTATCATTTCTATTGTTTCTGTCGGTTGCTTTTCCAATTAAATGACTTCCACACATTCTGAGAATCACAATATGCTTGCAATCTCATTTAATCAGAACCTCTTGCATAGTGCTTTAACAAATGTGTTTTTTTATTATTATTAAGGTGCCATTTCCACAGCCTGTACTAAGACTTGAATACTGTGTAGGCAAATGCCAGAATTTCACACTATTCAATATCCATAGTTACATAAAGTGATTTTCTTGCCTGCAGTAAAATGGAGCGGCATCATTATGTATTCATCATGATGTTAGTAGTTGACATTTCTATCACATAATTGTAAAGCCTGTCAAATTCAAACAGCTTTGTCAGATTTGAATAAAGTGTGTGGGTGTGTGGGTGGGTGGAAGGCTTTTAAATGTTGCTCTTCTTAATCTTTCTTTTCTTCTCTCCCTCTTGAGTCGAGGGTGCTGAGTCATGTTTGGATATGGTCCTCGGTGTCTGTCACTCCCTTTCTTCATGTGAGTGTGTGAAAACTGTGAGGCTATTCAGCTGTGGAAGGATTGGGGCTTGGCCCAATCTTGGGCTCATCATAAATCAACACGTGACCACCCAGCATTTCTACGTTGTGGCACAATAGTTCTTTAAAGAGCCAACAGCTGCCATCAGAAAACTCATTGCAGACTATTACTTTTAGAATTAGTTATTTATCCAGTCCTGAAACAGCCCATTGATCCTCTTCCAACTCTTTAATCATGGGTTCCTATATGCCTTCCTCACTGACTCACAGCTTTATTTCATGCCTATTATTATTGTAATGTTGTTATTTGTTTATTATTGTCACATGTACTGGGATATTTCCATGTCATACACAATTATATCAATGTAGTAAAGAGGAAATAATAGAGAACAGAGTGTTGCACTTACAGAGAAAGTGCAGTGCAGGTAGACAAATAAAGTGCAAGGGCCCTGATGAGGTAGGCTGGAAGACCTAGAACCCATTTCATGCACTATGGGAGATTAATTCATGAGACTGATAACAGTGGGATAAAAAAAAATCCATAAGTCTAGTGGCATATGTTTTCAAACTTGTGTATAGTTTGCCTGATTAGAGGGGGAATGACCAGGGTGGGAGGAATTCTTGATTATGATGGCTGCTTTACTGAAGCAGTGCTAAGTCTATATTAGTCAATGGAGGGTAGTTTGGTTGGTTTGTGTGAGAGACTCGGCTGTGTTGCAGACAACTTTCTGCAATTTCTTGAGGTGTTAAGCAAAGCAGCTGCCACATCAAGCTGTAATGCATTAGGATGAGATGCTTTCTATGATGCATCTGTAAGAACAGGCAAAGGTCATTGGAGACATGCTGAATTTCAATAGTTCAATAGTTTCATTGACTATCAGAGAATATATACAATATACAACCTGAAATTCTTACTCTCCACAGACATCCTCAAAACAGAAGAAAATCCCCAAAGAATGAATGACAGAAGTAAGAAACCCAAAACCCCCTGTACCCCTCCCATGCACAAGCAGCATCTACCCTCCTGACTCCCCCTCCCCCTACTTATTTTAGCATAAAGCATCAGCATTCCCATCTCCCTCAATGCCAGCAACAGCAAAGCCCCCAAAGAGACACCGTGATCTACAGTATATCAAAAACTAACTGTTCATTCCAACAATTTGACATGGCGCAGGCTCTCTCTCTAACAAGGGAGAGATAGATATTGCTCCTTCCGCAGCAAGAGGGAAAACAAACTGTCAATGCTTCGATGTTATCGCTCTGCACTGTGAAGCATCACTTTTCATTTCGAGTTCCCTGACTCGAGAATTGGCAGCAGACTCTCTCTCACCATTGAGAGAGAGAGTTCACTTGTGTGCAGAGGCCTCCGACAGCCTCTCTTGCTGTCTGAATGTACTGGCTCCCCAGAAAACTTCAGTTTGTGACACTGGCAAGAATTAGTGTCTACAGGGCTGCACAAGACTGTAAAGGCTCCCGACTTCAGGCCACACCTGGACATATCGAAAATGTGGCCAATTGTCAGGGTCCTAGAGTGGGAACACAGAAGAATCTCTTTAGTCTTCTGAGGAAATCAAGGCACCAGTACTTTCTTGGCCATAATGTCCATCTTGTTGGATAAGGACAGATTGTTGGTGATATTTAAGCCTAGGAACTTGAAGCTGTTAACAATATGCACTACAGCACCATTGATCAAGACAGGGCCATGTAATCAACCATGCTTACTGAAGTCAATGACCAGCTCCTTCATTTTACTGATAAGGAGAGAAAGTTGTCATAGGAAGTCATTCCTGCCTGTGGCCATCAAACTTTACAACTCCTCCCTCAGAGTGACAGACACCCTGAGCCAATAGGCTGGTCCTGGACTTATTTCCACTTGGAATAATTTACTTATTTAATTATTTATGGTTTTACATTGCTATATTTCTACACTATTCTTGGTTGGTGCAGCTGCAACAAAACCCAATTTCCCTCGGGATCAATAAAGTATGTCTGTCTGTCTGTCTGTCTGTATACCATGCTGTCAAACACCATTCTGTCTCGTCATCAGCCAAGCAAGTTGAGGATTGTTGGTACTTTTTAAGCAAGATGAATGTCTGAATAAAAACTGACCATTTCACCTTTTTGGTGGCAGAGATGTGAGGTAGAACTTATAGCTCTTGATCTGCTTTCCTGAGATCAAGACTTTTGGAAAAGCTCCTTAATAGGCATGTCCTAATTCTTAAATTCATCCTCTTCACCTCTATTTTTTCTCCAAGTTTTTGGTCATATGCTGATATTTCCTTCATCATGATATACATTTTTTGCCTTATGTTGCACCTTTGTCGCTTTTGAGTTGATATGCCCACTAAGACCTTGGGATTTATCTAATTCATTTATTCAGTCCTGATGCATTTAAATGTAGAAACCTGACCCGACTGTATTTTATCCCTTAAACAGAACCATCAAAGCAATTATATGGGGTTGGCCATTTTTTCAGAGGACCATATTGGGAAGAGGTTGGAGGTCATGCTTTTCCTCATCATGCTACTTGAATGGACAATGCTGATAGTTCCGAGTGGAAGTTCTGGTATACAGCTCTTAAACCAGGTTTCCTGGATTATCAGTGCATGCATGCTTTTGCTAGATGCAATAGTCCAAGATTTGTTGATGGATTCAGAAGACTGCATCAGTCATTTCACTCTGGCACTGAAATCCATTTGGAACCTACTCTTTTCATAGGATTCAAGACTTCATCAATTTCCTTGCTGTATAGCTCATCTCAAAGTGTCAGAAGGGCCTATTGCACACTGTATATCAATAATTAAAAAAATAAAGATTGTGGGGTGAAGGATTGTAGGGCAAAGGGGAAGTTGACTTTTTTTAAATTATTTAGGACTAGAAGCAAATAAATAATTAAAACAGTGGTTCATTCTGAACAATTTGTGTAATACTTAATTTCTATAAACTATTTAACTTATTTTTGATAGATTTTAAATGATTCTGTATGTAAGAGACATCTAAAATTGTTGAGAATTGCTTATAGTGTTTGTGTCCCACAAAGGTGGAGTTTGTGGCTGTTGAAGACTCTGAGACAGTTCTGAGGATGAACTCTCCACTGCAGGAGAACTTATCGCTACCCTGACCACAGCATTGTGAAATGTGGAAGGTCAGGGTGGTTGGATCACTGCATCTAGACCAGATTAACACAATTGTAGAGGAAGTAAAGACCCAACGAATCTAGGCTAAGAAATAGGTATGAGACAGTGCAAATATTTCAAGTTTCTTTTGTGCTAAAGCATAAGTGATGAAAATATCCATCAGCCCAGGAAACAAAGCAGTACTTTTTCAATTCTAGAGATTGTCCTCCTACTGCCACCAAGTTCCCTTACCTTACACTGCTCATTTCTACCTCCTATGCAAGATCCAAATTGTTTCTGCCTGCTAAGTTCAAGTCTGCATACCTTGACTCCATTTTATTCCTCTTGGTTCAGTCCCTTTCTACCTACATCTGCAATACATCACGTGCTTTCAATCTCTTCAACAACCTTCACCCCTGGTTCTGATCACCTTATTTTCACTATGGATGTCTGTCCCCATGCTTTTCTATCCCCCATTAAGAAGGCCTTAAAGCTCTTTGTTTCTTTCTAGACAAAGATATGTTATTCCTTTCCATGGATGCTGCCTGACCTACTGAGTTCCTCCAGCAATTTTGTGTGTTACTCTGGATTTCCAGCATCTTCAGAATCTCTTGTGTTTATAGTTTTTCAGGTCCATGATCTTTCATCAGTCATCTCAATTCAACAATTCAACCTGCTTAGTTCTCATTACAAAAGTTCTTCAGAAAGTATAGCAATGAAGCTGTGTTGATTGACAAGCATTTATTTTATTATCTATAAGCTTGAAAGGACAAATCAGCCTCTTTAGTCTTACTTAATTACTTTGAAAGAACAGTTTTGCTGTAATATATCATTTTTGGTCAGATATGCAGGACCGTGGTAATGACTTGGTATCTAATAATATGAATGAATTGGAGTTTATTATCTTTAAATGGGAGAAATCTTTAACATCAGTAGATTAAAGAAAGAAAAAAACTGAAATTTGCATTTATAGAGCCCCAATCACTTCTCAAGAGTGTTTTTTGAAATGTTTTAGAATTCATGGCTTACTTCTGCAAATGTTGTGCTGCAGGAGCACAATTATATGCAAGCTCCCACAAACAGCTGTGTGATAATTACCAGATAATCTGCTATTATTAATGTTGATTGAGGGATAAATATTAGTCAAGATACCAGGGAGACTTCCCCTGCCCATCCTCAAGACAGCTGGCTGTAAAAGATCCCATGGAGATGAGAGGTCTGACTTAATTGTCCTTTTAGAAGGTCAGCTTAAGGCCATGCTGCCAGAGCAGATCCCAAACTTTAGACAGGCACTTCTTTATGGTAGTGAGGGAATCTTGTAATGTGCTATTGTTTGGATGAGCCTGCAAGCTAACAACTTTTCTGCTTTCATGATCCCATTTTGCATGATGCAGTAAAGTGCAGATCTGTCCTGATCTCAATAGTTTGGAAAGCTAATAGCATATGATAATTTATTAAGAGGGGAATTGGACATAATGTAGGAAGGTTGTGTTGCAGTTATGCAAAACAGGGGTGAAGCCACATCTGGAGTACTATGTACCGTATTAGTCTCCCTTTATAAAGAATGATGTTAATGCGTTGAAAACATTTCAGGAAAGATTTACCAGACTGATACTTGGAATAAACAGTATACCTTACATGGAAAGGATGCAGTCTTAGGATGTGACATATTTCAAATAAGTCACCTCTCACTTTTAAATAAAATGAGAGGAGACTAGGTTGAAATGTGTGGAATTCCTGAAGGAGTTTTGCTGATTGAACGAGGAGAGATGGTTCCTTTTGTTTGCGATTAGCTTTTCTGTTACATATATTGCAACTTGGAGAGAAATGCATTACTTACGGCAAATCCTATCACTGAGAATTTGGCTGGACAGCCTGCAAGTGTGGCCACACTTCTGGTGCCAACACAGAATGCTCACAACTCACCAACCCTCTTTGGAATCTTTGTAATGTGGGAAGAAACTGGAGTACCCAGAGGAAATCCGTATGGCGACAGGGAGAATGTACAAACATCTCACAGTACATACAACAAGTTGCAATGAACCCCAGTCTTACAGCTGGCACCGTAAAGCATTGCACAAACTGCTACATTACCATGCCATACATCAGACTAAAGGTCTGTTAAAAATAAGGGATTGGTCATTTGCAGTGAAAGTAGAGTGTTTGAATATAATTAGGACAGAAACAGATAAGCCAAGGAAAGAAAGGCTATTCAGGGCAGTGGGTATGTGGAGATGAGGTTAAAGTTAGATTGGGCATGGTCCCATTGCATGGAAGAGCAGGCATGTCATAAATAATAATCAGCCCAGAGCTAACAACAACCAAGACACTGCTTGTAGATTGTATTTAATGACCCATTCATACTGGTCTGGATAGAATATCCAGTATCCTTTCCTGGTCTGGTCTTTTTGTGATTCCTGATGCACTTTGTTGTTGACTCTCAGTGTCCTCTGATGGGCCCCAACAAGCCACATCAAAAATAATTAAGGATGGGTATAATTGCTAACCTGACAAATGAGTATATAGACATACACGAGGAAATCTGCAGATGCTGGAAATTCAAACAACAGCACACACAAAATGCTGGTGGAACACAGCAGGCCAGGCAGTATCTATAGGGAGAAGTGCCGAGGCCCGAAACGTCAACAGTGCTTCTCACTATAGATGCTGCCTGGCCTGCTGTGTTCCACCAGCATTTTGTGTGTGTTATATAGACATATGTTTAGTACCTCTTCATTAAATATAAAGGACTTTCATACATATTGAGGTTGTGAAAGATGGTGTAAAGATGTGGATTCTTCTTGAACATCTGCGCTTGAATGATTCAAAGCAGAATGATCTGTCTTCAAGTCGGCAGAGCCATTACAATCAATCCCCCTTAGCACTATGTATTGATTTGTTGTCTGTGCATGTGCTGTGTCTGCACATGTGCTTTGCTCTCTCTCGCTGAAATGTGAATACACCAGTTAAAGCCATCTCCCGCATCCATGCTTTTATTTAATTGACATGTAGTTGTGCACAGACACAACAAATTGGCGACGGGTATGATCATGAATGTCAAAGTATCAGGAACTGCACAGGCAGTTAAGACACAATTACAGGACAAAACAGCGAGAGTTAATCAGCACAAGAAAGCTGTCATAGACATGAGTAACTATGAAAGATGCTCTGGATTTAAAGTGACAATAACGTGGTGATGTCTTTGGTCAGGAAAGTTGACTTATTCGATGACAGCACTAACGAAGGCTGGGAGTTGTATATCAAGAGAGTTGAACTGTACTATAATGCAAAGAACATGAAGGAGTAAAAGAAAGCCCCTGCACTTCTTAGCTTAATGACTGCAAGGACTTACAGTCTCGTATGCAGCCTAGTAACCCCGGAAAGCCAAAAAGCAAAATGTTTGACAAAATTGCTACAATTTTACAAAATCCTTTGAGCCCTACACTGCTGGCAATAGCTCAGAGATCTAGATTTTACAAAAGGAACCAGTCAAAAGATGAAAACCTTTCTAAATACATTGCAGAATTGCGCAAACTTTCTCAGTACTGTGACTTTAGAGATGGATTAAGGGATAGGCTTGTATGTTGCATGCAAGGACAAAGCAATCAAAAGAGACTACTATCCCAAAGAGATCTAACCTTAGAACGAGCATTGACAATTGCAATATCATTAGAGCCTGCAGCAAAGGATGCGGCAGAAGTACAGAAAAAGGGTTAGAATGTGAAATGCACAAAATGTCCCTGAATGGTGCAAAGAGCCAAAAATGTTATCGATGTGGCAAATCCTCCTATGATGCAAATGAGTGTTAGTTCAAAGAAGCTGTCTGCAGAAAGTGTCACAGACAAGGTCACATAGAGAGAGTGCGCAAGGCAGACAAAAAGCACAACCGAGTGAAAAGTCTCAAACACAAAACCAAGTAAATGCATAAAGTTAGATAGATAGATAGATAGATAGATACTTTATTCATCCCCATGGGGAAATTCAACATTTTTTCCAATGTCCCATACACTTATTGTAGCAAAACTAA